>NC_041391.1:634290864-634364496 GCF_002162155.2 Triticum dicoccoides
GAGGGGAGGAGCTTTGAGGCGTCCGGCGAGGTGGGGATCTTCGGTGAGGGGGAGGCCGTGGCACGGGCGCGAGGGAGGGGGGGCGAACCGCATCGTGAGGGGGCACGGGGCGTCGGCCCGATCCTAATCCAAAACTGGATCGGGGGGGAGGGGAGAGAGCGAGTGGGGGTGTGGGTGGTTAGGGTTTGCGGGGGGGTGAGGGGATAAGGTGTGGCTGGCTGGGCCTGGTGGGTTGGCCGAGTGGGGTTGATGGCCTGCTGTCAGCTGGGCCGGTTGGCCCATTGGGGGGTCCCTTTTCTTTTCTTTTGTTTTTTATACTTTTTATTTATTTTACTTTTCTGTTTTAAATCATTTTAAATTACTTAGGCATTTTATAAAAATGGGTTTGTTGCACCATAATTACCTTTGTAATATTTAGTACAATCCAAACATTTTTGTTTTAATTTTTGAAAACTTTTATTGTTATCATTAATTTGAATTTTGAATTTTGGACCGGTTTTGTCCTAACGATAGCTTAGCAGCAGTAATTGTGGTGACGTGGCACCATTAGCGTGAGATCACTGTAGCTTAATTATCCGGGCGTCACACTCGGGGACTACACCCAGTGGGTGCACTTAGCATGCCCCCACTGGTTCAGAACAATACTCAGCAGGGTCTGCCCGGCGTGAGTTCAAAAAAAAATAGAAAGGTACATTCTAAGACCTCAGTCGACTGCCAGCAGTCGACCGTGGTCTCGGGGACTACACCTAGTGGGTGCACTCGGAGTGCCCCCACTGATCCAAAAAGTTTACTGAGACTTAACTCAAGTCGAGTGGAGTGGAAGATTTCCTAAACTCTAAACAAAGAAACACCAAGTGGGTGATCGGATAGAAAACAACATTCAAAAGTTCAGTCGGGGTTTTGCTGACCTGAACATTGGTTTGAAGGGCAGTACTGGCGTTGTAAGCCACCTGGCTAGCTTCATGCATCACCTTCACCTGCTCCATGACAAGGTTCACCTGGCGAAGAGCTTCCCTAGCGGCACTCGGTGAGTCGTCCGGGGTCTGATACGCAGCAAAGAGTGATGGTGCTACCTCTTGAGCATTGCGTTGGATTTCCCCGAAGAGGAGAGGATGATGCAGTAAAGTAGCGTAAGTATTTCCCTCGGTTTTTGAGAACCAAGGTATCAATCCAGTAGGAGATCACGCTCAAGTCCCTCGTACCTACACAAAACGATAGCTACTCGCAACCAACGCGAGTAGGGGTTGTCAATCCCTTCACGGTCACTTATGAGGGTGAGATCTGATAGAGATGATAAATAATATTTTTGGTATTTTTGATATAGAGATGCAAAGTGAAAAGTAAAAGGCAAAGTAAAAAACAAAGCAAGTAATAAAGTAATGGAGATTGATATGATGAGAATAGACCTGGGGGCCATAGGTTTCACTAGTGGCTTCTCTCAAGAGCATAAGTATTCTACGGTGGGTGAACAAATTAATGTTGAGAAATTGACAGAATTGAGCATAATTATGAGTATATCTAGGTACGATCATGTGTATAGGCATCACGTCCGAGACAAGTAGATCGAAACGATTCTGCATCTACTACTATTACTCCACTCATCGACCGCTATCTAGCATGCATCTAGAGTATTATGTTAAAAACAGAGTAACACCTTAAGCAAGATGACATGATGTAGAGGGATAAATTCATGCAATATGATAAAAACCCCATCTTGTTACCCTCGATGGCAACAATACAATATGTGCCTTGTTGCCCCTGCTGTCACTGGGAAAGGACACCGCAAGATTGAACCCAAAGCTAAACACTTCTCCCATTGCAAGAACTACCAATCTAGTTGGCCAAACCAAACGGATAATTCGAAGAGACTTGCAAAGATAACTCAATCATACATAAAAGAATTCAGAGAAGATTCAAATATTATTCATAGATATGCTGGATCATAAACCCACAATTCATCGGCCTCAACAAACACACCGCAAAAAGAAGATTACATCGAATAGATCTCCACAAGAGAGGGGGAGAACATTGTATTGAGATCCAAAAGGAGAGAAGAAGCCATCTAGCTACTAGCTATGGACTCGAAGGTCTGAAGTAAACTACTCACACTTCATCGGAGAGGCTATGGTGTTGATGTAGAAGCCCTCCATGGTAGATGCTCCCTCCGACGGAGCTCCGGAACAGGCCCCGAGATGGGATCTTGTGGATACAGAAAGTTGCGGTGGTGGAATTAGGTTTTTGGCTCCATATTTGATCTGTCGGGGGTACGTAGGTATATATAGGAGGAAGGAGTACGTCGGTGGAGCAACAGGGGGACCATGAGGCAGGGGGCGCGCCCCCCACCCTCGTGACCTCCTCGGTTGTTCCTTGGAGCAGGGTCCAAGTCTCCTGGATAACGTTCGGTGAGAAAATCACGTTCCCGAAGGTTTTATTCCGCGTTTGATATTATGTTTCTTCGAAATACTAAAATAGGCAAAAAAACAGCAATTCTGGGCTGGGCCTCCGGTTAATAGGTTAGTTCCAAAAATAATATAAAAGTGGAAAATAAATCCCAATATAGTCCAAAACAGTAGATAAAGTAGCATGGAGCAATCAAAAATTATAGATACGTTGGAGACGTATCAGATGGTTGCAGGTCAGTCGAAGCAGTTACTGGGTCAGATGCGTGGAGTTGCACTGGAGTGGCAGGAGTCGGTGCGGTCGAGCCCGACGGACGATCAGTCGTCAGCGGGCTGACGAATGTGACGTTTATCCGAACCGGCTCTCCGGAACGTTCGACCACCGCCTCAAGCGCCGGCATCGACCGAGGGACTTGAACTTCAAGCCTCCTCCTACCTGAGCTCCCACCCCTCTTCCTCCTCTCCTGTAGAGGCACTTCTTCCTCGTCATCAGGGAGCACGACGACCTCTTGCAGAACTACAGAAAAAGGGAAATGTCAGAAACTCTGCCGATTGACGATCCACTCAACTTAATGAACCTGGTCGAACGGACTTACCAACTCGTGAGGTGGCCTCCTCGTCTCCTGGTGCCTTGTCGATGTCCATGTCAGTGCCAGCAGAGGTGGGACTAGAAAGATACATGATTCGGCTGGTGAGAACAAAAACTTCAGTCGACCTACGTAAACACAAGCGAGACACTACCCCGAAGCAACAGGGATGTCCATCTTGATCTGCGGCAAAGTCTTCCCAGTCATGGGAGGAGTAACTTTGGGTTGCTTGGCCACCTTCTCCGTCGGCTCCGGGGTCGACGTCCAAGTGCGCTTCTGAGTATTGGTATTCGGAGCCACGTTCTTCCCGCGCCCGCCAGACGGGTCATGCTGCTGTTTGGATCGATGTTCCGAGCGCGGCGGCGAGTCGACTTCTTCCTCATCGTCCGACTCCTCGATGTCCTCCTCCTCCTCTTCATCTGGAAACTCCCACTCGCCACTCTCCTCCGCACTGTCATCTCCCTCCTGGTCCTGCTCCAAAGCTTGTTCACCGTTGGGCATCGAATGCATCTCAGTGAATACATGCAGGACAAATCAGTCGAGTAAAAGTCAGTCAACGTCAAGTATAATCGGAACGTAAGCGTGAAGCAGTCAGAATAAAGAGCATACCTTGTCAGGCGGATTATCGTCGCCAAAGGGGATGACTCGCCAAGATCCTCTGGGGTTGTCCTGTTTGCCTGTGATGCTCCTCAGCCACAAAGCCACGGTCTTGGACGACACTTCTTCTGGATGGACCGAGCGGTGTCGTCCGGTCCAGAGTACAGCCTCATGGGATGATCGCGAGCCTAAAGAGGTTGGATGTGTCGACTGAGGAACACTTCCAGCAGGTCCAGGCCGGTGACACCCTCATTAATAAGTTGGACCACTTTCTCCACCAACATCTTCATCTCCACGCTCTCAGCAGCAGTTACTTTCAGTGGCGCAGGGGTCTGAACACGGTCGAATGTGAAGTGGGGAAGAAGTCAACTGATCTGGAGCTACGACGTCCTGGAAGTAGAACCAGGTCGACTGCCAGCCTCTAACAGATTCAGGGAGAGTCATGGCAGGAAAGGCACTCCTATGCCTCTTTTGGATACCTAAACCCCTACACATCTGGATGACATGGGTTTTTGAGTCACTCGACTTTGCTTTTTTGACCGACTGGGAGCGGATGGTGAAGATATGTTTGAAAAGACCCCAGTGCGGTTGACACCCTAAGAAGTTCTCACACATCGATATGAATGCGGCCAAATACGTGATGGTGTTGGGAGAAAAATGGTGGAGTTGAGCGCCAAAGAAGTTCAGGAATCCTCAGAAGAAAGGATGCGGAGGGAGCGAAAAACTCCGGTCGACGTGAGTGGCAAGCAGTACACACTCACCCGGTTGAGGCTGCGGTTCCATCTCTCCCTCTGGCAGCCTTGCCGCTCCTTTGGCGATTAGCCCGGACTCTGCCAGCTCAACCAGATCCTCTTTCCGGACCAAAGACCGGATCCAATCGCCCTGGATCCAGCCCGGCGGCAGCCCCGCGCGTGATGACGACCCGCGGTTTTGCTTCTTACCTTTCGCCGCCCATGTCGCCTTCTTTGCGCGCTCTAGCGTCGCCGTCTTGTCCTTCACCATGGCGGCAGGGCAGCAGCGTCGAGAGCGGAGGAGCTGGGCGCGGTGGAGAGACGGAGGAAAAAGAAGGAGGAACAGGCGTGCACAGTGCAGGCGCCTCGGCCCCGTCGTCTTATAAAGGGTTGCTTCCGAGTGACTGACGCGTGGGTCCAGGCAATCCTGTCAAATCTCGCAACAGTCGCGCGCAACGTACGTGGCAAAAAAGGTGGTGCGGTAATCGAGGCATCACTGCTTATCCATTCCGCCCTCTTCGGCGCCCTCCATCTCGCGCGCTTCCCCGAAATTTCGTATCCCACGAAATCCGGGATACACAGCAGTAAATCACGCCCAAGATCCCGCACTCTAATACAGCACTCAGCACATGATGTCACAAGTTCAGTCGACAACTCACTGAATGGATCAAGGCGACTGAGTCGACGCTGAAGTACCAACGTGAGTTTTCAATCTTGCAGAAAACACTCGCAAAGGCGCAAAGCTTAGAACAAGTTCGACTTCAACCTACTTTCTACTCGAACCTTAATCCATTCGGGGGCTACTGATGAGGATGCAGACCTGGGGTAGGGTCATAGGCCTGACCTATACGTCTTACCCAAGGTCACTACCCTAGAAGATAAGAGGTCCAAGAGACAACAAGAGACCCCCAGTCGAAGATGTCGAGTGCAATCCACTCGACAGTCATGTCACTCGGGAGTCCTCCTCTCTACCGTCACTCGACCATCCAGAGAATCACTCGACCTATCGAAGACCAGGAGTCACTTAGCATGGCAGCGGACAGGCGTTCACTCTGTAGTCTTAAAGATCATTAACAACACTTAAGGCTGGCGTTACCAGTAACGTCCTCACTTTATATACGTTAAGTCCCTTGTAATGGAGAATGGCTGGGGTCCTGGCACACTCTATATAAGCCACCCCCTCCTCTGGGACAAGGGTTCGCATCCCCTGTAATATCACACACATAATTCAATCGACCGCCTCCGGCCACCGAGACGTAGGGCTGTTACTTCCACTGAGAAGGGCCTGAACTCATAAACCTCGTGTGTACACCTTCACCATAACTGAGATCTTGCCTCTCCATACCTATCCCCTTTCTACTGTCAATCTTAGGACCACGACACCGGACGCGGTGGAACCAGAGTATGACTTGAAGGAGGAGGAGGAGGAGGTTGAGGAGGCGGAGGAGGTTGAAGAGGAGGAGGGTGTGAGGGACGCTAAGGACCAAGATCTGCAAGCGAAGCAGCAGTCGATCCTCGATTCCCTCCAATGAAGTCGGATGCGGAGGCCAGATGCCGTAGTTAGCAGGAGGTGGAGGCGGAGCACGCAGATGCTCTCAGCTCTCAGGCTGCATGGACAGACAGAGGCGCAGACGCCGGTTCGACCCGAGCCAGCCACGTAAGTACGCACGCATCCCATCCCATGAAAATAAAGACAAAAACACATGCGCCAGGCGTAGAAGCTTCTATGGCATGTCTGTGAGGCCGGTGAGCGTGAGAGCAAAGCGTGTCCCCAGCTCGACCGAAAGGTCTCTCATCTCTCCTCCGTACCACGACGGGAAAAGAAAGAGAAAGGCCAGGCGTCATCGCGCTGCCCGCCACTGTCGCGGTGTCCCTTATCATATGGGCATATCGCAAGTATAGGTGCAGGACTTTTCCAGACGCGGCTGGGCTTGGCTTTCTCTTTCCGGGAGATTCGGCGGCCGATTCGCCCGGACCGGGGCACTACTACCGCCCAGCCCTCCGGAGCCTCTCCCTCCCTTCGGCTTTTCCTTTGGTTGGCGGCACGTACTACTACGACCTGGGCACGCACCCAACTCGCAGTGCACCGTGTGTTTGCATGGCATCCCAGCGCTGCGTCTATACGATCGGCATCCCGTCCCGTCCGCGGGACCAGCGCGAGAACAGTGACGGCCACCAATGTAGTCCAATGACGAGGCTTTTGGAAGGAATATTTGCCGGTGACGATCGGACGATCATGATGATGATACCGATACGGATCGATGATGATGGCTTTCGATGGGGCAGGGCGACGTTCGTTGCGTGCCCCCCTGGCTCCGTCGCTCTCAGCTCTAAGCGGCCGGGATAGATAGATAGCTACAGTGGAGCACGTACATCCGATCGAATACCTCCTGCACCACACCCCTGTTCATCATGGCACCATCGACTAGGATTCCACGAACATTGCTTCTTGATCGTTCGCGGCCACGCAGCACCTTTCTATGTACTGTACGCACCAGAGCAACCGCGGCTGGGGCAAAATCACTGTTTTGACCCTTTTGGAAAAGTTAAGCAGGATTTGACCCCACATCGAAAGTATTTCACGAATCTGACCTTTTATCCATCGCTCCTGCGACGACGGCGCTATGCAGCACAGTATAGCGCCTCAACTCATGGCGCCATGAGGCAGCCAGCGTGGTACGATCAGTCCACCATAGCGCCGCCACAAGGGGCGTTGTGCTTCAGAGCATAGCGCCATAAGAAGAGGCGCTATGGTTCATACCATACTGCCACTATGCCCTGATTCAGACTATAGCACCACACGCATACTCTTTCATGATTCATGACCGGGCGCTATGCTTGGCAAGAAGTTGATAAGTTTACAAGAATTTCACAGTTACGAAAACTTCACAGCAAGTCTACAATAACGACAAGTCCAGAATTACGACAAGTTTACAAATAGAAGCTAACTATGACAACTTCAATAGTTCACCAAGACATCTACTTCTTCCCCCTCGCCTGCCTCACAACCTTCTTCGTCCCTGGCTCCACCCCGACCCTCTTCAACCTCCTCAGAACCTTCTTCGGTGCCGGCTCCTCCTTGTCCTCAAACTCGTTCTCGGACTCGACAACGGTCCTCTTTTGTTTCTTGTTCCATGCCTCCGGTGTATAACGGTTGAAGGTCTTCCTAGGCTTTAAGTTGAAGTGACGCCGCTCAGTAGGCTGACTAGGCTGAGGCGCATCATCCATAAACCCCCTCAGGGTCATCTCGTCGGCCGCCTGAAAAATAAGGAATGTGTTTGAGTGGAATTGCATCCAGCAAGAAGTTCAGCATTTTGTTTGAGTAAAGATAAATCATAAAGTAACATATAGCTTGTTTGTGGAACACAATTCACAAAATAAGAATCATAGCATCAACTTTGAAACATGCAACAAGCAATGTTCAGTTCATAACTCCACATGGTAATTAGCATTACATGTGGGGATTCTAGAACTACACTTATACATATATAGGGGTGCACACATGATGATGGGAACATTCGTGTATGCAATCACAGCATGATGAATATTTTATATGCAAGAATTAAAACATATATGGTAAAACAGATTTCATACCTCCTCTTCAGAAGAAGTGGACCTCGACTGGGTGGGCATGTCGGCCTCGACAGTACGGCAACCAAGAAGATGAGCTAAGGAACGTAACCGAGTAGCGCTACACTGTGACATTGCGAAAGAGAGATTTTATTGGATTTGAACACAGAACATGTACACAAGAAAGCTCTTACGACATACCTTAACAAACTCTCCAAGGGCATTCTCAGAATCCCTGCCCTGAGGTTGTGCGAGTGCTTGGCCGGCTTCACTAATCTGGCGCGAGATCTCAGTGGCGCTATGAAAACAAACATGTCAACAAGAGAGCTCTAGTTATGTTGATACGTTGAAAGGGACAAAACTTACAATAAAGTTGATCACAGGAGCGAATCCGGTTTGTCTGCCCTCTCTGATGAGCCTGTTGTACTCAAGGTTGGCAGTCCCTTCAAAACCTGTGGGCGCCTCCAATATGCCCTCCTCATAAGCAGACGGGCATAACTCAACACGGGACTCGCTAAGAAACCAACGAAGATATTTGTCAAATGCAGCTTCATCGTACTCTTGGAGATGTACTTGTCGGTTATCATTAGCCACCCTCACGACGTAATTCCATTTCTTGATGAACTTGTCATGATATGACTCCCAGTTCTTGATCTTCTTCTGCTTCATTTTGTCCAAGCTTCATATTGACAATGACAAGTATTAGTAGCCTGAAATAGTATCACAATGCTAAAGACAGAAGATGCACTCTCACCCGTGAAGCGCGACACCTGTGTCCTTCCACTTCGGCGGTGTATCCTGAAATAACCCAAATTGGGTCATCACACGTTGTGGAAGGTGGAACTCGACTGCATATAAGCATATCAATGGGCACCGCATCAGCCAAAGATGTGATTCCTCCGTGCACTTCGGGTTCAACTGGAAATCAGGGATGAAAGCAAAATTGTCCCGCGGTCCATATGGCTGCCATGTCACCTGAAAAATAGAACAAGCAGGGAGCCAATAGAAAAAATTCGAGCTAATGATATGCGTCTAATGTTAACATTTATGACAATAATATGCAACATTAAAAAAACTCAGACAAACTTGGAAATTTCAATATTAACATGACAATTATTACCTGCTCAGAGGTTAGCGTGTCAAACTCATTGGTGTACTCCCTGTACATCCTGTTTGGGTCACCAGTGAACTCCGAAACCTCATCCCACTTGTACGCCCATGTAGGCTTCCGTAGCGGATTGTCATGATCGTCCCAGGCGTCGTGACCAATCACTCTCGGTCGTCCAACTGAGAAATGTTCCCACAACCAAACCGAAAGTAGGACCAATGGACCACCAATACTAGCTTCATCTTTGCGCCTACAACACGCCTCATCCAACTGCACATAGAGGCACAAGCGGTATGATTAGAAAATGTCTGCAGATGTAATATCATGAAAAAAATATGTACAAGTGATTACCTGACGAACCCCAGCTCTGTTTACTATCCCAACCAGATAATGCATTCAGCCACATCCACGAAGCGGTCCTGCCACCACCGTCGGCAAACAGAGTCCTCGAGATCACATACCACAAGTATGCGTGTGCATATTGTTGCACCATCTCCTCACTAGCATCATCGGGGCACTGACTAAAATGTTCTACAATCCAGACATAAGTCGCGCCGGCGGGGACTCTGTTTTTAGTTGGGTCTTCCGGCACCGCAGGAACTGCACCGATAAGCTCAAACATCCTACCGCGCCAACCAGCAGCACCAGTGCTAAAACAAACAGGAACTCCCTCGATGGGAAGTGCCAGGATCATCGAAACATCCTGGAGAGTCACAATCATCTCCCCAGTCCGGAGGTGAAAACTGTGAGTCTCCGGCCTCCAGCGGTCAACAAGCGCGGTGATCGCACAAGGGTTCATGCTTGGCGTCGACCGAGTGACAAGCTGGATGAATGGAAGGAGTCCCAGCCTCTCAATGTACTGTGTGTACCGCTCATCATATCTCATCTTATTGGATGAAGCCTCATGAGCCCTCAGGCGCAGGGGACAAAAGACCTGCAAAAATACAAGTTAGAACATTATAGATCCATGTAAACTAAGAATACAAACTAGAATAAATCGGTGACAAAATATTCAACTGTACTGAAAAATTCATTTGAACACTCCAATTGGCAGTAACATCAATGTACTGACAAGTATGAACTAGCATTATCAATATGTATTACCTGTCTCTCATCCGCCATAAGCCGCCCACGGTGACCCTTATCATAATGCTCACTGAGAAGTGTCATCCTACATATTTGAAAAAAAAAATCATAACTTTAATCATTCAGAACATACAAGGAAAAGGTGCATAATAAAATGATGCCGATGTTAGCCAATTGTCGTAGTAGCACCAATCTGTGTCTTGATAAACATCAAAGCTGCATTTAGCTAATTAGACTACTCTTTCAGCGGGTGTGCTTAAATACACCGCTACTAGCTAATCAGATCATAGCTAATGTAATCATGCTAGGAATGTTAATCCTTGTTTTAATTTTCAAGAGCAGCCCAAAATGTGTAAGCTATGAATGTTAGTATAAACTGACACAGCAAGGAAGCCTTTGCTTCAATGTGCCTGATCAGCCAAGTTTGATTTTTGATTTAGATAGAACCATGGAGCCCCTGATTGGTTTCAGAAGATACGTTGAAAATGGAAAGCATTTTGCATTAACTTCATAAGTGAAACAATTTCAAAAATATGGGAATATAGCGTGCTGATTTGATGCATACCAAGAAAATCCATTGTTTATACTAGCATATAGTGAAAAACTATGGGACAGAAAACCTGTTATTACGCAGCAGCACCCCAATATCTTTGTTTCATTCAGCAGACCCGTCAGTGAAGATGCCGAAGAGGGTCCTGATGGGCAACAACGGCCGTGGACATCTACACCCCTGCTTTTGGCATCCTTCCTACCGCGTGACCATGCTCGAAGTGTTCCTAATCAGAGAAACAGTAAAGTAGTCTCGAATGCTTACTCAATACAATCACAATAATCCATACAAAACTGTAGCATGATGATGAACTAGGGTTTCACCTAAACATGCAAAAATAGGGCCAATGTAATGATTTTGTCGGATGAAATTGAGGGGATCGGAGGACAATACCTTTAGGGATGGATGGGCGACGAAATCCACGACAAAAAGCTTAAGATCCGGCCGATTTTGAGTGAAGATTTGAGAGGGGGAGAGAGGGGCGCCGCCGCTGCTGTCTCTGTTCGACGGTTACACGCTGGCAGCGTCATGCCGCCGTGAGTCGAGGCAATATAGTGTTGAGCATAACGCCGCCTTCGCAGGCGCGATGAAAAAGGTTAGATTCGTGAAATACTTTCAATATGGGGTCAAATCCCGCTTAACTTTTCCAAAAAGGTCAAAACAGTGATTTTGTCCCCGCTGCTGGTCGAGCTGTGGTGGTACTATATTCCTCTGGAAGGATGGAACGCGCGTGGTACCATCAGCAGCTGATTTCCGCTGCAGGAAGCTGTTTCTTGTCCAGGCAGGCCGTGGTAAAATGGTCATGTCGGTCGTGCCTGTGAGGCCGTGAGGCAGCCTAGCGGTCTGAACACACGCGTTCCTTCCGGTTACTCCGATGGCGTAATGATCCGACCGGTCGGTAACGTTCTTGGCCCAAGATCGACGACGGCGACACGGTAGTCCCATCGCTTGTCGTAGGTTCACAACTTAGTGGCCGGATCGACACGGTTTGTTCAATCAGTTGATCAAAGACTAGACAGATGGGACGGGAGCCGTGCTCCGCCGGGCAGGCAGCGAGCACCGAGCGCAAACCTCTGGTGCTATGCTATTCTTGATTCGCTGACGCACTGAATGGACTGCCGCCTGCTCCATTTCTTATACTACCGGCCTTGCCGATTACTGCATGGAACGGGATTGCTGCTTTGCTCGCACGGCGCCTGCAGCTCCTGCATGCATGCGCTAGCTTATCCTTCCCGTCATCGTCATGCTGTCTTATTACCGTCGCCGGCGTGCAAGGTGACCACGCACGCAAGTTCATCGATAGATTTGCTAGCTAGCTGCTCCAATGTCTAATCAGGCGATCCGATCGATCTTGTGGTTTCTTGTAGGTGGAGTACTAGGATGACTCGGTACTCGGACTAGAAAAGATCAGAAAAGAGTTACTGCTAGGACACGAAGTTGATCGGTCGTGCGACGTCGCCTCCCGCTTTTTATCGTGGCGGTCGAGCTCATGGATGGATCGTCGCTTTTCACCCGGGCCGACAGCGAAACAAGTGCCAAAGCAGGGTGTCGATCACTTGGTAATTAAACAAACTCAAATTTATCACGCGCAAACTCAAGACCTAACTAAAGTACGGTACGTTTACTTCATCACTTGGGTACCACCACCCAGAAGAAGCCGGTGGAGAAGTACGTAGTACGTGCCGTGCAAACTTTGGCCGGCTAGCTACTCACGAAGAGCCGACGGCATCGATGCGAGATGACACACACAAAGGACGGCCCTACAGCCGTCTCGTTTGCCATGCCGCGGCAGCTGCAGTGGGGTACAGTGTAGTACTAGTAGTGAGAGTGTGCCACTCACATGCATGCAAAGCAAATATCCAGAGGGTGAATTGCTTTGCACGACGCGTGCACCGCACCAATGCAGCCATGTCCATGCCGGCATGCTCCCCGGCGCGGGCTCGAGCAATCCACCGTACGTACGGGGCCGGGCGCGCACTACCGACTGGTCCAGCGTCTTCACCGGCCGAAGCGGGAGAGAATGAGAGCGAAACTGGCAAAGCGCGCGGCCGTGTAGGCCCCTCGGCCGGCGAGGAAGCGAGGCGCGCGCGCGCACTGAGCGCAGCCAGTACGCGGCGGGCGTCTCGATGGCTGTCACGGGCGCGACCCCCCGAGGGTGACCGCGATGTCGGCGCACGCACGCACCGCGTCCGTCTATATCGCCGTCCATGGTGCCGTGGCAACGCGCCATCGCCCGTGCCTGGCTGGATCATCCAATCGTATCGTAGTAAGTAGTAACACGCATGGACGATGGAGGATCGTGGATGGACATGGACGTCTGCCGAGCCCCGGCGAGCTGCATGCGCCGGGGCGTGGAATCACGTACGCAACCGTCCGCTCAGGCCAGGGGGGCTGGTGGTCGGGGCATTATGCCGTCGGATCGATCGAGGTGCGATGCCGGTGCCGACCGAGTGCGGCTGGCCCTAACCTCGGCCGTGTGGTCATGGCCGTTCGAGCGTGTGACGGCCGGTTTAGTTTAGTTTTGTCTTCTATGATCAGGTGGGCAGACAGCTGGGTGGGTGTGAAGAGGGGTAGTGGTATTAAGTTCGTTTATCTATGCATTCATATGTTGTGTTCTTTTTCTTTCCTTCTTTTTAAACATAGTACAAAGGCCAACGACTACATACACACACTCACCCCTATGAGTATACTAGAAAGACTAAGCTGACATATCTTGAGATTGGTCAAGTCGCGACAAACGCTTCATAGTTGATAAGCACACCATACCAGTGAAAGAATAGAGAAATAAATCTAAAAAATATACGAGCACCCGTTTCAAGTCTAGAGCTTGAATCAGGATGAGCTAGTTCTACCCAAAGAACCTAATTATTTATACTATGCTTAATTTGTATGTCGTGGTTAATTAGTACTTAGAAGGCTCAGCACCAACTTAATTAGCATCTCCACGTGTAAGAATATTTTATCGTCTATCAAAGATAACTAACGGACCTTTGTGACGAAGTATTGGATATTATAAACAAATTTGCAGTAACGGTAAAGTGGAACCAAAACCTGTCATGATGTAATATGAAGTTCTGGGAGCATAACTGAAGACAATCCTTGTGGATTTAACTCACACCAATGCTTAATTATATCGCAAAGCTGCTTTGAAGGTTGCATATAAGATACTTCATAAAGAAAAATTCAGCATATTAGATATGTTGTCTGGGAACATATCCTTATCTCCAATTACCCTCTCGTGTCGCTTTTGTAGACGACAGAGATAATCCTTCCCCGCCGCGGCGAGCTCCCTCCACCCCCCCTCTTTCCTCTCTCATCGCCATCAGAGGGCGCGGTTAGGAAAAGACTTGCCAGCGTCGACGGCGGCGGGGCGCTTCACTTCCCCACGCGGGGGGCACCATTACAGGGTGGTACTGTTGGGCTGGGGCGCCATGCTGGTGAGGGGCGCGGTGGCAACTTCCTGCGCGACGACCTTTTTCCCCGGGGGCGACGATCTCATGAAGATGGCGAGAAGGTGGCCCTTGGTGGGTTATGGTAGTGATGGCGGTTCGTCTGAGATGTCCGGTCGTAGTCGTGGTCGACGCGGTCAAGGCTGCTAGGTGGCTGGAGTTGCCAGTCCTTGGGCAGCTTCCCGTTATGATCTGGAAAGGCCATATCTGACGAGGCGTTGGCTGCCGCTCCCTCCGAATGTGCTACCTGGAGGTGTCCAGCCCGCAACACCGAACAATGCATGGTATTCTTCGACTAATTGTTACTCTCGACGCAAGCCTGGGTGCAGGGGAGGGGCGCTCCCCCTTTTCCAGGATGGGCTGGCCTCACATGTGGCCCAGCTTATGTTCGTTGGCCAGCCGCGACGGTGGTGCACTAGTAGAAAAGGGTCTAATGTGCAGCTCATTAGTCCCGGTTTGTATTTGAGCCGGCACTAATGTGACCATTAGTGCCTATTCCAACGGCTAGGCGGGCCGCTCCCAGTAGTACCGCTTTGTGGCGAACCTTTAGCACCGGTTCGTGCCACGAACCGGTACTAAAGAGAGTGATGGCAGGAGGTTGTCAGACTTGGGCCCCTCTTGCACCTTTAGTACCGGTTCGTGCCACGAACCGATAATAAAGGTCATTCTACATATAAACCCTTCGTCCAGCTCGCTTTGTTCTTCCCCCTTTCCCCTCTTCTCTTTGTTCTTCCCCTCGAGCTCATCACACATTTTGCACAAATTTTGTCAAGATTTGAAGGCCCCCATCCATTCAAGTGATCACAAAGGTTAGCAACTTTGTCCTTTCATCTCTCATTGCTAGATTAGCTCTTGCAATGCTTTATATAGTGATTAATTTGTGGGTTTTAGTAATTTGGGAGAAATTATATGTGGTAGTTTATTTGATTTATATGCAATTTGAGCTCAAAATAACTCTTAGTTTGCATATGTAGGTGTGGTTTACTTAGTGCCTTCCCGTCTTCGTCGTAACCACCGTCGATCGTCCGCACCGACCCGTCGCCGGCACCACATTGTGGTGAGCCTCTTGTTCTTATCTTTTTTATATATAAAAAATCATGTGTGTGTGATTTAGATATATAGTTACTTGTATAATTATCTTACCCGTACATTGTTTGTTATACATAGTGCCATTGTTTTGATATCCGTCCCTGTCGGCCCTCATCCATGTTATGATTCGGATGTGGTATATTCTATTTTAAAACTATATGTTGCATTTCGTGTTTATGACAAATTATGCCCATCAAGTTGACATAGATATTTTTATCTAGAAGGTATGTGAACCGGAAATCCCAACCGACCCTATTGTCGAGAGGTTAAATTTAGTTGAAAGAGAAAACGAGTATTTGAAAGAAAAATTGAAAATAATTGAGGGGGACAAGATGGAATTGGAGTTGCATGTTGCCGATATCGTAGATGATCACAAGATCAAGATGGAGAAAATGCGGTTGAATATTAGAAACATTAGAAAATATGCCATTGATAGTGAGGCTTGGTATCATTATGTTGTTGGATCAATTGTTACCTTAGTTGTGATCTTGATCGCATTTGTTGTTGCATTTAAATGCTTTAGCTAGAGAGTTATTTGTATGTTGTATTTAAGTGTTGTATGAACTTTATGTATGAACTTGTATTAATTTGGTCTATTCGGTGGTGTGTAATGAAGATGAGCCGGCAATGGATGTACGATGACCAATGCTCTCCCTAGTTTGTTGATGGCGTGCATACTTTTCTAATTGCGGCTCAGGCAAACAAGCGGGCGGATGGTTTTATGCCTTGTCCATGTGCTGGCTGTAAGAATCATCATAATTACTCTAACTCAAGAACCATTCACGTCCACCTGTTTGAGTCCGGTTTCATGCCCCACTATAATGTCTGAACCAAGCACGGAGAAAGAGAGGTTATGATGGAAGATAATGAAGAAGAAGAGGACGACGATAGCTATCCTGGCCATGGGTTCCCTGAATACGATGATACAACAATGGGGAAGAAGCTGAGCCGACAATGCGAGAAGAAGCTGAGCCGGCAATGTGGGAAGAAGCTGAAGAAGAGGCATCAGATGAGCTCGCTGATGATCTAGGTCGGGCCATTACCGATGCAAAGAGAAACTGCGCAAGTGAAAAGGAGAAGAACAAGTTGCAGCGCATGTTAGAGGATCACAAGAAATTGTTGTACCCAAATTGCGAAACTGACAAGAAGAAGTTGGGCACCACACTGGAATTGCTGCAATGGAAGGCAAAGAATGATGTATCTGACAAGGGATTTGGAAAGTTGCTGGTAATGAGAAAGAATATGCTTCCAAAGGACAACAAATTGCCCGAGAGTATGTACGAAGAAAAGAAGGTTGTCTGCCCTCTAGGGTTAGAGGTGCAGAAGATACATGCATGCCCTAATGACTGCATCCTCTACTGCGGTGAGTACGAGGATTTGAACGCGTGCCCGATATGCGGTGCATTGCGCTATAAGATCAGCCGCGATGACCCTGATGATGTCGAGGGCGAGCTCCCCAGGAAGAAGATTCCTGCCAAGGTGATGTGGTATGCTCCTATAATACCACGGTTGAAATGTTTGTTCCAAAACAAAGAGCATGCCAAGGCGATGTGATGGCACGGAGAAGACCGTAAGAAAGACGGAATGTTGAGAGTGCCCGCCGACGGGTCGCAGTGGAGAAAAATCAAGAGAAAGTACATGGAGGAGTTTGTAGGTGACCCAAGGAATGTATGGTTTGGTCTAAGCGCAAATGGCATTAATCCTTTTGGGGAGCAGAGCAGCAACCATAGCACCTGGCATGTGACTCTATGTTTGTATAACCTTCCTCCTTGGTTGTGCATGAAGCATAAGTTCATTATGATACAAGTGCTCATCCAAGGCCCTAAGCAACCCGACAACGACATTGATGTGTACCTAAGGCCATTAGTTGAAGAACTCTTACAGTTGTGGAATGGAAAAGGTGTTTCTGTGTGGGATGAGCACAAACAAGAAGAACTTGACCTAAAGGCGTTGCTGTTCGTGACCATCAATGATTGGCCTGCTCTCAGTAACCTTTCAGGACAGACAAACAAAGGATACCGCGGATGCATGCACTGTTTGGATGATACCGACAGTATATATTTGGATAATCGTAGGAAGAATGTGTACCTGAGACATCGTTGATTTCTTCCGAGCAGGCATCCCATAAGAAAGAAAGGCAAGCATTTCAAAGGTGAGGCGGATCACCGGACGAAGCCTCGCCACCGTACTGGTGCTGATGTACATGATATGGTTAAGGATTTGAAGGTAATCTTTGGAAAGGGTCCTGGCAGACAACCTGTTCCGAAGGACGCTTACTGACGCTCACCCATGTGGAAGAAGAAATCTATATTTTGGGACCTGCCCTATTGGAAAGACCTAGAGGTCCGCTCCGCAATCAACGTGATGCA
The DNA here is from genome assembly GCF_002162155.2 of Triticum dicoccoides. NCBI lineage: Eukaryota > Viridiplantae > Streptophyta > Magnoliopsida > Poales > Poaceae > Triticum > Triticum dicoccoides. The sequence continues at coordinate 634,308,400 of NC_041391.1, forward strand.
CGTGACGAAGAATCTTTGCGTGACCCTGCTTGGCTTCTTGGGCGTGTATGGGAAGAAAAAATATACACCGGAGGCACGGGAGGAACACCAACGTATGCATGGAAAAGATGGCATACATCAGGGTCATGCCAGTTACGCTCTTACCAAAGAAAAGAAGGAAATCTTCTTTGAATGCCTACTCAGTATGAAGGTACCGTCTGACTTCTCGTCGAATATAAAGGGAATAATAAATATGGCACAGAAAAAGTTACAGAACCTAGAGTCTCATGACTTCCACGTGATTATGACGCAACTGCTTCTGGTTGCATTGAGGGGGCTTCTACCGGAAAATGTTCAATTAGCCATTGTGAAGCTATGTGCATTCCTCAATGCAATCTCTCCGAAGGTAATCAATCCTGAAATCATACTGATACATCTCTGTCGTATCTACTTTTCGAAACACTTTTGCCCTTGTTTTGGACTCTAATTTGCATGATTTGAATGGAACTAACCCGGACTGACGTTGTTTTTAGCAGAACTGCCATGGTGTTATTTTTGTGCAGAAATAAAAGTTCTCGGAATGATCGGCAAGTCCATGGAGCAACTTTTCAGAATTAATAAAAAATATTGGCGAAAGAATTAGCGTCAGGGGCCCACACCCTGGTCACGAGGGTGGGGGCGTGACCCCTCCCCTAGGGCGCGCCCCCCTACCTCGTGGGCCCCCTAGACGTCCACCGACCTCAACTCCAACTCCATATATTTTCTTTCATGGAGAAAAAAATAAAAGAAGAAGGATTCATCGCGTTTTATGATACGGAGCCATTGCCAAGCCCTAAAACCTCTTGGGAGGGCTGATCTGGAGTCTGTTCGGGGCTCTGGAGAGGGGAATCCGTCGCCGTCGTCATCATCAACCATCCTCCATCACCAATTTCATGATGCTCACCGCCGTGCGTGAGTAATTCCATCGCAGGCTTGCTGGACGGTGATGGGTTGGATGAGATTTACCATGTAATCTAGTTAGTTTTGTTAGGGTTTGATCCCTAATATCCACTATGTTCCGAGATTGATGTTGCTATGACTTTGCTATGCTTAATGCTTGTCACTAGGGCTCGAGTGCCATGATTTCAGATCTGAACCTATTATGTTTTCATGAATATATGTGAGTTCTTGATCCTATCTTGCAAGTATATAGTCACCTATTATGTGTTATGATCCGTTAACCCCGAAGTGACAATAATCGGGATACTTATCGGTGATGACCGTAGTTTGAGGAGTTCATGTATTCACTAAGTGTTAATGCTTTGGTCTGGTTCTCTATTAAAAGGAGGCCTTAATATCCCTTAGTTTTCATTAGGACCCCGCTGCCACGAGAGGGTAGGACAAAAGATGTGATGCAAGTTCTTTTCCGTAAGCATGTATGACTATATTCGGAATACATGCCTACATTACATTGATGAACTGGAGCTAGTTCTGTGTCACCCTATGTTATAATTATTACATGAGGAGTCGCATCCGCCATATCCCTCACTGATCCAATGCCTACTTGCTTTTCACATATTGTTCTTTGCTTAGTTAGTTTGCCGTTGCCACTGTTACTGTCACTTTTGCTATCATTACTGTTACTTCCATACTACTTTGCTACTAAATACTTTGCTGCAGATACTAAGTTATCTAGGTGTGGTTGAATTGACAACTCAACTGCTAATACTTGAGAATATTCTTTGGCTCCCCTTGTGTCGAATCAATAAATTTGGGTTGAATACTCTACCCACGAAAACTGTTGCGATCCCCTATACTTGTGGGTTATCAAGACTATTTTCTGGTGCCGTTGCCCGGGAGCATAGCTCTATTCTTGAGTCACTTGGGATTTATATCTGCTGATCACAATGAAGAACTTGAAAGATCAAAGAACTAAAATTTATCCCTCAACTACGAGGGGAGGTAAGGAACTGCCATCTAGCTCTGCACTTGATTCTCCTTCCGTTATGAGTAAACTTGGGACACCTAAACCTGCTTCTGCTATTAATTCTGATATGCCACATGTTATTGATGATGCCACTTCTGCTATGCATGATACTTGTGATAAAACTACTTCTATGCTTGATACTACTATGCCACTGGGTGAATTTCTTGATGAACAACTTGCTAGGGCTAGGGAGAATGAAATTATTGAAACTAATAATATTGATGATAGTGATGATGAAGGTTCTCCCCCTAGATATGAATTGCCTGTTGTTCCTGAGGGTTATGTTATGGATGAAGAAACTGCTAGAGATTTTCTTGCTTGCAATGATAGATCAGATCTTTAGAAATTATTAGCTAAACTGAAACAAAAGACTCTGAATGCTAGAATGAAACACGACCCTGCTTTTGCTACCTCACCTATCTTTGTTACTGATAAGAATTATGAATTCTCTGTTGATCCTGAGATTATTACTTTAGTTGAATCTGATCCTTTTTATGGCACTGAATTTGAAACTTTAGTGGCACATCTTACTAAGTTAAATGATATAGCCACCCTGTTTACTAATGATGAGAAATCTCGCTATTATTATATCCTTAAAATATTTCCTTTCTCATTAAAGGGTGATGCTAAGACATGGTTTAATTCTCTTGATCCTGGTTGTGTGCGTAGTCCCCAGGATATGATTTACTACTTCTCTGCTAAATATTTCCCTGCTCATAAGAAACAAGCTACCTTAAGGGAAATATATAATTTTGTGCAAATCGAAGAAGAGAGTCTCCCACAAGCTTGGGGGAGGCTTCTCCGATTACTTAATGCTTTACCTGATCATCCTCTTAAGAAAAAATGAAATACTTGATATCTTCTATAATGGACTAACCGATGCTTCCAAGGACCACCTGGATAGCTGTGCTGGTTGTGTTTTCAAGGAAAGGACAGTCGACCAAGCTGAATTGCTATTAAATAATATGTTGGCAAATGAAAATAATTGGGAAGCACCTGAACCAACTCCTAAGCCAACTCCGAATAAGAGAGGTGTTCTATTTCTCAGCCCTGAAGATATGCAAGAGGCAAAGAAATCTATGAAAGAGAAAGGTATTAAAGCTGAAGATGTTAAAAAATTTACCTCATGTTGAAGAAATTCATGGCCTTAATATACCACCTAAAGAGATACCAGGTCTTGATAACCCGACACAGGTAGTGAAGGTAAACTCTCTTTATAGATGTGATAAAGTTGAAATCCCGTCTACTAAGTTTGCTAGTTGATGATTTGATGAATTTGATGATTTTATGGACAAACAAGCAAATTTCAATGATTATGTTAGTAGACAATTGAAAAATAATGCTTATATGATTGGGCGCTTGAGTGATTATATGTCCAGAGTTAAGGGTTAACTTAAACTCACTAGTAAACATGTTTCTATGGTCACTACTCAAGCAGAACAAGTACTTAAGGCTCAGAATGAATTGCTTGATGAATTAAATAATAAACATGACTTTGTTGTTAGAGTGGCTACTAGAACTGGTAAAATGACTCAGGAACCTTTGTATCCTGAAGGCCACCCTAAGAGAATTCAACAAGATTCTCAGAAAAATAATTTAGATGCTCCTAGTCCTTCTAAAAATAAGAAAAAGGAAAATGATAGGACTTTGCATGCTTCTAGTGAACCTATTGTAGAAACACCTGGGAATCCTAATGATGTTTCTATCTCTGATGCTGAAACACAATCTGGAGATGAACATGAACCTAATGATAATGCTAATAATGATGTTCATGTAGATGCTCAACCTAGCAATAACAACGATATAGAAATTGAACCTGTTGTTGATCTTGATAACCCACAATCAAGAAATCAACGTTATGATAAGAGAGACTTTGTTGCTAGGAAGCATGGTAGGGAAAGGGAACCCTGGGTTCAGAAACCCATGCCTTTTCCTCCTAAACCATCCAAGAAAAAGGATGATGAGGACTTTGAGCGCTTTGCTAAAATGATTAGACCTATCTTATTATGTATGCGCTTAACCGATATGCTTAAAACAAACCCTTATGCTAAATACATGAAAGATGTCATTACAAATAAAAGAAAAATAACTGAAGCTGAAATCTCCACCATGCTTGCCAACAATACCTTTAAGGGTGGAATACCTAAGAAACTTGGTGATCCCGGAGTACCCACTATACCATGCTCCATCAAAAGAAATTATGTTAAAACTGCTTTATGTGATCTAGGAGCCGGTGTCAGTGTTATGCCTGTTTCCTTATACTGTAGGCTTGAATTAAGTAAGTTGACACCTACTGAGATATCTTTGCAAATGGCTGATAAATCAACTGCTATACCTGTCGGTATTTGTGAGGACGTGCCTTTTGTTGTTGCGAATGTTACTATCTTAACATACTTTGTCATTCTTGATATTCCTGAGGACGACAGTATGTCGATTATCCTTGGTAGACCCTTTTTAAATAATGCAGGTGCTGTTATTGATTGCAACAAAGGCAATGTCACCTTTCATGTTAATGGTAATGAGCATACAGTAAACTTTCCGAGGAAACAACCTCAAGTTCACAACATAAATTCTATTGGGAAAATTCCATCAATAATTATTGGAGGTTTTGAATTTTCTCTTCCTACTGCAAAGAAAAACTATGATATTCTTATTATTGGGGATGTTCATATCCCCGTTGAGGTAACCTAGTGTCACTTTGAAATTTCTCCGGTTTCATGTGATTCGGAATGAGTTTGTTAACAAGACTTGATCAACCTTGTTAGTGGATTCCTTTTGATGAGCATGAGATGGATGAATTTAGAAGGCAGAACCTTCTGTACCCTCTCTTTACTTCCTGTTAATTAGAATAAATAAAGTAGAAATAGTATATTTTGCCTGTTTTCTGAATTATCCATGCAATAAAAAATATCACGAAAATAAAAGTTCTCCAAATGCCATGCCAATTTAATATGATTTTTTCTGGAATATTTGAGAATATTTGGCACTGAGAACACAACAGGGGGAGCAAGCACCTGGCCACGAGGGTCCAAGGCGCACCCACCCCTACAGGGCGCGCCCCTGCCTCGTGGGCCCATGGTGGCTCCCCTCCACTTATTCCTGCACCCACACACTTCCTCGTCCCAAAAAAAATCACTATCTAGCTCAAGCACGAGTTCTAGCTCGTTTTGCTGCCATTTTCGATCTCCCTGCTCAAAGGTCCATTCACAAAACTGCTTTGGGGGATTGTTCTTTGGTATGTGACTCCTTCAATGATCCAATTAGTTTTTGTTCTAGTGCTTTATTCATTGCAAATTCTTGCTGCTTAGTTGACCCTGTTCTTGAGCTTGCATGCTAAATTTATGAGGTCCCAAGTAATTCTAATGCATGATAGAAGCTCTAGGCACTTGTGGGAGTAGTTGCTATCAATTTTATTAAGTTTGGTTTTCTTTTACTTTGAGTTACTAAAAATTTCAGAAATTTTTCAGAGGAAGAAATATGCTCAAGAAAATGTACCAAGGTGGTTCTTCAAGGAAGAAAGGACCCCGGCTCGCGATACGTGAGTAGGACGACAAACCACCAAGGGAAGTTGACGTGTGGCCTTGTGAATGGCCGTCAGAGGAGTTTATGGTCAAAGAGGGCATCCAGGATAAATTTGATGCATATGTGTGTAATGCGTACCTTGAGGAATTCATGCAAGATAAGTGCCCTCAATACCAATATTTAACTGATTCATTCATGAGAAGGTTTAAATTTACATCCTCGCGCAATTCTCAAAGTGTCCTGTTTGATATTTATGATAAATCATATACCATGGACCTAGAAGATTTTACTACTGCTTATAAAATCCCGCAGTGGGGAAGTGTTAATGAACCTCGTAAATTTGAATATAAAGACTTTCTTGCTACTATCACTGTGGGAGAATCTAGAGAAATAGCACAAGCTACTATAGGGAACATTCATTTTCCTGCTATACATTATTTTGCTCTCTTCATTGGTAGATGCATTAACGGTAAAGATGAAGCATGTCACATGTGTGTTCCTGATCTTTGTGTTCTCAAGAGTGCTGTATTAGGTGATAAACAATAAAATGTTGCACGTAGGTTGCATCATAATGGTTTAGCTGGAGACTTATTTGGAGGAATTTATGCGACCCGTGTGCTAATTATCTTGATATACCTATACATGAAAATGACACGGAGTTGCTTCCCGCTTATTTAGATTATAATGCCATGGTTAGTCATCATTTTCTTGAGAGGAATGAACAATTCCTCTAGTATCGACTGATCTTTGACAAACGTCGTGCTGTCCATATTACTCTCCCTGCTCCTGCCCTTTTTGATTATCAGGCAAAAAGAAGATATGTTATCACCAGGGAGCAGGCAAACGAGTACGAGAGAAGGACGGAGGCAGCCCGTGTTGGGAAACATAGTAATTTCAAAAAAATTCCTACACACACGCAAGATCATGGTGAAGCATAGCAACGAGAGGGGAGAGTGTATCTTCATACCCTTAAAGATCGCTAAGCGGAAGCGTTTATCAACGCGGTTGATGTAGTCGTACACCTTCACGATCCGCCCGATCAAGTACCGAACATACGGCACCTCCGCATTCAGCACACGTTCAGCTCGATGACGTCCTCGCCTTCTCGATCCAGCAAGACAGACGAAGTAGTAGATGAGTTCCGGCAGCACGACGGCGTGGTGACAGTGTTGGTGAAGAACAATCTCCGCAGGGCTTTGCCTAAGCACTACGGAAACTATGATGGAGGATAACCTAGAGGGGACGGGGTTGCCGGCACACGGCTTGGTGTTTCTTGATGTGTCTTTGCTGCTAGCCCTGCCTCTCTATTTGTATGTTGAGCCTTGGGATCAAAACTTGGAGTAAAAGCCTCCACAAAGTCGGTTTCACCCGAAAGGCAAGAGTCCTTCTCAGACTCCAGGGCCAGACGCCAGGGTTCCCGGCGTCTGGCCCTAGACGCCAGGGACCCTGGCGTCTGGCCCCTGGACTCCGCAAAACTTCCTTTTGCGCTTTCCAAAAACCTTGTGGGCTTTCCCCTTTGGCCCAAATAACATGTTCTCGTACCCAAACATTTTGGGAAACATCCGGAACATCTTCCGGTGAATTCCGGAACCCTTTCGGAGACCAAACACTATTATCCCATATATCAATCTCTATCTTCGGACCATTCTGGAGTTCCTCGTCATGTCTGTGATCATATCCGAGACTCCGAACAACATTCGGTCACCAAAACTCACATAATACTATATCGTCAACGAACGTTAAGCGTGCGGACCTACGGGTTCGAGAACTATGTAGACATGATTGAGACACCTCTCTGGTCAATAATCAATAGTGGAACCTGGATGCCCATATTGGCTCCTACATATTCTACGAAGATCTTTATCGGTCGAACCGCATAACAACATACGTTGTTCCCTTTGTCATCGGTATGTTACTTGCCCGAGATTCGATCGTCGGTATCTTAATTCCTAGTTCAATCTGGTTACCGGCAAGTCTCTTTACTCGTTGTGTAATGCATCATCCCGCAACTAACTCATTATCTACATTGCTTGCAAGGCTTATAGTGATGTGCATTACCGAGAGGGCTAGAGATACCTCTCCGACAATCGGAATGACAAATCCCAATCTTGAAATATGCCAACTCAACGTGTACCTTCGGAGACCCTTGTAGAGCTCCTTTATAATCACCCAGTTACGCTATGATGTTTGGTAGCACACAAAGTGTTCCTCCGATAAACGGGAGTTGCATAATCTCATAGTCATAGGAACATGTATAAGTCATGAAGAAAGCAATAGAAACATACTAAATGATCAAGTGCTAAGCTAACGGAATGGGTCAAGTCAATCACATCATTCTCCTAATGATGTGATCCCATTAATCAAATGGCAACTCATATCTATGGTTAGGAAACACAACCATCTTTGATCAACGAGCTAGTCAAGTAGAGGCATACTAGTCACACTATGTTTGTCTATGTATTCACACATGTATTATGTTTCCGATGAATACAATTCTAGAATGAATAATAAACATTTATCATGAAATAAGGAAATAAATAATAACTTTATTATTGCCTCTAGGGCATATTTTCTTCAGTCTCCCACTTGCACTAGAGTGAATAATCTAGTTCACATCGCCATGTGATTTATCACCAATATTCACATCAGTATGTGATTAATGCCCATAGTTCACATCGTCATGTGATCAACACCCAAAGGGTTTACTAGAGTCAATAATCTAGTTCACATCGCTATGTGATTAACACACAAAGAGTACTAAGGTATGATCATGTTTTGCTCGTGAGAGAAGTTTAGTCAACGGGTCTGTCACATTCAGAGCCATATGTATTTTGCAAATATTCTAGGTCTACAATGCTCTGCACGGATCTACTCTAGCTAATTGCTCTCACTTTCAATATGTATCCATATTGAGACTTAGAGTCATATGGATCGGTGTAAAAGCTTGCACCGATGTAACTCTTTGCGACGGGCTCTTTTATCACCTCCATAATCGAGAAATATTTCTTTAGTCCTCACTAAGGATATTCTTGACTGCTGTCCAGTGATCTACTCTTAGATCAAAATTGTACTCCCTTGCCAAACTCAGAGCAAGGTATACAATAGGTCTAGTACACAGCATAACATACTTTATAGAACCTATGACTGGGGCATAGGGAATGACTTTTCATTCTTTTTCTATTTTCTGCCTTGGTCGGGTTTTGAGTCTTACTCAACTTCACACCTTGCAACACAGAAAATAACTCCTTCTTTACTGTTCCATTTTGAACTACTTCAAAATTTTATCAAGGTATGTGCTCATTAAAAAATCTTATCAAGCGTCTTGATCTATCTTTATAGATCTTGATGCTTAATGTGTAAGCAGCTTCACTGAGGTCTTCCTTTGGAAAACTCTTATTCAAGTATCCTTTTATGCTATCCAGAATTTCTATATAATTTCCAATCAACAATATGTCATCTACATATAGTTTTAGAAATGCTACAGAGCTCCCACTCACTTTCTTGTAAATACAGGCTTCTCCAGAAGTCTATATAAAACCATATGCTTTGATCAACTCATCAAAGCGTATATTCCAACTCCGAGATGCTTGCACCAGTCCATAGAAGGATCGCTGGAGCTTGCAAATTTTGTTAGCACTTTTAGGATTGACAAAACCTTCTGGTTGCATCATATACAACTCATTTTTAATAAATCCATTAAGGAATGCAGTTTTGACATCCATTTGCCAGATTTCATAAAATGTGGCAATTGCTAACATGATTCGGACAGACTTAAGCATCGATACGAGTGAGAAAATCTCATCGTATTCAACATTTTGAACTTTGTCAAAAACCTTTTTCGACAAGTCTAGGTTTGTAGATAGTAACACTACTATCAGCGTCTGTCTTCCTCTTGAAGATCCATTTATACAATATGGCTTGCCGATCAACGGGCAACTCCACCAAAGTCCACACTTTGTTCTCATACATGGATCCCATCTCAGATTTCATGTTCTCAAGCCATTTCGCGGAATCTGGGCTCATCATCGCTTCCTCATAATTCGTAGGTTCATCATGGTCTAGTAACATGACTTCCAGAACAGGATTACTGTACCACTCTGGTGCGGACTGTACTTTGGAAGACCTATGAGGTTCTGTAGTAACTTAATCTGAAGTTTCATGATCATCATCATTAGCTTCCTCACTAATTGGTGTAGGAATCACTGGAACTGATTTCTGTGATTAACTACTTTCCAATTCAGGAGAAGGTACAATTACCTTATCAAGCTCTACTATCCTCCCACTCACTTCTTTCGAGAGAAACTCCTTCTCTAGAAAGGATCCATCTTAGCAACAAATATCTTCCCTTCGGATCTGTGATAGAAGGTGTACCCAACAGTTTCCTTTGGGTATTCTATGAAGACGCACTTCTCTGATTTGGGTTCGAGCTTATCAGGTTGAAACCTTTTTCACATAAGCATCACAGCCCCAAATTTTAAGAAACGACAACTTTGGTTTCTTGCCAAACCACAGTTCATAAGGCGTCGTCTCAACGGATTTTGACGGTGCCCTATTTAAAGTGAATGCAGCTGTCTCTAACGCATAACCCCAAAACGATAGTTGTAAATCGGTAAGATACATCATAGATCGCACCATATCCAATAAAGTGCGGTTACGATGTTCAGACACACCATTATGCTGTGGTGTTCCTTGTGGCGTGAGCTATGAAACTATTCCACATTGTTTTTAAATGAAGGCCAAACTCGTAACTCAAATATTCTCCTCTACGATCAGATTGTAGAAACTTTATTTTCTTGTTACAATGATTCTCCACTTCACTCTGAAATTCTTTGAACTTTTCAAATGTTTCAGACTTGTGCTTCATTAAGTAGATATACTCATATCTGCTCAAATCATTTGTGAAGGTCAGAAAATAACGATACCCGCCACATGCATCAACACTCATTGGACCATATACATCGGTATGTATTATTTCCAACAAGTCAGTAGCTCATTCCATTGTTCCGGAGAATGGAGTTTTAGTCATCTTGCCCAAAAGGCACGGTTCGCAAGCATCAAATGATTCATAACCAAGTGATTCAAAAAATCCATATTTATGGAGTTTCTTCATGCGCTTTACACCGATATGACCCAAACGGCAGTGCCACAAATAAGTTGCACTATCATTATTAACTTTGCATGTTTTGGCATCAATATTATGAATATGTGTATCACTACGATTGAGATCCAACAAACTATTTTCATTGGGTGTATGACCATTGAAGGTTTTATTCATGTAAACAGAACAACAATTATTCTCTGACTTTAAATGAATAACCGTATTGCAATAGACATGATCAAATCATATTCATGCTCAACGCAAAACCAAATAACATTTATTTAGTTTTAACACTAATCCCGAAAGTATAGGGAGTGTGCGATGATGATCATATCAATCTTGGAACTACTTCCAACACTCATCGTCACTTCCCCCTCAATTAGTCTATGTTTATTCTGTAACTCCTATTTCGAGTTACTAATCTTAGCAACCAAACAAGTATCAAATACTCAGGGGCTACTATAAACACTAGTAAGGTACACATCAATAACCTGTATATCAAATATACCCTTGTTCACTTTGCCATCCTTCTTATCCACCAAATATTCAGGGTATTTCCACTTCCAGTGACCATTTCCTTTGCAGTAGAAGCACTCAGTTTCAGGCTTTGGTCCAGTTTTGGGCTTCTTCACGGGAGTGACAACTTGCTTGACATTCTACTTGAAGTTCCCTTTCTTTCCCTTTGCCCATTTCTTGAAACTAGTGGTCTTGTCAATCATCAACACTTGATGCTCTTTCTTGATTTCTACCTTCGTCAATTTCAGCATCGCGAAGAGCTCGGGAACCATTTTCGTCATCCCTTGCATATTATAGTTCATCACGAAGTTCTACTAACTTGGTGATGGTGACTAGAGAACTTTGTCAATCACTATCTTATCTGGAAGATTAACTCCCACTTGATTCAAGCGATTGTAGTACCCAGACAATCTAAGCACATGCTCACTACTTGAGCTATTCTCCTCCATCTTTTAGCTATAGAACTTGTTAGAAACTTCATATCTCTCAACTCGGGTATTTGCTTGAAATATTAACTTCAACTCTTGGAACATCTCATATGGTCCATGACGTTCAAAACGTCTTTGAAGTCCCGATTCTATGCTTTAAATCATGGTGCACTAAACTATCAAGTAGTCATCATATTGAGCTAGCTAAACGTTCATAACGTCTGCGTTTGGTCCTGCAATAGGTCTGTCACCTAGCGGTGCATCAAGGACATAATTCTTCTGTGCAGCAATGATGATAATCCTCAGATTACGGATCCAATCCACATCATTGCTACCATCATCTTTCAACTTAGTTTTCTCTAGGAACACATATAAAAACACAGGGAAGATATAATGCGAGCTATTGATCTACAACATAATTTGCAAAATACTATCAGGACTAAGTTCATGATAAATTAAAGTTCAATTAATCATATTACATAAGAACTCCCACTTAGATAGACATCCCTCTAATTATCTAAGTGATCACGTGATCCAAATGAACTAAACCATGTCCGATCATCATGTGAGATGGAGTAGTTTTCAATGGTGAACATCACTATGTTGATCATATCTACTATATGATTCACGCTCGACCTTTCGGTCTCAGTGTTCCGAGGCCATATCTGTATATGCTAGGCTCGTCAAGTTTAACCTGAGTATTCTGTGTGTGCAACTATTGTGCACCCGTTGTATTTGAACGTAGAGCCTATCACACCCGATCATCACGTGTTATCTCAGCACGAAGAACTTTCGCAACGGTGCATACTCAGGGAGAACACTTATACCTTTAAATTTAGTGAGAGATCATCTTATAATGCTAGCGTCAATCAAAGCAACATAAGATGCATAAAGGATAAACATCACATGCAATCAATATAAGTGATATGATATGGCCATCATCATCTTGTGCTTGTGATCACCATCTCTGAAGCACCGTCATGATCACCATCGTCATCGGCGCGACACCTTGATCTTCGTCGTAGCATCATTGTCGTTTCGCCACCTATTGCTTCTACAACTATCGCTACCGCTTAGTGATAAAGTAAAGCAATTACAGGGCGATTGCATTGCATACAATAAAGCGACAACCATATGGCTCCTGCCAGTTGCCGATAACTTTGTTACAAAACATGATCATCTCATACAATAAAATTTAGCATCATGTCTTGACCATATCACATCACAACATGCCCTGAAAAAACAAGTTAGACATCCTCTACTTTGTTGTTGCAAGTTTTACGTGGCTGCTACAGGCTGAGCAAGAATCATTCTTACCTACGCATCAAAACCACAACGATAGTTCGTCAAGTTAGTGTTGTTTTAACCTTCTCAAGGACCGGGCGTAGCCACACTCGGTTCAACTAAAGTTGGAGACACTAACAGTCGCCAGCCACCTATGTGCAAAGCACGTCGGTAGAACCAGTCTCGCGTAAGCGTACGTGTAATGTCGGTCCGGGCCGCTTCATCCAACAATACCGCTGAACCAAAGTATGACATGTTGGTAAGCAGTATGACTTGTATTGCCCACAACTTACTTGTGTTGTACTCGTGCATATAATATCTACGCATAAACCTGGCTCGGATGCCACTATTGGGGAACGTAGTAATTTCAAAAATTTCCTATGCACACGCAAGATCATGGTGAAGCATAGCAACGAGAGGGGAGAGTGTATCTTCATACCCTTGAAGATCGCTAAGCGGAAGCATTTATCAACGCGGTTGATGTAGTCGTACACCTTCACGATCCGCCAGATCAAGTACCGAACGCACGGCACCTCCGCGTTCAGCACACGTTCAGCTCGATGACATCCTCGCCTTCTCGTTCTAGCAAGACGGGCGAAGTAGTAGATGAGTTCCGGCAGCACGACGGCGTGTGTGACGGTGTTGGTGAAGAACAATCTCCGCAGGGCTTCGCCTAAGCACTCCGGAAACTATGATGGAGGATAAACTAGAGGGGACAGGGTTGCCGGCACACGGCATGGTGTTTCTTGATGTGTCTTTGGTGCTAGCCCTGCATCTCTATTTATATGTTGAGCCTTGGGGTCGAAACTTGGAGTAAAAGCCTCCACAAAGTCGGTTTCACCCGAAAGGCAAGAGTCCTTCTCGGACTCTAGGGACAGACGCCAGGGTTCCCGGCATCTGGACCCCGACGCCAGGGACCCTAGCGTCTGGCCCTGGAGTCCGAGAAGGACTCTTGCCTTTCGGGTAAAACCGACTTTGTGGAGGCTTTTACTCCAAGTTTCAACCCCAAGGCTCAACATATAAATAGAGGGGCAGGGCTAGCACCAAAGAAACATCAAGAAACACCAAGCCGTGTGTCGGCAACCCCGTCCCCTCTAGTTTATCCTTCGTCATAGTTTCCGTAGTGCTTAGGCGAAGCCCTGCGGAGATTGTTCTTCACCAACACCGTCACCACGCCGTCGTGCTGCCAGAACTCATCTACTACTTCGCCCGTCTTGCTGGATCGAGAAGGCGAGGATGTCATCGAGCTGAACGTGTGTAGAACTCGGAGGTGTCGTGCGTTCGGTACTTGATCGGGCGGATAGTGAAGGCGTACGACTACATCAATCACGTTGATAAACGCTTCCGCTTAGCGATCTTCAATGGTATGAAGATACACTCCCCCTCTCGTTTCTATGCATAACCATGATCTTGTGTGTGCGTAGGATTTTTTTTGAAATTACTACGTTACCCAACAGTGGCATCCGAGCCAGGTTTTATGCGTAGATGTTATATGCATGAGTAGAACACAAGTGAGTTGTGGGCGATACAAGTCATACTGCTTACCAGCATGTCATACTTTGGTTCGGCGGTATTGTTGGATGAAGCGGCCCAGACTAACATTATGCGTACGCTTACGTGAGACTGGTTCTACCGACGTGCTTTGCACATAGGTGGTTGGCGGGTGTCAGTTTCTCCAACTTTACTTGAACCGAGTGTGGCTACGCCCGGTCCTTGAGAAGGTTAAAACAGCACTAACTTGATGAACTATCGTTGTGGTTTTGACGCGTAGGTATGAACGGTTCTTTCTCATCCCGTAGCCGCCACGTAAAATTTGCAACAAAAAAGTAGAGGACGTCTAACTTGTTTTTGCAGGGCATGTTGTGATGTGATATGGTCAAGACGTGATGCTATATTTTATTGTATGAGATGATCATGTTTTGTAACCGAGTTATCGACAACTGGCAGGAGCCATATGGTTGTCGCTTTATTGTATGAAATACAAGCGCCCTGTAATTGCTTTACTTTATCACTAAGCGGTAGCAATAGTCGTAGAAGCAATAGATGGCGAAATGACAATGATGCTACGATGGATATCAAGGTGTCGCGCCGGTAACGATGGTGATCACGACGGTGCTTCGGAGATGGAGATCACAAGCACAAGATGATGATGGCCATATCTTATCACTTATATTGATTGCATGTGATGTTTATCCTTTATGCATCTTATCTTGCTTTGATTGATGGTAGCATTTTAAGATGATCTCTCACTAATTATCAAGAAGTGTTCTCCCTGAGTATGCACCATTGCGAAAGTTCTTCATGCTGAGACACCACGTGATGATCGGGTGTGATAGGCTCTACGTTCAAATACAACGGGTGCAAAACAGTTGCACACGCGGAATACTCAGGTTAAACTTGACGAGCCTAGCATATACAGATATGGCCTGGAACACGGAGACCAAAAGGTCGAACGTGAATCATATAGTAGATATGATCAACATAGTGATGTTCACCATTGAAAACTACTCCATCTCATGTGATGATCGGACATGGTTTAGTTGATTTGGATCACGTGGTCACTTAGATGACTAGAGAGATGTCTGTCTAAGTGGGAGTTCTTAAGTAATATGATTAATTGAACTTTAATTTATCATGAACTTAGTCCTGATAGTATTTTGCAAATAATGTTGTAGATCAATAGCTCGCATTGTTGCTTCCCTATGTTTCATATGTGTTCCTAGAGAAAACTAAATTGAAAATGATAGTAGCAATGATGTGGACTGGGTCCGTGATCTAAGGTTTATCCTCATTGCTGCACGGAAGAATTATGTCCTTGATGCACTGCTAGGTGACACACCTATTGCAGGAGCAGATGCGGACGTTATGAACGTTTGGCTAGCTCAATATGATGACTACTTGATGGTTTAGTGCACTATGCTTAACGGCTTAGAATCAGGACTTCAAAGACGTTTTGAACGTCATGGACCATATGAGATGTTCCAGGAGTTGAAGTTAATATTTCAAGCAAATACCCGAGTTGAGAGATATGAAGTCTCCAACAAGTTGTATAGCTAAAACATGGAGGAGAATCGCTCAACTAGTGAGCATGTGCTCAGATTGTCTGGGTACTACAATCACTTGAATCAAGTGGGAGTTAATCTTCCAGATAAGATAGTGATTGACAGAGTTCTCTAGTCACCATCACCAAGGTACTAGAACTTCGAGATGAACTATAGTATGCAAGGGATGATGAAAACGATTCCCGAGCTCTTCGTGATGTTGAAATCGACGAAGGTAGAAATCAAGAAAGAGCATCAAGTGTTGATGGTTGACAAGATCACTAGTTTCAAGAAAAGGGCAAAGGGAAGAAGGGGAACTTCAAGAAGAATAGCAAGCAAGTTGCTGCTCCAATGAAGAAGCCCAAAGCTAGACCTAAGTCTGGAACTGAGTGCTTCTACTACAAAGGGAATGGTCACTGGAAGCGGAAATACGCCAAACATTTGGCGGGTAAGAAGGATGGCAAAGTAAACAAAGGAATATTTGATATACAGATTATTGACATGTACTTTACTAGTGTTCATAGTAATCCCTCGGTATTTGATACTAGTTCAGTTGCTAAGAGTAGTAACTCGAAATGGGAGTTGCAGAATGAACATAGACTAGTTAAGGGTGAAGTGACGATGAGTGTCGGTGTCAAAACCGGCGGATCTCGGGTAGGGGGTCCCAAACTGTGCGTCTAGGCGGATGGTAACAGGAGACAAGGGACACGATGTTTTTACCCAGGTTCGGGCCCTCTTGATGGAGGTAAAACCCTACTCCTGCTTGATTAATATTGATGATATGGGTAGTACAAGAGTAGATCTACCACGAGATCTGAGTGGCTAAACCCTAGAATCTAGCCTATGGTATGATTGTTGTTCGTCCTACGGACTAAAACTCTCCGGTTTATATAGACACCGGAGAGGGCTAGGGTTACACAGAGTCGGTTACAATGGGAGGAGATCTTCATATCGTATCGCCAAGCTTGCATTCCACGCCAAGGAAAGTCCCATCCGGACACGGGACGGAGTCTTCAATCTTGTATCTTCATAGTCCGGGAGTCCGACCAAAGGTCTTAGTCCGGCCATCCGGACACCCCCTAATCCAGGATTCCCTCGGTAGCCCCTCAACCAGGCTTCAATGACGACGAGTCCGGTGCGCAAGTTGTCTTCGGCATTGCAAGGCGGGTTCCTCCTCCGAATATTCCATAGAAGATGTTGAACACCAGGGTAGTGTCCGGCTCTGCAAAATAAGTTCCACATTCCATCGTAGAGAGAATAATATTTGTATCAATCGGATCTACTGACGTATTCTGCGACGTGACATCATGCCACGGCCAGGCTTTTATTCATTTTATTGTTCCACCTCAGCGCATTTAGCGAGACGGTTTCCTTGGCACGTCTTGTCAAAGCAGAGATCGTGTCCCCTTATTCCGGGATTCTCATCAATACGGGTGTGGGTAACCCAACCGCGCCATTAATCGCGGCGCTTGGGAGATAAGCGAGTTTTATTAGGCCGATGGGGGGCTCGTAGTTTTGGCCGCTCATATAAGGGGATAAGGATCCGCCCTTTCCATTCACGCCCTCTTCCTCCTCTGGTTATCCGTCCCTGCGTGCTCGAGCTCCAGCGCCCAAGCCCGCACTTCCCACCTCAACCTTCTCCAACCATGTCTGGAGCGGGAGGTAGATGGATGGCCTCCTCCGTCACGGAGGGACAAATCAAAAACCTAAGGAAGGCCGGATACTTGTCTAACGACATCGCGCACCGGCTCCCAGATGCGGGGCAACTCATCCCCACCCCCAGGCCCCATGAGAGGGTTGTTTTTCTTCCCCATTTCATCCGCGGACTGGGTTTTCCTCTTCACCCGTTCGTCCGGGGGCTCATGTTCCACTACGGCCTGGACTTCCACGATCTGGCCCCGAACTTCATCCTCAATATCTCGGCGTTTATCATCGTGTGCGAGGCCTTCTTTCGCATCCAGCCCCACTTTGGCCTATGGCTGAAGATCTTCAGCGTCAAGCCGAAGGTCATGCAAGGCCGACAGGCGGATGCGGAGGCTCCATGGTGGGCAAGATAGCCAATGTCACCTGGCTCGAGGGTGCCTTCGTGGAAACCATCAAAGGATGATAATCTGGGTGGTTTTATATCACCGAGCCGCGTGACCCTAAATGGGCAGCGGCCCCTGAATTTCGATCCGGCATCCCCACCCGACTCACATCTTGGAAAGAGACGGGCCTGTCGTGGGGCAATCCAGAAGAGGTGACCGGACTCCAAACCTGCGTCCGAGACCTGGTGACCAAGAAGGTCAAGCTTGTCAACGTGGTCCAGGTCATGCTCTTCTGCCGGATCCTGCCGTGTCAACGACGGGACTTCAATTTGTGGGAGTTCGACCCGGCCCGGCACCAGACTCTATCCCGGCTCTTCGAAACGAAGCACGAGGACGCCTGGAAGGTGCTTTTCAAGAGTTCTGAGGTCTCCTCTCCCGTCACCGAGGATCGCAGGTTCTTCACCAAACTTCAAGCCTCCGAAGTAAGCTTACCTTTAGTCCCTTACGGGATACCCGAATTTCATAGTGTTACTTTATTTGGGATCTAACTCCCGTTCCTTTGACAGGACTAGAAGAGGACATCCGGACAGTTCGACTGTCCAGCCCCTTTGCCCGAAGGCCCAGTAGACGCAGACTTAGCGAAGCTACTGGTTCCGGCACCCCACGTGGTGCCGGAGAAGAAGGCCAAGGAGAAGGCCACGGGGACCCGAAAGAGTTCCCGGCGCCCGGTGTCGTCGGATTTACCCGACGGCCCCAACGCACCCTCCGCCTCCGAAGACGAGGAGGAGGAAGAAGAAGATGCATCTCCCCCTCCAACGGGGGGAGGAAAGAAGAGAAAGGCCGCCCCAACTGGGGAAGCCGGAGGGTCCAAGAAGGGGAAGTCCCTTCTGCCGGACTACGCCCCCGACGCCGAAGACGGTGGGGAGGACTGGCCATCCAGGGTCAAGCCCCTGGCAAAATCGTAAGTGTCTGGCTACCCGAATGAATTATTGCACTCCTTTATTATTTGATAGCTTCTACCATCGAAGCTAATCATGCAGTCCGCCCAGAGCTCAGCTTGGCGATTCATCGAGTGGATCTCTGAATTTGTCGGATGTGAATAGCGCTTCACTTCCGATGGCCTCCTCCCCTCTCCCTACAGAAGATGCTGAGGCGGAGTCCCATAGGGGACAAAATCAGGAGGAGGTGGTCCTGGAAGCGCCACAAGGCGACCTTCTGGACTCCCAGCCCAAAGGGGGTAAAGCCCTGGAGGGACCTAAGTCCGGCCCCGGGTCGGACACTGCTCCGGAACCATCAGTGGTTCTAGAGCCCGACAGGCGGCGCCTTCATAAGAAGGGCAAGCCTGCGATGCCGGCGACTTCCGTCCACCCGGAGGCGCCGGACAATTTGCTAGAGGCGCTTAACGGCGCCTCTATCGATGAAGAACACCGCACTGTTATGAGTGCGGTGATTCAGAAGGTTCAGTCCGCCAAGAGCGGGCTGACGGAAGCCTGCACACGCCTATTAACGGGCTTTGAGGTATGTGTTCAAAAACATATATAAAAAATGTTACCGCCTAGACAGTAGCCCCTGATGCTTAGTTCGGTGTTCGGAAAGAAAAGCCGAACTGAGGATCTTAAAAGATATACGCAGGAGTCTAACAGAAATATGTCAATATGGGAATGCAGGCGGTGTTGCTGACCTCTGCCTCACTGACCGCGGAGGTCAATGCCTTGAAGGAAAGCCTCGAGCGGTCCGAGAGCGAGCTCGGCCATGCCAAGAATCAGCTCGAGGAGAAAGAGGGTACGTAGTACCTCCTGTAAATGTATATAGAAATACTTGGTTGCATAATAATAACAGGACCAACGTTAATGTTGCAGGAGCCACGACCGAGTGGCGACCCTGAAAGAGGCGGTTTCGAAGGCCGAAAAGAGTGCGGCCTTGGAGCGCACCGAGCGAGAGAAGCAGGAGGCGCGGGTGGCGGAGGTGCGGCAAGAGCTCCAGGCTCTCGTAGAAAAACACGAGAGCTTGGAGCGTGACTCGAAGACTCAAGAGTCCGAGCTTGCCTTGGCTCTTGAGAGTGCCAAGACCGCTAAGGCCGAAGCCCAGAAGGCCCTTCAGGAGATCAAGGCGATGAAGAAGATAGCGGCGAGTAAGGCATTCTTTATGCAAAGCAAAAATATAAAAGTTAATTATCTGCTACTTACCCAAATCCGGAGCTCTCCAGGAGCGTTCGCTGATCTGCCCCGTAGTGTGTCTGATGCCGCCGCATACTACGGAGCCGAAGAGGGGAGCTCGATGGAGAAAGTGTTCTAGTCTCAGTATGCTGAGGCCGAACATCCAGTGCCCCTGAGCGACCAGCTGAAGCAGCTGGTCGAGCTCCACAAGGTGGCCGAACATGCCATGAAGGGCCTCATAGCTCGGCTGTGTCCTGGAGAAGTCATACCTGGGAGCTACTTCGGTCTGGTGCAGCGGCTTGTGGACACGTGTCCGTGGATTGAGGTCGTCAAGCGCTCCATTTGTATTGAAGGTGCCCGTCGGGCCCTTGCCCGTGCTAAGGTGCACTGGGTCAAGCTAGACACGGAGAAGTTGTTGATGGACGCGCCACCGCGGGGCAAGGAGTATCATATGCCCGAGATGTATTATAATGGCGTTCTGAAGGGTGCCCGCCGCATAGCGGATGAGTGCTCCAAAGATGTAATTTTTGAGTAAACTCGCATTTGTTATCCTGTACGCTGAAGCTTTGTTCATATGCGTTAAGCAACGCTTGTTAATTTAAAATATTACCTTCTGTGCGGCCGTTTATCAAATCTGAGAGATGCAAGTCGTCAGCTTCGACCCCCATGCCACGAGTGCTGGGGTGTTCGGGATAAACCTGAGCGCTCTTGTTCCCATTCTTGGGTCCATCTAGGGAGGCGTTCAGCACAACGAACCAGGCTGTCGTACTTATAATGCTTTATCACTCTCACTTAGCCATAGAATTCTATAATTTTAAATTTTGACGAAGCCCCTAGTATTCAGAAGACCGAGTTCGGGGCGCTATCCACGCCTAGGCCGGATAAGTCTGGTTCCTCGCTCGAAGCGGCATAAGTCTTTAAGGACTCGAAGAAACCTCGCGAATAGCGACCGGTCTCTCACACTATCATGACAGTCAGTTTTAGCTTTCTCTACTGAGGTGTTAACCCAGCTCAACTGGGGCACAATCGCAGTAGTTCTCCCAGCGCTACCTTAGCCAACAATGTGGAACGTAAGGTACCAAAACATGGGAGCCGGGCAAACCCAACTATTGACCAAAGACATGATTCGGAGCCGATGCATATAGTGCTATAAGTTCGGGGTGCCATACTTGTTAGAGTGTTCGGTCTTCTCACACCATGTTATGGGGTGTTGTAAGCCCCTGGTGTATTATCCATACCAAAGTGTACGGTTGCATAGTGTCATGACTGAACATATTTGCATATAAAAATAGATAAGTACAATAATAGGTAAGAGCTATATATTGTTCATTAAAAAAGGGCTGCTGCGAAAGCAGAACGATACAAAAAGTGCGGTAAGCAAGAGATGGGAGTATTTGACATATTCCCCTCCAGGGGCAAGCTGCAGGATTTTAAGAGAAACAGGTATTAAACTTGTTATAGAGACAACCTGGACTTTTGACATGGCTTGCTTCCTCCCTGGCTATTGCATCGTTGGTTCGGCGAGAGTATTGCCGGACAGGCCTTCTGAATAGCTGGGTCCTGAAAGTGTGTGAAAAGGAAAGCGGCGAAATAGGGAGCCCCTTAGTGCGGTTGAGCCGCATTCTAGGCGTGTCGTTGTTGTGCCCCTCCCCTTATGCCCATGGTATCTCTAAGGCGTAATTATGTATGCGTGGTACCAGTATCGCCGTTTGACGGGGGCCGGGGTTGGGGCCGCACTGCTATGCTTGCTCGGAACGTGCCAGTCGGATTTGTTGTAGGTTACTTCGGGCTCGCTTGATGTTGTCTAGACCTTTGGCACCTGGATTGGAGAACTGCCTTGAGAGGCTACTCCGTACTTCCGCTGCCAGGGCCGCCGTGTGCTCCTCCGTTCAGAGAGAGCGTTCGGTGTTTCCGTTTACCGTGATGACTCTGCGAGGTCCTGGCATCTTGAGCTTGAGATATGCGTAGTGCGGCACCGCATTGAATTTGGCAAATGCGGTTCGCCCGAGCAGGGCATGATAGCCGCTGCGGAATGGGACTGTGTCGAAGATTAACTCCTCGCTCCGGAAGTTATCCGGGGATCCGAAGACCACCTCGAGTGTGACCGAGCCTGTACAGCTGGCTTCTACCCCTGGTATGACACCTTTGAAGGTTGTCTTTGTGGGTTTAATCCTTGAAGGATCGGTGCCCATTTTTCGCACTGTGTCCTGGTAAAGCAGGTTCAGGCTACTGCCGCCGTCCATTAGGACTCTGGTGAGGTGGAATCCGTCGATAATTGGGTCTAGGACCAGTGCGGCGAATCCACCGTGACGGATGCTGGTGGGATGGTCCCGTTGATCGAGGTGATCGGGCAGGAGGACCATGGGTTGAACTTTGGGGCGACTGGCTCCAACGCATAGACGTCCTTGAGAGCACGCTTCCGCTCCCTTTTGGGGATGTGGGTTGCGTATATCATATTCACCGTAGGAACTTGCGGGGGAAATCCATTCTGTCCTTTGTTGTTCGGCGGCCGGGGCCCCTCCTCGTCATCGTTATGTAGCCCCTTGTCTCTAGTCTCGGCACTTAACTTGCCTGCCTGCTTGAACACCCAACAATCCCTGTTGGTGTGATTGGCTGGTTGTTCGGGTGTGACGTGTATCTGGCACAAGCGATCGAGTATCCGGTCTAAGCTGGATGGGCCCTGAGGGTTTCTTTTGAATGGCTTCTTCCGCTGACCCGGTTTAGAGCCTCTGAATCCGGCACTGACTGTCGTATCTTCAGTATTGTCACCGTTAATGCGGCATTTATGCTTGTTGCGACGTGACCTACCGTTGTTATCCTTGGTATCCGAATTGCCGGGGCTCTTGGTTATGTTGTTGCTACGAGCTAGCCAGCTGTCTTCTCCCGCGCAGAAGCGGGTCATGAGTGTCGTGAGGGCTGCCATAGACTTCGGCTTTTCCTGCCCTAGGTGTCGGGCAAGCCATTCGTCTTGGATGTTGTGCCTGAAGGCTGCGAGGGCCTCGGCGTCCGGACAATCGACTATTTGGTTTTTCTTGGTCAGGAACCGTGTCCAAAATTGTCTGGCCGATTCCTCTGGCTGCTGGATTATGTGGCTTAGGTCATCGACGTGTGGTGGTCGCACATACATGCCCTGGAAGTTGTCAAGGAATGCGGATTCCAGGTCCTCCCAACAACTAATTGACTCTGCTGGCAGGCTATTAAGCCAATGTCGAGCTGGTCCTTTAAGCTTGAGCGGGAGGTATTTGATGGCGTGTAGATCATCACCACGGGCCATGTGGATGTGAAGGAGATAATCCTCGATCCATACCGCAGGATCTGTTGTGCCATCGTATGATTCGATGTTTACGGGCTTGAAGCCTTCGGGGATTTGATGATCCATTACTTCGTCTGTGAAGCATAGTGGGTGTGCGGCGCCCCTGTACTGGGCTATTTCGCGACGTAGCTCGGACGAGCTTGGTCTGTTGTATTCGGCCGGGCCATACTTATTATGTCCGGCGTGACGGCTAGCGTCACGTGAAGCGGGGCGCCCATGTGATCTGTAGATCGATCTTGTTTGCCTTGCCTTATTCTCCAAGATGTCTCGCAGGTCTGTTGCGTCTCCCTGTACTCTGGTATGTTTTGAGCGGTGTCGGGGTGCGGCTTGGGTTGAGGGCCTGAAGACCTCTCTATCACGGACACGGGGTGGCCGATCGGGCACATCGTACGCTGGTGATGTAGGTTTAGTTGCTTCCTCCTCAAGTTGGGGAAGCAGCCTGCGCTTCGGGTAGCTCTTGGATGGGCGTTCTAGTTTATACTCTTCGGCCGCCAGGACTTCGGTCCATCTGTCGGCTAGCAAGTCTTGGTCAGCTCTAAGCTGCTGCTGTTTCTTCTTGAGGCTGCTTGCAGTGGCTACGAGTCTGTGTTTGAAACGCTCTTGCTCGACGGGATCCTCTGGCACGACGAATTCATCGTCGTCGAGGCTTGCCTCGTCTTCGGAGGGACGCATGTAATTGTCGTCCTCATCCTCTTTGTCGGCCGCTCTCTCATGAGGGTTGGCTCCTTCGTCCTCCTGCACTGAATCCTGCTGGAGGGGATTGTCTTCGGCACTGTCCGGCGTATTGCTATTTCCGGTGCCGGAATCGCCGTTTTTGCTTTGGCGGGACTTAGAGCGGCGCCGCTGACGTCGGCGCTTGGGTTGCTTCTTGGAGGGGTCATCCTCCATTTTCTCCTCGCCATCCCCCGCTTTAGGGGTGTCCACCATGTAAATGTCATATGACGAGGTGGCTTTCCAGTTCCCTATAGGCACTGGTTCTTGATCGTCTCCTTCATCGGCGTCCATGCCGTCGATGTCTTCGGAGTCGAAGTCGAGCATGTCAGTTAAATCGTCGACAGTGGCTACGAAGTGGGTGGTGGGTGGGCTACAAATTTCTTCATCATCCGCATCCCAACTGTGTTGGCCGTAGTCCGGCTAGGGCTCTCCTGACAAAGAGAGAGACTTTAATGAATTCAGGATGTTGCTAAAAGGTGAGTGCTGAAAGACATCCGCGGCGGTGAAATCCATGACCGGAGCCCAATCGGGCTTAATCGGGAGAGGTGCGGGATTTACGGAGTCCAGATCGGAGTCCGGCACCTTGGAGTCACGGGCCTTGCGAGGGACTAGGCTGGTATCTGGCTCTATCACCATAGAGATTGCAGTTTCCGGGGCGGCGTCTAACCGTCCGTCCCCGACTGGCGTAGTGGGCTCCGAGCTAATGGTCGGAGCGGACACCTGAGTGACGCTCTGGGCGTTGTCCGATGACAGAGCTAAATCGTGCCCATCATGACAGTGCGGCGCGCCCGGTTGTGGCTCGAATCGTCGAAGATCAAGTCCCCGCGGATGTCGGCCATGTAGTTTAAGCTTCCAAACCTGACCTGATGGCCAGGGGCGTAGCTTTCGATCTGCTCCAGATGGCCGAACGAGTCGGCCGCAGTGCGAAGCCGCCGAATACGAAGATCTGTCCGGGGAGAAAAGTCTCATCCCGGACCGCATCGCGATTGACGAGCGAAGAAGCCATCGGGCCTAAAAGGCGACGACACAGAGGAACTCTCAATGAAAGCACCAATGTCGGTGTCAAAACCGGCGGATCTCGGGTAGGGGGTCCCGAACTGTGCGTCTAGGCGGATGGTAATAGGAGACAAGGGACACGATGTTTTTACCCAGGTTCGGGCCCTCTCGATGGAGGTAAAACCCTACTCCTGCTTGATTAATATTGATGATATGGGTAGTACAAGAGTAGATCTACCACGAGATCGGAGTGGCTAAACCCTAGAATCTAGCCTATGGTATGATTGTTGTTCGTCCTACGGACTAAAACTCTCCGGTTTATATAGACACCGGAGAGGGCTAGGGTTACACAGAGTCGGTTACAATGGGAGGAGATCTTCATATCGTATCGCCAAGCTTGCCTTCCACGCCAAGGAAAGTCCCATCCGGACCCGGGACGGAGTCTTCAATCTTGTATCTTCATAGTCCGGGAGTCCGGCCAAAGGTCTTAGTCCGGCCATCCGGACACCCCCTAATCCAGGACTCCCTCAATGAGTGTTGGAAGTAGTGCCAAGATTGATATGATCATCATCACACACTCCCTATACTTTCGGGATTAGTGTTAAACCTAAATAAATGTTATTTGGCGTTTGCGTTGAGCATGAATATGATTTGATCATGTTTACTGCAATACGGCTATTCATTTAAAGTCAGAGAATAATTGTTGTTCTGTTTACATGAATAAAACCTTCAATGGTCATACACCCAATGAAAATAGTTTGTTGGATCTCGATCGTAGTGATACACATATTCATAATATTGATGCCAAAAGACGCAAAGTTAATAATGATAGTGCAATTTATTTGTGGCACTGCCGTTTGGGTCATATCGGTGTAAAGCGCATGAAGAAACTCCATAAAGATGGATTTTCGGAATCACTTGGTTATGAATCATTTGATGCTTGCGAACCGTGCCTTTTGGGAAAGATGACTAAAACTCCGTTCTTCGGAACAATGAAACGAGCTACTGACTTATTGGAAATAATACATACCGATGTATGCGATCCAATGAGTGTTGATGCTCGTGGCAAGTATCGTTATTTTCTGACCTTCACAGATGATTTGAGCAGATATGGGTATATCTACTTAATGAAACACAAGTCTGAAACATTTGAAAAGTTCAAAGAATTTCTGAGTGAAGTGGAGAATCATCGTAACAAGAAAATAAAGTTTCTACGATCTGATCGTGGAGGAGAATATTTGAGTTACGAGTTTGGCCTTCATATAAAACAAAGTGGAATAGTTTCACAGCTCACGCCACATGGAACACCATAGCGTAATGGTGTGTCCGAACGTCATAACCGCACATTATTGGATATGGTACGATCTATGATGTATCTTACAGATTTACCACTATCATTTTAGGGTTATGCATTAGAGACATCTGCATTCACTTTAAACAGGGCACTGCTACGTCTTGAGCTAGCGTTGGTTTTCCCCGAAGAGGAGAGGGTGATGCAGCAAGTGTAGCGTAAGTATTTCCCTTAGTTTTTGAGAACCAAGGTATCAATTCAGTAGGAGGCTCCTCAAAAGTCCCACGCACCTACACAAACAAACTGAGAACTCACAACCAACGCAATAAAGGGGTTGTCAATCCCTTCACGGCCACTTGCGGAAGTAGATCTGATAGAGAGATAATAATATTTTTGGTATTTTGTGATATGGATGCAGAAAAGTAAAGATGCAAATAAAAGTAGATTGAAAGCAAATATGATAGGAGATAGACCCGGGGGCCATAGATTTCACTAGAGGCTTCTCTCGAGAGCATAAGTATTATGGTGGGTGACCAAATTACTGTCGAGAAATTGATAGAAAAGCGAATAATTATGATGTTATCTAGGCATGATCATGTATATAGGTATCACATCCATAACAAGTAGACCGACTCCTGCCTGCATCTACTACTATTACTCCACACATCGACCGCTATCCAGCATGCATCTAGAGTATTAAGTTCATAAGAATAGAGCAACGCATTAAGCAAGATGATATGATGTAGAGGGATAAACTCATGCAATATGATATAAACCCCATCTTGTTATCCTCGATGGCAACAATACAATATGTGTCTTGCAACCCTTTCTGTCACTAGTAAGAACACCGCAAGATTGAACCCAAAGCTAAGCACTTCTCCCATGGCAAGAAAGATCAATCTAGTAGGCCAAACCAAATCGATAATTTGAAGAGACTTGCAAAGATAACTCAATCATACATAAAAGAATTCAGAGAAGATTCAATTAATAACCATAGATAAATCTGATCATAAACTCACAATTCATCGGATCTCGACAAACACACCGCAAAAAGAGATTACATCGAATAGATCTCCACAAGAGAGGGGGAGAACATTGTATTGAGTTCCAAAAAGAGAGAAGAAGCCATCTAGCTAATAACTATGGACCCGTAGGTCTGTGGTAAACTACTCACAACTCATAGGAGGGGCAAGGATGTTGATGTAGAGGCCCTACGTGGTCGATTCCCCCTCCGGCAGAGTTCCAGTGAAGGCTCCAAGATGGTATCTCGCGGATACAGAAGGTTACGGTGGTGGAAATTGTGTTTTGGGGTGCCCCTGGATGTTTTCGGGGTCCGTAGGTATATATAGGAGGAAGAAGTACGTCGGTGGACGCCCAAGGGGCCCACAAGACAGGGGGCGAGCCCTCCTATCTCGTGGGGCCCTCGGAGCTTTCTTGACTTGCACTCTAGGCTCTCCGGATCAGATTTGTTCCAAAAATAACGCTCCCGAAGGTTTCATTCCATTTGGACTCCGTTTGATATTCCCTTTCTTCGAAATACTGAAATAGGCAAAAAAATAGCAATATGGGTTGGGCCTCCGGTTAGTAGGTTAGTCCCAAAAAATGATAATAATGTATAAAATAAAGCCCATAAACATCCAAACCAGGTAATATAATAGCATGGAACAATCAAAAATTATAGATACATTGGAGACGTATCAAGCATCCCCAAGCTTAATTCCTGCTCGTCCTCGAGTAGGTAAATGATAAAAGAGAATTTTTGATGTGGAATGCTACCTAGCATAATTCATAATGTAAGTTTCTTTCATTGTGGCATGAATGTTCACATCCAAATAATACAAAATAAAAGTTCATATTGACATAAGAAATAGTAATACTTCAAGCATACTAAGCAAGTAATCATGTCTTCCCAAAATAGCATGGCCAAAAGAAAGTTATCCCTACAAAATCATATAGTCTGGCTATGCTCTATCTTCATCACACGAAGTATTTAATCATGCACAACCCCGATGACGAGCCAAGCGATTTTTTCATACTTTAATAATCTCAAACTCTTTCAACTTTCACGCAATACATGAGTGTGAGCCATGGACATAGCACTATATGTGGAATAGAATGGTGATTGTGGGGAAGACAAAAAAGGGAGAAGATAGTCTCACATCAACTAGGCGTATCAACGGGCTATGGAGATGCCCATTAATAGATATCAATGTGAGTGAGTAGGGATTGCCATGCAACGGATGCACTAGAGCTATAAATATATGAAAGCTCAACAAAAGAAAACTAGTGGGGTGCATCCAACTTGCTTGCTCATGAAGACCTAGGGCATTTTGAGGAAGCCCATCATTGGAATATACAAGCCAAGTTCTATAATGAAAAATTCCCACTAGTATATGAAAGTGACAACATATGAGACTCTCTATCATGAATATCATGGTGCTATTTTGAAGCACAAGTGTGGAAAAAGAGATAGTAGCATTGTCCCTTCTATATTTTTCTCTCATTCTTTTTTTCTTTTTTTTCTTTGGCCTTCTCTTTTTTTTCTTTTCTTTTTTTGTAAAGTCCGAAGTCTCATCCCGACTTGTGGGGGAATCATAGTCTTCATCATCCTTTCCTCACTGGGACAATGCTCTAATAATCAAGATCATCACACTTTTATGGATTTACAACTCAAAGCTAGAACAAGATATGACTCTGTGTGAATGCCTCCGGCGGTATACCGAGATATGCAATGAATCAAGAGCGACATGTATGAAGATTATGATGGTGGCTTTGCCACAAATATGATGTCAACTACATGATCATGCAAAGAGCAATATGACAATGATGAAACGTGTCATAATAAACAAAACGGTGGAAAGTTGCATGGCAATATATCTCGGAATGGCTATGGAAATGCCATAATGGGTAGGTATGGTGGCTGTTTTGAGGAAGGTATATGGTGGGTGTATGGTACCGGCGAAAATTTGCACGGTACAAGAGAGGCTAGCAATAATGGAAGGGTGAAAGGGTGCGTATAATCCATGGACTCAACATTAGTCAAAATAACTCATATACTTGTTGTAAATATTTAGAAGTCATCAAAAACCAAAGCACTACGCGCATGCTCCTAGGGGGATAGATTGGTAGGAAAAGACCATCGCTCGTCCCCGACTGCCACTCATAAGGAAGACAATCAATAAATAAACTTGTGCTCCAACTTCATCACAAAGCGGTTCACCATACGTGCATGCTACGGGAATCAAAAACCTCAACACAAGCATTCTTTAAATCCATAATTACCCAACTAGCATGACTTTAATATTACTACCTCCATATCTCAAAACAATTATCAAGCATCAAATTGATCATAGCATCCAATTCACTTTCTATGATAGTTTTTATTATACCCAACTTGGATGCTCATCATTCTAGGACCAAATTAAAACCATAGCAAATACCATGATGTTCTAAAAGACTCTCAAAATAATATAAGTGAAGCATGAGAGACTAGCAATTTCTTCAAAATTAATCCACCACCATGCTCTAAAAGATATAAGTGAAGCACTAGAGCAAAAACTATCAAGCTCAAAAGATATAAGTGAAGCACATAGAGTATTCTAGCAAATTCTAATCAAATAGGCTTCTCACAAAAGGTGTGTTACAGCAAGGATGATTGTGGTAAACTAACAAGAAAAGACCAATATAATACACGACGCTCCAAGCAAAACACATATCATGTGGCGAATAAAAATATAGCTCCAAGTAAAGTTGCCAATGAACGAAGACGAAAGAGGGGATGCCTTCCCGGGGCATCCCCAAGCTTAGGCTTTTGGCTATTATTTAATATCTTGGGGTTCCTTGGGCATACCCAAGCTTAGGCTCTTGCCACTCTTTATTCCATAGTCCATAAAATCTTTACCCAAAACTTGAAAACTTCACAACACAAAACTCAACAGGAAATCTTATAAGCTCCGTTAGTGAAAGAAAACAAAACCACCACATAAGGTACTGCAATGAACTCATTTTTTATTTATTTGGGTATTAAACCTACTGTATTCCAACTTCCTTATGGTTTATAAACTAATTTATTAGCCATAGATGCATTGAAATAAGCAAACAACACACGAAAAACAGAATCTATCAAAAATAGAACAGTCCGTAGCGATCTGTAACAAATGCAAACTTCTGGAACTCTAAAAATCCTACGAAAATAGGAAGTACTGTACAATTTTTTTATTGATCAGAAGCAAAACGAATCAATGCAAAATCACGTTTCTGTGATTTATTGAATATTTTCTCGTGAGCACAAAGTTTCTGTTTTTCAGCAGAATCAAATCAACCATCATCATAGTTTATCCTATAGGTTCTACTTGGCACAAACACTAAACAAAAGATTAAAACACATCTAAACAGAAAGTAGAAACAAAATTTAACACTAAACAGGAACAAAAACAAAGAACATAAAGAAAATTGGGTTGCCTCCCAACTAGCGCTATCGTTTAACGCCCCTAGCTAGGCATTGAGATTTCAATGATGCTCACATGAAAGACAAGAATTGAAGCACAAAGAGAGAATCATGTAGCATGTGAAAAACACATCTAAGTCTAACATACTTCCTATGCATAGGCATATTATAATCAAACAAATTTGCAAGGCAAGCAAGAACTAGCATATGCAAGGAAGAAGAAAGAGACGATAGCAATCTCAACATAATGAGAGGTAATTTAGTAACATGAAAATTTCTACAACCATATTTTCCAATCTCATAATAATTACATGTGGGATCATAAGAAAATTCAACAAAATAGCTATCACATAACATATTCTCAACATGATCCACATGCATGCAAAGTTGACACTCTTCCAAAATAGTGGGATTAACATTAACTAAAGTCATGACCTCTCCAAACCCACTTTTATGAAAAATATCATAAGATTGAACATACTCCAAATATGTGGGATCTAAAGT
Source organism: Triticum dicoccoides (assembly GCF_002162155.2). Lineage (NCBI taxonomy): Eukaryota > Viridiplantae > Streptophyta > Magnoliopsida > Poales > Poaceae > Triticum > Triticum dicoccoides. The sequence goes on from NC_041391.1 coordinate 634,339,682, forward strand.
TGACACTCTTCCAAACCCACTTTCGATATTAATGCAAATGCTATTATCACTCTCAGATTCATCATGGGGGTTAAATAAATTTTTGAAATCAAAAGAAGAATCTCCCCAATCATGATCATTGCAACAAGTAGTAGACATAGCAAAACTAGCATCCCCAAGCTTAGGGTTTTGCATATTATTAGCACAATTGACGTCAAGAGAATTTAGATTAACATCATTGCAATCATGCTTTTCATTGAAGGAACTACTAAGTATGGGTGCAATAGCAACGATCTCATGTTTAACATAAGGAACTATAGCAAATTCGTCTTCAAAAATATTGGCATCATGGCCACAAGAATAGCAAGCATCATGTTCGTCAAGGGATATTTCAACCAAATCATCGGAATCATCATTATTTATAGATTCATGTATATCATTATTTTCTTCCAAAGCAACGGTCATTCTTTCAATAAATTCTTGGACATAGACATTATGAGCAAAGTTTTCATTGGAAAATTTAAGTATGACGAAATTTTCAGACTTGTTGAGAGTAAAATCATACTTTTCAATCAAAGAAGCAACTTCATGAGCACCCTTAAAAACGACAAATTCTTCAATTTGTTCGATATCATAGTAACTATAAACACCCTTTGCATAAGAAAATAATATTTCATTATCATTGAACTCACAAAGGTAGGGAAGGTGTTTTTTAGGGTTCTTAGAGCAACAAGTAAAATCACAACTTTCACAAAGATTCCAAGCATAGCATAGCAAACTATTTATATGATACCATAAGACCTTCCCTTTTTCAGACAAACGATGACGCACAAAATGAGCATGCGCATCTAAAGATTTCCATCAACTAGGCTAGTTGGGGTTTCAGCACAAGCACATAAGGATCGAAGATGATCCAAGTAGAACACTTTAAGTGGATCCATATCAATAGATTTTTAGCAAGCAAAGATGCAAGAACATAGAAGGCACATGGAGACACAAGCAAACAAAAAGGCAAGCGAAAGAGAGAGGAGGAGATTGGGAAAGAGAGGGCAAATAAAACGGCAAGGGTGAAGTGGGGGAGAGGAAAACGAGAGGCAAATGGCAAATAATGTAAATGCGAGGGAGATGAGTTTATAATGGGTACTTGGTATGTCTTGACTTGAGCGAAGACCTCCCCGACAACGGCACCAGAAATCCTTCTTGCTACGTCTTGAGCTAGCGTTGGTTTTCCCCGAAGAGGAGAGGGTGATGCAGCAAGTGTAGCGTAAGTATTTCCCTCGGTTTTTGAGAACCAAGGTATCAATCCATTAGGAGGCTCCTCAAAAGTCCCACGCACCTACACAAACAAACTGAGAACTCGCAACCAATGCAATAAAGGGGTTGTCAATCCCTTCACGACCACTTGCGAAAGTGAGATCTGATAGAGAGATAATAATATTTTTGGTATTTTGTGATATAGATGCAGAAAAATAAAGATGCAAATAAAAGTAGATTGAAAGCAAATATGATAGGAGATAGACCCGGGGGGCCATAGGTTTCACTACAGGCTTCTCTCGAGAGCATAAGTATTACGGTGGGTGAACAAATTACTGTCGAGCAATTGATAGAAAAGCGAATAATTATGACGTTATCTAGGCATGATCATGTATATAGGCATCACATCCATAACAAGTAGACCGACTCCTGCCTGCATCTACTACTATTACTCCACACATCGACCGCTATCCAGCATGCATCTAGAGTATTAAGTTCATAAGAACAGAGCAACACATTAAGCAAGATGATATGATGTAGAGGGATAAACTCATGCAATATGATATAAACCCCATCTTGTTATCCTCGATGGCAACAATACAATACGTGTCTTGCAACCCTTTCTGTCATTGGGTAAGAACACCGCAAGATTGAACCCAAAGCTAAGCACTTCTCCCATGGCAAGAAAGATCAATCTAGTAGGCCAAACCAAACCGATAATTCGAAGAGACTTGCAAAGATAACTCAATCATACATAAAAGAATTCAGAGAAGATTCAATTAATAACCATAGATAAATCTGATCATAAACTCACAATTCATCGGATCTCGACAAACACACCGCAAAAAGAGATTACATCAAATAGATCTCCACAAGAGAGGGGGAGAACATTGTATTGAGATCCAAAAAGAGAGAAGAAGCCATCTAGCTAATAACTATGGACCCGTAGGTCTTTGGTAAACTACTCACAACTCATAGGAGGGGCAAGGATGTTGATGTAGAGGCCCTCCGTGGTCGATTCCCCCTCCGGCAGAGTGCCGACAAAGGCTCCAAGATGGGATCTCGCGGATACAGAAGGTTACGGTGGTGGAAATTGTGTTTCGTGGTGCCCCTAGATGTTTTCGGGGTCCGTAGGTATATATAGGAGGAAGAAGTACATCGGTGGACGCCCGAGGGGCCCACGAGACAGGGGGTGCGCCCTCCTATCTCGTGGGGCCCTTGGAGCTTTCTTGACTTGCACTCCAGGCTCTCCGGATCAGATTTGTTCCAAAAATAACGCTCCCAAAGGTTTCATTCCGTTTGGACTCCGTTTGATATTCCTTTTCTTCGAAATACTGAAATAGGCAAAAAAAACAACAATATGGGCTGGGCCTCCGGTTAGTAGGTTAGTCCCAAAAATGATAATAATGTATAAAATAAAGCCCATAAACATCCAAAACAGGTAATATTATAGCATGGAACAATCAAAAATTATAGATACATTGGAGACGTATCAGGCACCATCAAAATCCGTTGAGACGACGCCTTACGAACTATGGTTTGGTAAGAAACCAAAGTTGTCGTTTCTTAAAAGTTTGGGGCTGTGATGCTTATGTGAAAAAGTTTCAACCTGATAAGCTCGAACCCAAATCGGAGAAATGTGTCTTCATAGGATACCCAAAGGAGACTATTGGGTACACCTTCTATCATAGATCTGAAGGCAAGATATTTGTTGCTAAAAATGTATCCTTTCTAGAGAAGGAGTTTCTCTCGAAATAAGTTAGTGGGAGGAAAGTTGAGCTTGATAAGGTAATTTGTACCTTCTCCCGAATTGGAAAGTAGTTCATCACAGAAATCAGTTCCAGTGTTTCCTACACCAATTAGTGAGGAAGCTAATGATGATGATCATGAAACTTCAGATTAAGTTACTACAAAACCTCGTAGGTCTTCCAAAGTACAGTCCGCACCAGAGTGGTATGGTAATCCTGTTCTGGAAGTCATGTTACTAGACCATGATGAACGTACGAACTATGAGGAAGCGATGATGAGCCCAGATTCCGCAAAAATGGCTTGAGGCCATGAAATCTGAGATGGGATCCATGTATGAGAACAAAGTGTGGACTTTGGTGGAGTTGTCCGATGATCAGCAAGCCATATTGTATAAATGGATCTTCAAGAGGAATACAAACACTGATAGTAGTGTTACTATCTACAAAGCTCGACTTGTCACTCAAACTTTTTTGACAAGTTCAAGGTGTTGAATACGATGAGATTTTATCACCCGTATTGATGCTTAAGTTTGTCCGAATCATGTTAGCAATTGCCACATTTTATGAAATCTGGCAAATGGATGACAAAACTGGATTCCTTAATGGATTAATTAAAGAAGAGTTGTATATGATGCAACCAAAAGGTTTTGTCAATCCTAAAGGTGCTAACAAAATGTGCAAGCTCCAGCGATCCATCAATGGACTGGTGCAAGCATCTCGGAGTTGGAATATATGCTTTGATGAGTTGATCAAAGCATATGGTTTTTTATACAGACTTTTGGAGAAGCCTGTATTTACAAGAAAGTAAGTGGGAGCCCTGTAGCATTTCTAATACTATATGTAGATGACATATTGTTGATTGGAAATGATATAGATATTCTGGATAGCATAAAAGGATACTTGAATAAGAGTTTTTCAAAGAAATACCTCGGTGAAGCTGCTTACATATTGAGCATCAAGATCTATTGAGATAGATCAAGACGCTTGATAAGTTTTTCAATGAGTACATACCTTGACAAGATTTTGAAGTAGTTCAAAATAGAACAGTCAAAGAAAGAGTTCTTGCATGTGTTGCAAAGGTGTGAAATTGAGTAAGACTCAAATCCCGACCATGGAAGAAAATAGAAAGAGAATGAAAGTCATTCCTTATGCCTCAGTCATAGGGTTACATCGATGCAAGTTTTGACACTAATCCAGATGACTCTAAGTCTCAATCTGGATACATATTGAAAGTGGGACCAATTAGCTAGAGTAGCTCCGTGCGGAGCATTGTAGACATAGAATATTTTGCAAAATACATACGGCTCTGAATGTGACAGACCCATTGACTAAACTTCTCTCACGAGCAAAACATGATCACACCTTAGTACTCTATGGGTGTTAATCGCATAGCAATGTGAACTAGATTATTGACTCTAGTAAACCCTTTGGGTGTTGGTCACTTGATGATGTGAACTATGGGTGTTAATCATATACAGATATGAATATTGGTGTTAAATCACATGGCGATGTGAACTAGATTATTGACTCTAGTGCAAGTGGGAGACTGAAGGAAATATGCCCTAGAGGCAATAATAAAGTTATTATTTATTTCCTTATTTCATGATAAATGTTTATTATTCATGCTAGAATTGTATTAACCGGAAATATAATATATGTGTGAATACATAGACAAACATAGTGTCACTAGTGTGCCTCTACTTGACTAGCTCGTTAATCACGGATGGTTAAGTTTCCTAACCATATACATGAGTTGAAATTTCATTAACGGGATCACATCATTAGGAGAATGATGTGAATGACTTGACACATTCCATTATCTTAGCACTTGATCATTTAGTATGTTGCTATTGCTTTCTTCATGACTTGTACATGTTCCTATAACTATGAGATTATGCAACTCCCGTTTACCGGAGGAACACTTTGTTGCTACCAAATGTCACAACGTAATTGGGTGATTATAAAGGTGCTCTACAGGTGTCTCCGAAGGTACATGTTGGGTTGGCGTTTTTCGAGATTAGGATTTCTCACTCCGATTGTCGGAGAGGTATCTCTGGGCCCACTCGGTAATGCACATCACTATAAGCCTTCCAAGCATTGCAACTAATAAGTTAAGTTAGTTGTGGGATGATGTATTACGGAACGAGTAAAGAGACTTGCCGGTAACGAGATTGAACTAGGTATTGAGATACCGATGATCGAATCTCGGGCAAGTAACATACCGATGACAAAGGGAACAATGTATGTTGTTATGCGCTTTGACCGATAAAGATCTTCGTAGAATATGTAGGAGCCAATACGGGCATCCAGGTTCCGCTATTGGTTATTGACCAGAGAGAAGTCTCGGTCATGTCTACATAGATCTCGAACCCGTAGGGTCCGCACGCTTAACGTTCGTTGACGATATAGTATTATATGAGTTATGTATGTTGGTAACCGAATGTTGTTCGGAGTCCCGAATGAGATCACGAACATGACGAGGAACTCCGGAATGGTCCGGAGATGAAGCTTAATATATGGGATAATGTTGTTTGGTCTCCGGAAGGGTTCCGGAATTCATCGGAAGGGGTTCCGGATGTTTCCCGGAATGTTTGGGTACGAGAACACGTTATTTGGGCCAAAGGGGAAAGCCCACAAGGTTTTTGTAAAGTGCAAAAGGAAGTTTTGCGGAGTCCAGGGGCCAGACGCCAGGGTCCCTGGCGTCTGGGTCCAGACGCCGGGAAACCTAGCATCTGGCCCTGGAGTTCGAGAATGACTCTTGACTTTCGGGTGAAACCGACTTTGTGGAGGCTTTTACTCCAAGTTTCGACCCCAAGGCTCAACATATAAATAGAGGGGTAGGGCTAGCACCAAAGACACATCAAGAAACACCAAGCCGTGTGCCGGCAACCCCGTCCCCTCTAGTTTATCCTCTATCATAGTTTCCGTAGTGCTTAGGCGAAGCCCTGCGGAGATTGTTCTTCACCAACACCGTCACCATGCCGTCATGTTGCCGGAACTCATCTACTACTTCGCCTGTCTTGCTGGATTGAGAAGGCGAGGACGTCATTGAGCTGAACGTGTGCAGAACTCGGAGGTGCCATGCGTTCGGTACTTGGATCGGTCGGATCGTGAAGACGTACGACTACATCAACCGTGTTGATAAACGCTGTGCTTAGCGATCTTCAAGGGTATGAAGATACACTCTCCCTCTCATTGCTATGCATCACCATGATCTTGCGTGTGTGTAGGATTTTTTTTGGAGTTACTACGTTACCCAACACCAAACTCTAAACCTTCAAATGAAATTATGTTTTGTATGCTCGAACAGCTCATGTATCAACTAGGGATGTCTGTATCTTCCATGCTAGGCGGGTTATTCTCAAGAGGAGTGGACTCCGCTCCTCATTCACGAGAAAATGGCTGGTCACCGGGATGCCCAGTCCCATGCTCAAATCAAATCAAAATAATTAAACAAAACTCCCCCAGGATTGTTGTTAGTTGGAGGCACCCGTTGTTTCGGGCAAGCCATGGATTGATGCTTGTTGGTGGAGGGGGAGTATAAAACTTTACCATTCTGTTTGGGAACCGCCTATAATGTGTGTAGCATGGAAGATATCGAGATTTCATAGTTGTTATGTTGATAGTAAAACTATACCGCTCAAAATGCTATTATCTCTATTTTAAAAATCGAGCTCTGGCACCTCTACAAATCCCTGCTTCCCTCTGTGAAGGGCCTATCTATTTACTTTTATGTTGAGTCATCGCCGTCTTATTAAAAAGCACCCGCTGGAGAGCACCGTTGTCATTTGCATGCATTACTATTAGTTTATATTGGGTATGACTATGACTAGATCTCTTTTACCATGAATTACAATGTTTAGTCAGTCCTTGATCTTTAAAGGTGCTCTGCATTTATGTTTTGCGGTCTCAGAAAGGGCTAGCGAGATACCATCTTGTTATATCATATTATGATTGTTTTGATAAAGTGTTGTCATCCGAGTTTTATTATTATTGCTCGCTAGTTGATTATGCCATTGATATGAGTAAACATGAGACCTAAGTGTTATTGTGAATGTGGTTAGTCATAATCTTTGCTGAAAACTTGAATGCTAGCTTTACATATCTACAACAACAAGAGCAAACAGAGTTTGTAAAAGTTTTTCTTTATCACTTCCAAATTATCAAGTGAATTGCTTCAGGACAAGCAAAGGTTTAAGCTTGGGGGAGTTGATACGTCTCCGTCGTATCTACTTTTCCAAACACTTTTGCCCTTGTTTTGGACTCTAATTTGCATGATTTGAATGGAACTAACCCGGACAGATGTTGTTTTCAGTAGAACTGCCATGGTGTTATTTTTGTGCAGAAATAAAAGTTCTCGGAATGACCTGCAAATCCACGGAGCAACTTTTCCGAATTAATAAAAAATACCGGCGAAAGAATTAGCGGCAGGGGGCCCACACCCTGGTCATGAGGGTGGGGGGCGCGCCCCCTCCCCTAGGGCACGCCCCCTGCCTCGTGGGCCCCCTGGACGTCCACCGACCTCAACTCCAACTCCATATATTTGCTTTCACAAAGAAAAAAATAAAAGAAGGATTCATCGTGTTTTATGATACGGAGCCGCCGCCAAGCCCTAAAACCTCTCGGGAGGGCTGATCTGGAGTCTGTTCGGGGCTCCGGAGAGGGGAATTTGTCGCCGTCATCATCATCAGCCATCCTCCATTACCAATTTCATGATGCTCACCGTCGTGCGTGAGTAATTCCATCATAGGCTTGCTGGACGGGGATGGGTTGGATAATATTTACCATGTAATCGAGTTAGTTTTGTTAGGGTTTGATCCCTAGTATCCACTATGTTCTGAGATTGATGTTGCTATGACTTTGCTATGCTCAATGCTTGTCACTAGGGCTCGAGTGCCATGATTTAAGATATGAACCTATTATGTTTTCATGAATATATGTGAGTTCTTGATCCTATCTTGCAAGTCTATAGTCACCTATTATGTGTTATGATCCGTTAACCCCGAAGTGACAATAATCGGGATACTTACCGGTGATGAACGTAGTTTGAGGAGTTCATGTATTCAATAAGTGTTAATGCTTTGCTCCGGTCCTCTATTGAAAGGAGGCCTTAATATCCCTTAGTTTCCATTAGGACCCCGCTGCCACGGGAGGGTAGGACAAAAGAAGCCATGCAAGTTCTTTACCATAAGCACGTATGATTATATTCGGAATACATGCCTACATTACATTGATGAACTGGAGCTAGTTCTGTGTCACCCTATCTTATAACTATTACATCAGGAATCGCATCCAACATAATTATCCCTCACTGATCCAATGCCTACGAGCTTTTCACATATTATTCTTTGCTTAGTTACTTTGCCGTTGCCACTGTTACAATTACTACAAAACTGTTACTGTCACTTTTGCTATCATTACCATTACTTCCATACTACTTTGCTACTAAATACTTTGCTGCAGATACTAAGTTATCCAGGTGTGGTTGAATTTACAACTCAACTGCTAATACTTGAGAATATTCTTTGGCTCCCCTTGTGTCGAATCAATAAGTTTGGGTTGAATACTCTACCCTCACAAACTATTGCGATCCCCTATACTTGTGGGTTATCACATACCAAGAATACAGAATGATTTGGTGCAATGTCTTGTCAGTTTCGAGTTGGTGTTCTCACCATCCTTCTTCAACATCATGACGCACGTCCTAGTTCACCTATGCGAAGAGATTAACGTTTTGGGTCTTGTATTTCTACACAATATGTTCCCCTTTGAGAGGTTCATGGGAGTCTTAAATAAATATGTTCATAACCGTGCTAGGCCAGAAGGAAGCATCTCTAAGGGCCATGAAAATGAGGAGGCCATTGAGTTTTGTATTGACTTTATTCCTGACCTTAAGCCGATTGGTGTTCCTGAATCGCGGCATAAGGGAAGACTGGATGGAAAAGGCATGCTAGGAGGGGATCAAATGATATGTATGGACAGGCATTCTCTCACTCAAGCACACTACACAGTTGTACAAAATTCTGCCTTGGTGGCTCCATGTATGAAGGAACACTAGAATTTTCTACACTCCATACACCCGGAGCAGTCTGACGACTGGATTACACGCGAACAAACAGGGACTTCTGCAGATTGGTTGCAGACGCGTGCCATGCATGATGGCGATATTGAAGATGACATGTACTTGTTGTCCCAGTTACCATCTTCGAATATAATGACTATCAAAGGGTACGAGATAAATGGGAATACATTTTACACGATCGCCCAAGATAAAAAGAGCACCGACCAAAACAGTGGTGTCCGCTTTGATGCAACAACCAAGACGGGAAATGAAACATATTATGGTTGCATAGAGGATATATGGGAACTTGACTATGGACGTTGTTTGAAGGTCCCTTTGTTTCGGGGAAAATGGGTCAATATGACATGAGGCGGGATAACGTAAGACCCGCAGTACGGAATGACAACAGTAGATCTCAACAATCTTGCATATGCAGACGAACCATTCGTCCTAGCGAATGATGTGGCGCAGGTTTTCTATGTGAAAGACATGTCTACCAGGCCGAGAAAAAGAAAAGATAAGGAAGCGAATGCATCATACGATGAGCCAAAGCGCTACATAGTTCTTTCACGAAAAAGAAACATCATGGGAGTGGATGACAAGACAGACATGTCAGAAGATTATGAAAAGTTTGATGAAATTGCTCCATTCACAGTGAATATTGACCCGAGCATCCAGTTAAATGATGAAGATTGTCCATGGTTACGGCGCAAAGGGACACACGCGAAGAAAAAGTTTCACACCCAAAGATCCCACTCCGGGATGTGAAAGGCTTCACTATCATCACTTTCTTCTCTAGTGAGTTTCCGGACTTATATATATCTGGAAAGTGCCACTTCGAACAAACCGGAGGGAATCTTTGTAATAGTTAGGGTACTTATGTATTTTGGCATTTGAAACGCAAATAAATTTTGCGTGCAAACAAATTCTTCAATGCATTTACGGCAAAAACAGGATGCACTTCGTCTACAAAGTTCGTCAAATAATTCAAATTTAAACTATTGAAATTTGAAAACTACTATCACTAACAGAAAGTTTGTAATTTTTGGTACCTAAAGAAAAAATATTCACAAAGAAACTCTAAATACAGCAAAAAAACAACTCAGAAATAAATAAATGAAAATAAATAAAGCAGAAACGAAAAAAACTAATTTTTTTAGACAAAAACTAAATTTAAAAAAAAAACCACCTATTGGGCCACAGTGGCCTGCATACGACGAGAAACCCAACCTGTAGTTGGGCCAGGATGCAGGCCCGCAAGGCCCAATAGGACCACAGGGCAGAGCGGCGGAGTTAGGACCAGAAGCCTGCTATAAAGAGGAGTTCAACAGAGCTGCCGCACCGGGGCTTTAAAACAGGTGTGGGCGCCCCTCGGCTAGAGAGGTGGGACTAAACTTGCCTGCACCGCACCTGCGCCAGCGTGCACCTTTAGTACCGAGTTGTGGCTCCACCCGGTACTGAAGGGGGGGTGTTTAGTATCGATTGAAGCCACCACCCGGTACTAAAGGGGGTGCGCTTCCGGCCGCTTCGCCTGGCCAAAATAGCCCTTTAGTACCGGGTGGTGGCTCCAACCAGTACTAAAAGGGGGTTCTATATAAGAAACACTTCAAAAATTCGTCAGTTTCGTTCTCTCCCTCTACTTCTTCTCCTCTGCCCTGTCACCGCCACCCTCCATCGCCGCTCGTCGCCGCATCGGCCCATCACCGTCTCCTCTGCCTCGCCATCGCCGTCGTTGTCGCCGTCACCTCGACCTAGCCCGCGTTGTGAGCCCCTCTCCCCGGCCCCTCTCCTCACTCCAATCGAAGCCGCCGCACCGCCGGCGCCATAGGTGCACACGCACACACACACACATACACACACACACACACGATTCTATTTTTAGTTTTTCCTGTTTTTTCTGTTTTTATACAAATATTTTAGATGAATTAATTAATTAGATTAGATTAATGTCAAATAGTATATAGAAATGTTAGAAACTTTAAAAATGTTAGTTTTAGCTAGACGAATTAGATTAATTTCAAATTGTTATAGAAATGTTATAGAAATGTTAGTTTTTAGTTTCTTATAATTTTAGTTATAGAAATTTAGAATTTGCATATAAGAAATCACAATCCAATCATTTAAAAAATGTTAATTTTGCTGCATATAGTATTTGTTCTCAACGATGCCCGGTCCGCATCCTCGCCGTCGACCCGTTCGCGATGACGTCCTGCTTCAGAGGACCCATGTTCGGGACTGGGCTCCGCCGGGCTGGCACTGGGAGGCGCTACCTTCAGGGGCTCGCCGCTTGGTGAGGAACCCGCCCCCGGGTCCTGTCGTTGACCCTGAGCTCCTTTGGTGGCATTCCCATGGGCCACTTTAGGTGCGGAGGGAGCCGGCCCCGCCGGAGGTGGTGCGTCGCCGTTTCAGGAAGGAGGACGAGCACGTCCGTCGCTACATGCCTGCTATGGATGTCAGGTTCTCCAATACCTGGCAGGTTCTTTGGGGAGATGACCGGAGCTATGATCATGTTATGGTTCCTTCTCTTTGGGTGTCCACCGGCCTCGCCTCAGGAACCGCAAGTGTCCTAGATTATTCTGCAGTATTTGATCTTTATTAGATATCTAGCTCGTGATGTATTCGATATATAATATTCGAGACGATGTATTCGAGATTATATATTATTCGAGACGATGCATATTATGTACTATGATTCAGGATTTCCTTATTGATTGCATGCATGCATTGTAATTTGAATACTAAATTGTTTTATATTTCTTCTGGATTAGTAAATAAAAGCTATGGCGGACAATACCGGCATACAGGGAGAAGCGGCCATGTTCGAGATCATACGCTCCCCTCGCGGGCTAGATGATTGAAATGAAGAAGATGACAACTCCCAATATCTGAACAATACCGGGGAGGGTGATGATATGATATTCGATCGCGAAGACCGAATTGATGAAGTCATGGACGACTATGATTATGATGGCGAAGAAAATGTTGGTCTTGAAATAACAGAGACCGTCGAGGTATATTTATATAAGCATGCATCTGGTGATCATCACATGTTTTAAATGATTTGAAGATATATTAATGAATCGATCTTTCTTCTTTCAATCCTCTGGATAGAGTAAATCTTCTACAGGCAGAGTGCGAGGCCCGGGCAAAAAGTTGAAGAAGGGCGTAAAGTACAACATCGATGCCATCAAAACTAATGGTGAACCACTAGCGCCTAAGAACATTGCAAACAAGTTCGTTCATCAGTGCAGAGTTCTTGTGAAGTACCAACTCCTGATCTCCCTTCAAGAATGGAAAGAGCCAGCAAAGAAACGTCCAGATCTTACTTTTGTCGACAACAGAGCAAAAACTCTGCTTTGGGAAAAACTCATGGAACATTTCACCCTACCAGATCATTTCACAACTGCAGATGTGGAGAAAGTCAAGGACGCTGCTCTTAGGAAGATGGCAATTGCATTCAACAACCACAAGAAAACTGTATGGGCCAACTACGTCAAAGGAGGAAAGAAGACTCCAGAATTCAAGGGAACACTGGAGAAGCAAAGAGAACACTGGCCCGCTGTCGTTAAATTCAAGGAATCAGAATTATCTAAGGAACGGTCCAGAAAAAACAAGGCCAATGCCGCAAAAAAGGAGCAGTTCCATAGGCTGGGGCCAGGTGGCTACGTGGTGGCAATGCCTAAGTGGGATAAGTCTGAGCAAGAGATGCAGGCTACACAGGTCACTCCAGTTACATTGAGCTGGCCCCCAGGTGCAGAACTTGGTTCTATGCGCACAGGGGGGGCGTTGGACCCGAAGACAGGCCTGGTTTCACAGAAGGCATGTCTTAGAGGAGCCGAAGATAAGTTAATTGATGCAATAGAAGCTGCTCGAAAGGGGGTGTTCACGCCCAATAGAGAGAATGATGAGCTTACGCGCGCCCTGATAAATCTTGAACACTCGGGAAGAACACGAGGCAAGGGCATTGTTCCGTGGTATAAGGGCTTTTTGGACTGGAACGCCGACTATAGAAGCCGTGCGAGAAGGAAGATGGAGGATGATAAGAAGAAGAAGCTGGAGGAGGAGCAGAGGAAGCAGGAAGCAGAACGCCTTCAAGGCCTAGAATCAGCGCACGCGGCAGCGGCAGCAGCAGCAGATCGACTCACTTAGCCAGGAAAGGGGGTCTCAGCAGCAGCAGCAGCTAGCGGATGATCCAACATTGGATAGCACCGTCCCATCCATGCCGAGAAGCAGCATGGGTTCCGCCCCGAGCAACGCACTACTGGATAGATACCCTGTGGATGACATCATGGAGAACACTAACTGTGAGCTATACTTTAAAATAAAGAACATATCTGTGAAGGTGGCGGATGTCGTTGCTTATACAAATCCCCCAAAGCAACCTTCCATTGCAGCCCGATTCCAGCTGGCTATGCTCTTGTCATGGTTGATGAGGTGGTGGACGACCAATATTCGGGGCTACTTCTTGACATTCCTGGAGGTGACGAGGAGCACACACTGCGAGAGGTCATACATCGTATCATCCTATGGAGAAAGGATTGCATCATCTTTTGAAGGCCACCGACATCGCGTCAGCTAGAGCTTGACATTCCTGCAGGTGACGAGGAGCAGACGACTCCCGCTCCTCCAAGTCCGGCACAGCTTCAGGCCACTCCTCCTGCTTCAACTCAGCCAACACGTGAGGCCACTCCTCCTCCTCCTCCAAGTCCACCAACGCGTGCCACTCCTCCTCCAAGTCCGACACCTCGTCAGACGTCTCCGGTGCCCCAACAATCGCGGAAGAGAGCCGCTGCAGCTATGGTGCGTAGCGCTACAAGTCGAGGTAGTACAGGAGGTACAGGCGGAGGCAAGCGATTTCAATATGGTCCAAGCCTCGGGCCTCTTCCGCAGAGGCCTTACGACATGACCAGGAGCAAAACGAAGCCATAGTGAAGGCCCAAGTGGACGCCCATTTTGGACCGAAACCTCCACCGCCGCCAAGGGAGAAAGTGGCTGAGGATAAGATTGACCACTTTATTCGTATGGCTAAAGCACCAGCTCCCAAGCCTGTTGACTCAGACTATTAGCGCCAAATCAGGAAGGCACATCGAGCATGACAAAAGGAGTCGAGCTCGAGCTCGAGCCAAGCAGCTGGCCAAAAATGCGGGAAAACCGTTCCCCAGCTGGGAGAACAGGCGGTGCGATCGACCCCCCTGCTTGTTGTACCAACACATGAGAGTACCGGCGCCGGTCAGCTGGTAATAACCGACGAGCATAGAAGTCAGGCTGAAATGCTCGGTATCACTGTTGGACAACTCCTCGAGATTGAGCCCATGTCTCCACTTAGAGAGGAGGACATAAAAACCGAAATATGTCTGCGGCCAATCTTTAGTCAAGCCTGAGGAGGTCAAGAACCTCCCAACGAGAATGTATGAATTGCATGATTGGTACATGAAATTTACCAAGAGTTCCAATCGAGGGTCCCTCATGGTGAAAGTCAAGGAAGAGTATTACTTCCATAAGCTAGCTCTGACCATTGAGTATTCAGAACTATGGCAGTTATTCAATCAAAAAGCACTCGGCAAAGCTCTCGTTAGTTGCTATTGTATGTAAGTGATTTCTTTCTGTAATTTAAGTATGAAGCTAGCTGTAGTGCTCATTGATCGATCATTACATGTAATTATCCTCACTATATTCTTTTCTGTGGTATTATGTAGGATGAAGATGTATAAAATGAAAAAAGGTGGACGTTATGGCATTGGGTTCATTGACCCAAATATCGTTAATGAACAAACATGGACATATGCATGGTATCAAGCAGATGTAGAGAAAAACATGCCAGAGTTCTTGAAGCGCCTCAATACCAATGAAGATATACTACTTCCTTACATCTTCAGGTGAGTCACACTGTCTTGTACTATAAATTATGTTTTTGCTTACTAGCTAGCTAGATGTTAATAATTAAGTGTATAGGGTTTAGGGTAGTTGATGAGTGTTATGCACATGCCCGCTTAATTAAGACATGCAAACGTGTGTGCATGCAGTTACCATTGAATCTTGTTAATCATTAAAGTTGACGAAGGAACAGTTGAAGTACTGGACTCACTACTTAAAAAACAAAGTGACTACTCAATTGTG
Source organism: Triticum dicoccoides (assembly GCF_002162155.2). Taxonomy (NCBI): domain Eukaryota; kingdom Viridiplantae; phylum Streptophyta; class Magnoliopsida; order Poales; family Poaceae; genus Triticum; species Triticum dicoccoides. The sequence continues at coordinate 634,354,841 of NC_041391.1, forward strand.
AAGGGGATAGTCAATAGGTAATTTCAATCATTATTAACTATATGTCGGCCTCTTTAGTTCGTCATTTCCTGATATCAACTATTTAATAACTCGTTTCTTCATTTTCTTTGCCGGCGGGCAGGTCTTGGGCAAAGTTCAGGAAAGAAGTTCCAAGCGAATGGAAAGAAAAGTTGTATTGGTTTCGACCTAAGGTATAATTAATTAAGTAGTACTAGCTAGCTACCATGCATCGCTTTAATTCTAGTTTCAATACCATTAATTATCATGTTTGATTAATTATTATCTGATTAAATTCTATTCTCGTAAAGGCCCTGAAGCAGGCAAAGGGGACTGATGTGTGTGCATACTACGTTTGCGAGAACATTCGCATGGTGGCGTCCGAAAGGACCAAATCTGATAGACAACTATGGGTACATTTGATAGAACAATATTCACAATTTTTACATCATTATCGATATCTAGTCGCATAGCTAATACACATGCATATTCATCTCCTTCTTAACGAGCGCATACGAGCACTTCGGGAGGAAATAGCGGGATTTTTGCTCGACCAGGTCATAGATCCCAAAGGGGAATTCTATTACCAGCAACCCCCCCATGAACCACTCCCAATTGTCATCGTGCTCCGAAGGCACCAAGGCAAATGCCACTAGCTCTGAAGGCAACATGTAGGAGAAATTGTATATATACCTAATTATATATATATATATATATATATATATATATATGTATGTGTGTGAATAATGGTGGTTGTGAGACATTCGATGATATATATATATATATATATGATCGGTTCTACGAGAAATTCTATTTGTATATATGCATAACGTGTACAATATGCAGTATCGTAAAATACCAGCAAGCGAAAAAGAATTAAATGGAAAACACAAATTTAAAGGGAAAAGAAATCATGAACCCAAAACCCCCCAAACATTTTAATACCGGTTGGTGTTACCAACCGGTACTAAAGGGCTCCCCGCCCCCGGCGCTGGCACGTGCCACGTGGTGGCCCTTTAGCGGCGGTTCGTGCAGAACCGGTACTAAAGGGGGGGGACCTTTAGTCCCCACCCTTTAGTTCCAGTTACAAAACCGACACTAAAGGGCCTTACGAACCGGAGCTATAGCCCGGTTCTCCACTAGTGGTGCTTGCTTGGCTATTGCCCCCCTCCGACCAAGCCTTGTGGTGGAACCTTGTGGGTAGGTGGGGATGTGTTGGCTTCCTCTCTGGCCAGTGGCGTCGACGTATCATGCCGTGAGGGAGAGGTTCGAAGATGGATGTCAAGACGGCGACCATGGGCGGTGGGCTTTTTGTTTGGCTCTCCGGCGGGCCTCCAGTGGCAATGGTGAATGTGCTTCTTGGTCGTCAGGCAGCGAGGGGTGTAGCAATGGGTGGCCATGGCGTCTGCTCTGCTGTGGAAGTGGTGGTGCGCAGAGCTATAATTTTTGTGTGTTTCTTGCCATGCCCGATGTTTTTCTCGTTGTGACCCGAGAAGTGATACATCCCAAACATGTCTATAATTTTTTATCTTTCATGCTACTATATTATCATATATACGCAGATTGGAAACATTTAGCCACATTTATTGGACTAACGTATTAATTCAATTTCCAAGAGTTAATTCCTATTTTCTACTCTTTTTGGAATTTTAGGAAATCACCATATAAAATGTTTAAAAAAATAAAAGAAAAACAAGAGGTGTTTTCTCACCGAAATAAGACCAATGGACTAGGGCACAACATCTGGTGGGCTCCTTGGTGCCTAGACCCCCTACCCCCTCTAGACCTCCATCTTACAAGGGCGCCTAGGGGGAGGGGTGGTATGGCCTGTGCGGATGCCAGGCCACCTCCGGTGCCCAATTAGTCATATACACCCCCAAAATCCTACCTCAAATTATTATAGATTTTTCACATTGTCGCCACTCCCTGTTCAACCTCTTCATCAACGTTTGTTGCTCCCACGATGATCCGGGGGAAGCCCGCCTTCGAGGCTGATGGTTTGTGGTAGTAGCTACGTGTCATATACCCCATTTTCTTGATCTTATGAATAATCAACGTGATTATGATCTTGGGTATTGATGATTAATTGATTTTTACAATGTATCTCTTATGATTGATCAAATCTTTAGATAACTATGGAACTTCCGACATACTCCCTCCATCCCAAAATAAGTGACTCAAGTTTGTACTAGCTTAAAGCACATGAATGTAGCAAGCCCTACAAGCCACGATGGCAACATGCTCATGATGACATGATGGCCATGAAAAAAACAACAACTAATCCCCACCCTCTTCTTTTAGTAGCAAGTAGAGACAAGCTACGTTTTACACACATAACATGTCTGTAACCCTAGATGAAATACAGCCCACGAGAGATAAACCCTGTTTGAGACCTTGAACGGAAACAACAAGCAGAAAGGGCCCCAACAAAGAAAGAAACCTTGGCTAAACCTACTTCCCAAATCCGAACAAGAACTTAATCCAGAGGGTCGCTCCAACAGGTACAATCCAACGAGTTGGGCGATGAGCAAAGCTAGACGAGAGCCCGACCAATTAATTGCCCCCATGCATCAACATCTCTTGTGGCCGTGGGGCAGCAATCACGTACAGCAACATATACTCGGAAAACAATTCCACCTGCCATGGCCAGTCCGCCGTCGTGGGCCAGGCGCGCCACGACCAAAGGACGACCTGTGCACCACCCGTCGGACGGGTCCGGCGAGGTGGCAACAGCGTGCCCCCTCCTCACCGTAGCCATCCCTCCACCTTCCACTCCCACGGCTCCACCTTACCTATCCCGCTCACGGCAACTGAGGCCTGACGCGCACGCGACGATCGCCCGGTACGGCCAGCGACCCCGACGCCGTAACCCGATTATTCGACGGGCCGGCGTGTCAGCGACGCAGACGATCCATCGCCCGACACGGAAGCCCCCGAGGACCGGGTTCCGTAGCAAAGGACGCCGTACGTACAGGCAGCAGCGCACGGGTGCGCCACGCACCGGCGGCTTAATCTTCTAATCTCTGGAGCCAAGCAGAAGCAGTCCTATAAAAACCACCGCGAGTGCAGCGAAGCACACCGCACCACACACACACCTCTGGATTGGCTCCTTGGCTCTAGCTGCCTGCAATAGAGCAGTGATCTCTTAGCACCAGCACCACCACCAGCAGCGACGGCGAGAGGGCGGCTGCAGTTGGACCGCCGGCGAGGGAGCTGCCATCATCATGCAAGGGGACCAGGCGGAGAAGAGGGGGAAGGTGAAGAAGGGGTGGCTGGCGGTGCGGGTCGGCCAGCCGGAGCAGCAGGGCGACGGGTTCCGGCGGTTCGTCATCCCCATCGCCTACCTCTACCACCCGCTCTTCCAGCGGCTGCTGGAGGCGGCTCGGGACACGTATGGCTACAACTCGGCCGGCCCGCTGTGGCTGCCCTGCTCCGTCGACGAATTCCTCCGCCTGCGCGCGCTCGTCGACCGGGAGACGGCGCACTCGCACTCCTCCTCCTCGCACCGCGTGCACGTGCAGGCCGGCGGCCACCAGCAGCACGGCTACTCCTTCGCCCCGTGCACCCGCGCCAAGGTCACCTCCTGATCCACCGACAGACCATCGAGCCCCGGCGGCCCTTCGTGCGAGCGTGCGCATGGCGACTGTGGGCACCGGAGCTCGCGTGCGGGGAGGAGTCCATCTGTGCACCGGAGACGATTACACTACACGTACATAGAGAGGCAGAGAGATACGGAGATGCTTGAGAGGCAGTAGGTGATTAGTCTATGATCCATATTGCCTATGATTTCGGCCTTGTTGTTCTTCTGATTCTTGCACATGCATGTGTACTAGATTAATTAACAGACCGATGTATAATTAACAGTTGAATTCGATCACAGTCGTCACAGCCCGGTTTAATATTACAACTTGATCTGTTTCCCTGTCGTCTTTTTTCCCAAACTTCCAGCTCAAATTGAACAAGTTCGAATTGGAATACATAGTTCGGCAGTGCTAAAATGTTATGCTAAACAGATGAACGAACATCTCTTATCGCCTCAATCCTCTCCTGTCGATCATGCCCATCGAGTCTCAGCAGGACATGAAAGCAATCATATATTCCAATTAATCATGATGCATGGGGTCCTAAGAGAATATGAGGTACCGCGTTTCTTTCTGCTGGTAGCTAGATTCATGTCGTGTCGTTCAGGGTGTGGGTTCATCAGCATTAAGTTTCAGTGGAGGAGGTGAAGGAAGAGGTGAGAACAGACAGCACTCGCTTCAGGCCTGATCCTCTTCCATATCTATCTCCCCTACCCTACCTCTCTCTTTTCTTCCTTTCTTGATTATTATTCGAACCACAACTTGGCTTTCTTGAAGCAAAGCTAGGCCAACGCAACGCATGATATACACGCATACCACACCATGCACGGCGGGCACCTCCGTCATTTTCTCACGGAGAGCAGTACAGTTCCAGTGCTCAGTGGTACATGGCTTTTGAAAGTATCCAGAAATCAGCACCTAATTCTACTTCACTTTCTTGTGCGACGAATTTACTTGTTTTAAACGACTTTAAACCCCTTACAGGTTACAGCGTAATGGATATATACAAGTCATGCACCAACTAGTGAATATACGTCGTGCATCACCATTTTGATATGGTATAAATTTAAGCTGATGGTGTTTGACATGCGGAGCCCTAGAACTTATTGTGTTGCTTGACGTACGTGCTAGGCGATTCCATACAATTACATAGGTACACAATTTTCGGGTAAAAACTCCACGCTACAATTAACTGTCCTGATCAACAACCATTTTGATTCATAAACTTAATTTATTGGTGTTTGACATGCGCAGTCCTTTTTTTATTTGAGGGGAGACATGCGCAGTCCTAGAACGTACGGATTGAACCGGCCATGTGTATTGCTTAAGCGGCGCCGATTGATCTATATATTGATTGATTTGGTCAAGGACGGATCTGCACGTTCATCCCTCCGTACGTAAACGAAAGCATGATTTTTGAAATGTTAAACGAGCAATCTCTGGAGAGCGTCGAACCTGGTCCAACAAATTATGTACTGAACCTGGTCTGTTTAATTATGCACTTAGATACTATTCTCTCCATCCCGTAATATAAAAATGTTTTTAAAACTACACTAGTATCAAAAACATTTTTATATTGTGGGACCGAGGGAGTACGTACTACAGCCGAGAACATCATTATTATGTTGCTTGACATGTCAGGCGATATTATAAACACTGCACAAGACTACCTATAAGGCTGGTCACAGTGAGGAGAAACTTAGGAGTAACATCACACACTTCAATACAACTTTGCTTATGTGGCACGTATTTAATGAAGAGAGAGGTGCTTGTGGTAACTAGCTAAGTTACCGGAACATCACACACTCCAAGAAACAATGAGTCTATAACCTAATAAATACATCGTTGCATGACACTACATAGATGTTCCTACCCACTATGGAGGTAGTAACATAGTCTAGGAAAGTGTGAAGTTACTAGCTTATGTTCTTGCCCATTGTGACCAGCCTAATGGGAATAACATAGATAGTAACATCACACATATCTAGATAAAATAGATGAGATGGCAAACAATAAATAAAGAAAGAGAGTCATGTGGTAACATAGCTAGTTACTACTAGTATGAGTAACATCACACATATCAAGGCAAGATGAGTCTATAGCCTAATAAATGAAGTGTTGCATGCTATCACATATATGTTACTCCCCACTATAGAGGTAGTAACATAAAATAGTAACATGCTCATGTTACTACTCTATATTACTACCCATTGTGCCTAGTCTAATTAAGTGCAATGTTGTGGTAAAATAAGCAGTACCGAGTGACGTGATAGGCCTCAATCGGGCTCAGAAATAATTAAAGTTCCGATTGTCAAATAATAAAAGTAATCAAGTGCGAGCTAATTCGATAGCCCAAGACCCAAGGAACTACTAGGAGCCGATCGATTCGTCATCGTTTTTTCTTAAAAGTCACCGGCGCCCGTAACCATTGTTTAGGTGTTTCTTAATCAACGTAACTACTATATTGTTTAAGTGATCGTCGCATTGTCAGCGGGTGCAAAGACGCCGTATATGCCATGCGACCAGTCCAGTTGCAGACACGCGCAGGGATGAAAGCAGGACGTTTTACTCCGTACGTTTGTGTACGTACGCTCGTAGTTAAGCTCCTTAATTTATACTACTGTCAGGATTGAGTAACCTAACTGAGTGCGGAGCTGTTTTCTCTTTTATTTATATTATTATCGTACTCCCTCGTCTTAAAATTCTTGTCTTAAATTTGTCTAGATATGAATGTATTTAACATTAAAACGTAACTAGATACATCTGCATTTAGACAAATCTAAGACAAGAATTTTGGGACGGAGGGAGTATATAGGATGAGTGCGTAGTTGGTTCACAACGTCCCGCCGCTGCCTCCACTCTGTTAATCCCCGCCTCATCGCTTTTGCCCTGTTCTACGCTTTAACCAGAGTGTTTTCTTACTTTTAAAAAAATACTATAAGAAAACAACTATAAGAGATAGGTAATGCCCACTGGACGATCCCTATCAAAGTATCAAGGACCAAGGAGATAATGATGTTCCACTCGGAAGAAAAACACATAACATAACATCAAATGCATAGGTGAAGGAAATATAACTCTGATTTTTCTTTTGGGAGACGCCGAGGACTCAAAACGATAAGAAAAACACGCTTTTTGATAGATGGTGAAAAGGAAAATCACTCCCATTTTTACTGTGGTGCCAAAAAAATCCCATGCCCATAACATAACATAAAATGCATAGGCGAAGGAAATACAATGCCGATTTTCCTTTTCTTGAGATGCCGAGGACTCAAGCGATAAGAAAGCATACATTTTTATAGAAGGTGAAAAGGGGAAACTGTTTATGGGAAACGACGCAATGCAGGTGCACGAAGGGGAAAAGCAACGACATACGTGACCGCGCGAAATGGGCTGCTATACTTGTTTATAATCATAGTGGAGATCGGAATTTCGGAGCCCCCGCCGGCGTAACGAGTCGTCATTGGACGGCTCGTCGTAATCTCGGCAGCGGAAGCGCGCATTTGCCAGCACTATCTACAGTTGTTGTATTCTAGTCTACACTTGTAGCCGGCAAAGAATATTGGGCAGAACAGAACGTACTTCTTCTGTACTACTCTAGTGAAGGGAAATGTGACCGATTGAACCGAGCTATTAGCCTTAGTGTCAGTTGTCACTACAAGGTTAGGCCAACATCGTCAGACGTGAGACGGGGACGTGCGTACGGTGCAAGTTCGACCCAGTGCTGCTCTCACTAGGAGTGCTAGCCCAGCCCTAGCCATGGCCGCTTGCGTCGTCGTGTCAAGTGACCACTGAGGCTGCGTTAGACGCATCGACGTCGAAGTCGAAACCAGACTGATACGGGACGCGATGTGGCTAGTGGCGTGGCCCTGTCGATCAATGGCACAGTGATTTCCTTTGAAACTCGGAGCCAGTGAAAGGGGCTTTCTGACGCTTTTCGGTGACGGGAGATCGGCTGGGGAAATAGTAGGGCGCGAGGCGACGGTACATGCGCGACCTGTCAAAGCGACGGGGCCAAGGGGCCGATGGATGGATGGATGAAGCACGGCGGCGCAGCACGAAACCCTAGGGCTCCGGCGCCGGCCAGTCGACCGAGGACACGTACGTGCGGTGCGGTGCGGTGCCGGTCAGGTCAAGCACACAAGCACGGCGGCGGAGTGGAGTGTAGTGTAGTGCAGTCGGGTTGGGCACGTAACAGGCGATCGACGGGACAGGGGCCGGCCGAACGGCGCGATCGTGAGTGTTTTCTCAGGGAGTTGATCGGACTTGGCCTAACCAATATACACCACTAGGCACTAGTTCGTGTGGGCGCGTCTGAATTTGCTCATAGCAATTTTGCAGGTACAGTACTTCTTACCTAGTTTTTTTCTTTTTTTACATCTACTACTTACCTACTTCCTCCTTTTCCAAATATAAATCTTTCTAGAGATTTCCTAGGGACTACACACGGATGTATATAGACATCTTTTAGAGTGTAGATTTTTCACTCATTTTGCACCATGTCTAGTTTGCATTGGAATCCCTAAATGGACTTATATTTAGGAATAGAGGGAGTAGGTTTGTAGTGTTAGGAAATATAGTACTACTATACTACTAGGAGCAGGCTACAAAGATGAAAAAAGCGGTCGACAACTATTGACCAGCTTCTGGAGTGAGGGATGGATGGCAACCATTAGCAGATCCGGATAGCGACCACGTACGTACGTGTGGAGGCAGCGGCATCGGCATCTCAAGGCGATAAGCCAAACCACTCTCTAAGCTAAGCGTGCTTATCACGCCCTTTAGCATAAGCGGCGAGACATCCTACAGCAGTAAGCGGCATTATTCTCTCCGTGGAAAGCCCGCCCTGCACCGTAGGATATTCCTTGCGTGTCACCGGTTTTTATTCCGATCTGCTGGAGCAACCATGCATGCATCGACCGTTCGCAGGAGGAAATTTCGTCACAGGATCCATTCGGTTCTGAAGGGGCGATACAGGGGTCAACAGCCAACTTGTGATGCTCATGGAGATGCTCCATGTTTGGCCTGGAGACGGGCATCGGGTTGCACAGAAAGAGCAATGGCATTTCACTTGTGCCGGCCGGCCTGATGATACGGTGGTGAGGTGGTCCTCCTAGCTAGCTACGGCTACGCTCCTAGTATTCCCGGCGGATTGGTTCGTCGGTTGGGATGTGCAGTGTATCGTGCTGTTGTGCCCGGCTTGATTTGGCCACGCAAATGTGCAGATCACAACGTGACACACCGCCCACCAGTACATCCATTTGGTACGGTGGCATGATGAAAATGTGCGGGCTGAAAGATCCGTGTTAAAGCGTCGGAAGCTCGATCCGCTAGGCAGTGGGGTTGAGGGATGTGGCTGGTCCCAAAGGTGAAGTCAAAGCGTCAAAGAGAAGGAGGAGAAGAAAATCGAAAGAGAGACCAAGAAAGCAAACAGCACATGCATGACTCCTCTAGAACTGCTTTGTAGTGGCGCAATCAGTGCATACACTGAGGATGATTTTATCTTTTCTCAAGCCGGCCAAGATGGCCGGAATCGCCGCCTTACGGAAAGAAGCACCCCCATGCATGCATGGCTGATGGCATCTACTCTATCTGTCCTTGAATACGGAGTATTTGTATTTTTAGAGATTTCAAATGAACTACCATATACATGTGTATATAAACAGATCTTAGGGTGGAGATTCACTTATTTTGCTCTATAGTCATTTGTTGAAATCTATAGAAAGACAAATATTTAAAAACGAAGAGAGTAGAAGCAAATGTGATCTTCATGTGTCTACATGCGGTTCTTGATGGCCCAAGTGCATGCATGTATCTCCTCTTGCCTCTTGGGTGCTAGTTAATCAATCAAAACAATAAGGGTGCGACCAAGTCGATTGAGATTTACCAAGGCTTAGGCAAGTGACATACTCCCTCCGTTCTTAAATATTTGTCTTTCTAGATATTTAAACAAATAACTACAGACGGAGCAAAATGAGTGAATCTACACTCTTAAATATGTTTATATACACCCGTATGTGGTAGTTCATTTGAAATCTCTAAAAAGACAAATATTTAGGATCGGAGGGAGTAGTATAT
>NC_041391.1:634364920-634388068 GCF_002162155.2 Triticum dicoccoides
ATATATAGGAAAAATGCATCCTACTACCTGGTGTAGTTAAACCCATTTCTCATATACTACTATGTGGTAGTATATACTCTACTTAATATTTTTACTATGCTCATATACTATATCTAAGATACTACAAAGCGAGTTATGTGAAAAAAATTGCATGTGAGCCCATGTTTTTATAATATTTGTCGAATACGTCCATATTTGTACGTAAAAAGGAGTATGCTCAAAATATATTACATACTACCTAAAAAATAGTATATATACTACCTAAACATTTTTACATACTACATACTACGCATACATACTCTCCGATATGATATATATAAAGCTAACTTTTTTCTTCTTTTCTACAAATCTTCAAAAAGTCAAAGGAATATAGCATCGACTGAGACATAACCAAGTTTCAGTCAATTGAGACTTGACAAAACTGAAACAATAAAGCACTCTCATATCATTGGCAAAAAACATGATCATTATCCAGTGGTCGATCAGTGAGTGCAAAAGGCCGCAAAACATATCCTCCTAGATGCTGCATACACACAACAACCGGGAGATCTCGTCTCCATGAGATAAAGTCACACGTGAACCTGATGATGCCCCCCGAAAGAACGAGGATAGCTGCATGCAAAAACATGGCCATCATCATACTGCCCACTTACCTCACAAAATGATGTTACTACTACTACTGCTACCACTACCAGTTGTTTACACTTACAGAAAATACAGCTCAAAAGAATTTCTTGAAATGGTGCGATTCACACATGGAAGTACTGGAGAAGTAGGCACAAGATGAGCCCGGATAGGATTTGCCGCGGTTTGCTCGTCGGAGGCGGTGGTGCCTTTGAGACGCTTCCGGCGGGGCCATGAGTCGGAGAAACCTTGGGGAGCGTGAAGGACCCTCCGTGCTCCGACGACTTCGGCGGGGGCTCCGCCATGACGCCGCCCGCTTCTGCGGGCACGGGCGCAGATAGCGGGGCAAGAGAGGTCGAGTAGTCGCGGTTCACCGTCGTCGGTGGGTCTGTTAGTAGAGGAACTTGGTGGGGTCCTGCACCGAATGAACTGTCAGAAACAGAAGATACTATATCAAAGTAATACTGGCTATGCTGACCGAATGAACTACAATACGGAGTAAAATTTAAGAGCATGGAACATATATCAAACAAGCGTATTGTTTCCGGTGTTTCAGTTTGAAGATCTTGTGAGTTTTCAGGTGTGCTGTTTAGGATTCTGAACTTTATTCAGAGAGAAATCTTTACTGTACTTTTTTTCTTTCTAAAAGTATAATGTCGGCTATTTCAACGATGCATGGCCACATGCACCGTTCTGATGCGGGGGTCTTTCCTCCTTTTCAAAAGGAAAAAAGAATTTCAATGATGCAACTGCATGTAGCCGGGGTCAGTGTGCGACGGAAGCTATGAATTTAGTTGCAACACTTGCTCTTTTCTGTGTATATACTAATGATGCAGTTTGCACACTGCCATACAAATTGTGAAGTTATTTGTATCTATAGACTATAGGTAGATTCTGGTGACACAGTTTGCACACTGCAGTGGATGCTTTCAAAGGGCAGTGTCACTTGGATGCAGTGTTCAGGTTCAGAATGAAGAATGGAAGCCTTTCTTTCTCTTACAAAAAATGCAAGTCTTGCCTAATTTACGATTTTTTTTTTGAAACAGAGGCAAAATATTTTCTCATCCATTTAATAAGAAGAAGAGAGTTTGTCGTAGAGCTCCTACATTTGAAAAATAGTTTGTGTGGAGTCTACAAGGGATGAACGGAACGCTGTCACAGCCTTGGGTTTGAATCTGAAGAGAGAGGATTACAGCAACAAGAGTTACCTGGGCATGTCGGTTGAAGACCAGTGTTCAGCCTGCAGATGAAAAAGTAGGATACATCAATCTTGATAGCAGAAAACAGCAATAAACCGAAAAGCGTTCTGAAACACATTGCTTACAGAGTTGTAATAGTCCCATTGACGAAACCTCCATAGCTGCATGAAGAGACATTGCAGCCTGCATTTGTGGCATGGGTGCTCGCATTGCCGAGCAGCACATTGCTGTTACTGCACTGCGTGCTTGGGCATGATGCTGACAGTGAGGCCGGTGTGCAATATAAACTGGCACAGAACGAAAGACAGGGATTACGATCCAAGATATATTTCATCAGTAAGTTGTGAACTGAATTTTACTTGAGATTGCCCGGCCCGCAACTGCATTGCACGCAGTTGCCTGCGGTGAGTGCATAGGTTCCATTTGCTACTAGCAGTCCATGGTCTGAAGCGGTCTTTGGAAATGAAGATGCACATGCTGGAATAAAGATAAAGGGCGACCATCATCAGGAAAACGTTAGGCGAATGCTGATGTTCAGAAAAGAGCAAACAAAGTTTTGTTCGGCTGTGGAGTCGGGGAATTAGTAATAGACGAAAGCAGAGCATACAAAAACATGATTGAAAATTGAAATGGGATAAAAGAACAGTTCATCATACTGAACAACGTGCTAGGTACATTCGAGAAAACTTATGCAATGGATCACAATATCATAGTATTAACTCCTAACCTGTATGCATGCAATTCGGCCTTTCCCAAGCAGTGATGGTTAACTGAAAGTGCCAACTTAAAACTCTGCTCTACTGTATGTGTGCGACAGTGCCATCACAACAGAACTTCGGTGGGCACATGACTCTCGTAGTCATAAAATTGAGGCCATTTCATACTACGAGTACATTCCATTTGAAAGCAATGCAGCACAACGATCTAGTGACCGAGATCACTGACAGTCCTAGTGAATCAGCTGAACCATCCTTGTAAAATGTGTGTAGCACATACGTAGAAGAAAAGAGCAGCAGTTTGATCACGCGTAGTACCTGGCAATGGGATGGCGAGGATGTCGCCCGGCGCGGCGACGGGGCTGCCCATGGCGTTGACGTTCATGACGTCCGTGACGGTGGTCTCGTAGCCGGCGGCGATGGCGGGCACGGTGTCCCCGACCTGCACCACGTAGGAGAGGTACACGGCGGGGAGGTTGCTGTCGGAGGAGTTGAAGCAGACGCAGGGGAGCGGCACGACGAGCCGCTGGCCCGCGTCGAGCGGCGCGTCGGCGTCGGCGTCGGCGAGGCCGTTGGCGCCGCGGATCTGGTCGGCGGAGGCGAGCCCCGCGAAGACGACGTCGGCGACGGTGGCGAGCGTGTCGGCGGGGCGCGCGGCGTAGCGGACGGCGACGGACTTGCGGACGCCGTCGGCGCAGGCGCAGCGCGTGGGCACGCGGAGGAAGAGGCCCATGGGCAGGACGCGGTGCGCGGCGCCCGGGGCGGCGAAGTCGAGCGCGTTGGCGGCGAGGAGGGCGGCCGGGTCGGTGGCGAAGAGCGCGGCCACCTCGGAGACCTTCATGTCGGCGTAGAGCGTGTAGCCCAGCAGCGCCGGGCACGAGTCCGACCCCGAGCACGGCTCGATCGTCGTCTTGGCCTCCGCGCACGGCGACGCCAGCATGACGATCGCGACCATCACGGCCGCCGCGAAGATGGCGGACAGCCCCATCGTCGTTCCCGAGAGATGCTGCTAGCTTCGTCGGGGGGCGGGCGGTGGAGCTCACTGGAGAGTGGAGACTGAAGTGAGCTGTGCGGCTCGTGACTCTGCGAGAGAGAAGCGGCATGCATGTGTAAGCTGCGCAGGCCAGGAGAGCAGAGCAAATCGATGGAGGCGTGGCCTGCTTGTCAGTGGGAGCGGAGGGGCTGGCGCGTCGGTGCTCGTGAGTAATGGCGGGAGGATCAGGAGAGGAGAGTTTTTGTTTGCTTTGGCAGCGCTGGGAATCTGTGCCAAAACCATGGGAGGAGGGAAAGGTGGCAGAGAGGCGCCAGGGAGGGAAAAAATTCTGTGCGGACGGGTTGCAGACGGAAAAAAATTCGGTGCGGACGGGTTGCAGACCCCTCGCTGTGCATACCCTGTGTGAGATGATGCCACGTGGTCAACCTCGCCATCCGACGATTCGCTGCTCATCCGCTCGCTTCCTTGGTTCTCTCGGCTCAAGCGCCCCTACGTTCGGCTCCAAAACTGCCCCGCAGCCTTTAAAGCTTCGGCTCGGCTGGACTGAGCGCACGATCCCTACCCATCTGGACTGCAATCAGCTCAAGCGCCGCCACATCCCTTGTCGCAGTTGCCGCCGCCGCCGCCGTAGTTGTCTCTGTCGTTCGCCACCGGCCGATCTTGTGCTTCCACCGTTATCTCCTTAGTCCCACTCTTGCCCCTTGTCCGGCACGGGATAGCAGGAGTTTGGCCGCCAGCCAGACGACGCGGGTACGTCTTCAATTCCCTTTTTCTTCTGCTCGCAGCTGCTCCCTTTTCTCATGTTCATTGTTTTTGGTTTCCAGTGTCAATCTATTTCGTTCTAGTGGAAGTGGTGACCAAGCTGTCAGGAATCGTAGTTGTTCAGGTTTATGTTCATTATCTAAGCTGAACATAAGCTGATGTTCAGTACCTAAGCTATTCGTTATGTTCAGTACTCTAAACCTAATTGTAGGTGTCAGGAAGTGGTCAGTACCTAAGCTATTCGTTATGTTTAATACCTACAGAGAACCTAATTGTAGGTGTCAGGAAGTGGTGACCAAACCTTTGATTAATCACTGTTCAGTATGTTTAGTACCTAAGTTATCAGGAATCATAGGTGTCAGCAGAACAACCTTGATGATGTAAATAATAGCAACACAAAGGATTGTCTCACCCTCGACCAAGTCTCCTCCATGTGTTTCACTTGTCAAGTTACGATCTTGCGATGTCATAGATACGTACCACATGCATACTTCACTGTCTAACTGAACAAACTTGATAATTCATTCTTTGCAGAAGAAATCGGAACAACTTTAGCATTGGAGAAAAGGAGACTGAGAGGAAACCATTGGAGAAGATGGAATAAGAGATCACTTAGGATCTGTACAAGTAGCCAGAAGGGGCAATGTTGATCTAGTGGAAAAATATGCAACTAGCTAAACGTTTAGCTATAAGACATGCTCTGAACTTTGCAGCACAAGCATGTTTTCAGAAAATGGTAATACCATCAGATTGCTTGTCGTCGATCATCAAGATGAAGAGCGCAAAGCAAGACAGATTCCATACTAGCATCATTATTGATCATATCATATGTAAAACCCTGAAATTTGTCGTGTAGCTTTTGTCATGTAGATATGTCATGTAAGGAAGCATTTCATGTTCTGGCAAAATCAGCCAAACATGGTATAGGTTCCTGCTGGTACTAAGATTGTAAGGACCAAATGATGTAAATAATAGCTAATGGAATGTCTTTTGATTTCGTGCAAAAAAAAGTCTGCATCTGTTATCTGGATGTCTTCATAAATCTGTAGTTAAACATTTATAATTGTTTCTCTAGTTTCTCTCATTTGCTATTCAACCACAGCGAGGATGCTAATTTTTTTGTCTAGCCCTAAACTTCAGTTGAAGTCAGGACTGAACGCGTCATCTTGCTGGCCTCCTTCTCCTGTCATGGTGGCCGTGTCCTCTTGCTGACATGACTCGCGGCAGATCCATAGTACATGTCGTGGCCTGCAACATCATAGACGTCGAAAGATACAAGGTGGAGGAGCAATTGTTCTCATCAACGAGGTTTAATGTTTATGTGCTGCAAGCCAGAAGAAGAACCACCATGGTCGCCCTTGGAGGCGACGGTGTCAGATTCCGCCATGGCCACTCCCAACCTTCTCCACTCTGAGATGCCGATTAGACTGCTGCAGCACGACCTGTGGCTGCCGCGGCTGTTACTCCGGCCCGATCCGGTTATGGGAGGGAGAGGACGCGTTGGGCGCGCGGCGGAGATGGTTACCGTTCCGTCCGCTCCAGTGAGCGTCGAGCCGGCGAACTGGCCGCTAATCCAATCGCGTAGAGGACAGTGTTCCGGTCGCTCGACCATGAAAAATTCATGATCTAATCGCCGCTGCACCGAAAAAGCAGAAGCTACCCGTATCTGTTCGGAATCAATCACTGCGTAATTGACGGAAGCCGGGATCGCACGTAGATGGGCAGTTTTGGAGCCGAACGTAAGGGCGCTTGAGCCGAGAGAACCAAGGAAGCGAGCGGATGAGCAGCGAATCGTCAGATGGCGAGGTGGACCACGTGGCATCATCTCACATAGGGTATGCACAGCGAGGGGTCTGCAACCCGTCCGCACAGAATTTTTTCCCCAGGGAGGGCTTTCCCGTGGTTAATGTTTTGAGTGAAAAGTAAAGAACAAGAGAGATGAATGAAAGATGATCCATTAGTCTTTATTGATGATAGAAATGGGGTATTTATACCCAGGCGGAAGTACACATGATGCTTGACAGTCAAGTAAACACATAGTTACTTGAGAGCCAAGGAATTACATAGTTGCCTTGAGAGTCAAGGAAGTACATGGTTGCTTGAGAACCAAGCAACCTATCTAACAATTAACTTAATCCTAATTAGCTTAATTAATAAGCAACTATTTTATTCTTAACACTCCCCTTTGTACAACGCCTCTTCTTAGATATATCCATCATCTTGACAAATTCTTTGAATAATCTTGAATGTCTCCTCCAAAAACCCTGTGGGAAAAATGTGAGGAGAATAGTGCAGATATGTTGCTAAAACTCCTTAAAACCCAGTGGGAAAAATAATAAGGAGAAAATGATGCAACATATAATGATTATTGTTTCTAGATAACTCATATGAGAAAAACCTTTGAAGAAGGGGAAAACTCATTGGTGAGTTTAGAGAACAATTAATATGTCTTGAGTACTTTCTTTGGAAACCTCGATAGGGAAAATAGAAAGTATGACATATGATCTTCGAGAAGATATTGCCTCATTAAAAACCATTATGAGAAACTTTGAGAGAAAACTCATAAGGAAAAGAGTGTGATCTGATATGTCACTGAAAACTCCTTTAAAACTCAATGGGAAAAATATAAGGAGAAACTGACATTACATATGTGAACGCTTGTATCAATATTGTCTCGTTAAAAACCTTTTATGAGAAACCATTAGGGAAAACTCATGAAGGGAAAAAGAGTACAATATATGCAATCTGATGATTGTTAACAGGTTATACTTTGGGAGATTACTCCCCTTGAACTTTGCAAATCTAGAGGATGTGTCCGACCAATTCCATTGACATGATTATAACATTATGAATAATCCGTTGGATTTTCCAATTTTTTGTTTGCAAATTGTTTCATCATTTTCTATAATTCATGAGGATAAGTGATTTTCGAGCAATGTGTTTTATGATGTTGCTCTTCATATAAACTGTACATATTGAGTAACACAAGTGGTAGAATCTTAATAAAATCAAGTTATGCGATTCTGATGAATCTCAACCACATGATTTTGAGTGTGGTTAATCATTCTACTAATCCATGCATATTTTGCAATATTTTTAGATAAAGCAATTATGTTAGAATGATGAATGGAAATAGTCGTTAAAGTCTATTTAGATGACTTTCATGAGAAGACTATTCCAATGAATTCAGTCATTGATATGGCATTGTTGGGATCAAATAAAGAGCCAATATCACTTCATCATATCATGATCATATTTTGATTTTCCTGATGGAATTGTCCAAGCTTTATTGTGAGCTTGATATATAAGTTGATATTTCTTATATCGACCATATACCTTTTGTTGGGGTTGCACTCAGAACAAAGATAGCAAATATAGTGTCAAGCCTGACGTAGTTTGCAATTATATGAGTGCTTTAGTGTTAGTGAGATGTAGAACTTTAGGTCCTAATATCACTTAATTATCACCCCTAGGTAATAATGGATTTGTAATCTATCAGGGGTAGTATGACCATATTACGTGTCTTTTATTGGCATGATATATCCACATTGAACTTCTCGTATATGTTTTGGATATATGTAGACTGATATGTATTCTTGAGAGAATGCTCATGTTGTAAGCTTAAGCTAAATTTGGTTGAATCCAAATTTTCCGTCTTGAGATGATTTTGTGTATGTTTATGTATAGACATGGATGACGAAATCATCAATATACACTGAGGTGATGCAAGGGAATCAAATATGGGATTCCTTTATTAAACATGTAAATAATCATCATTAATCGATTAATCCTTTTGAATAAGGAAATCATTTAGTCAGTAGTACCATATTATTTCTAACAATTTCAAGTCATAGAGTGACTTATGAAGTTTTACACAAAACTTGTTGCGATTTTCTTTTGAATTCTGAAGTATAAGCCCTTCAGGGACTTGAATAGAGATTTCCAAAATGAGTGACTCATATGAGTATGTAGCCACTTCATCCATCAACTGCATGGATATTATTATTATTTTTATTGCCAAATTTAGTATTGAAACATAATTCCACTCATACCAAGAGGGTATGTTACATCATAATCGATGTCGGGTCTCTGCGTGAACCCTTTTGCTACAAGCCTCACTTTCTCACCACCTCATTGACTTTGTCTATGAATGAGAAGTTTTTAGTACTCCATATGGAAGATACTTATGAGGAGTAGGTATTACTGCGGTAAAATACTACTCATTTGTAGAGCGACTGCTATTCTTCATTACTTGCTTCTTTTTATGTGAACCAATATGAGTGCAGGAGGCACTCTACCATGGATTTTGGTTCGGGGCCCAAAAGGTTTAGCAATTTGAGAAGAAATATATGTCGACAAATGTAGTCTTTAGTTTATATGATTCCGATGGAATCATTGAAGTTTGTGGATACTATATTTATTTCTTTTTAACTCCTTGTGATTTCCTATAACAAATGGAGTCAAGGCGTTTCAATGTCCCGGCACCAAAACATTTGTGCACATTTATGCCGGGCTTTGGATGATGAGCATCCAGTGAGGTGTCTTTCAACTTGATGTTGAATTACATTTACTGGTTAAGGTTTTGATTTCCTCTGTTTGCGCGGAAGCATATGAGAAGTTATATCTCGTGTTGTCAGATTTTCTCCCCCTCTTGCTCTCATTTGGGGAGAAGAGTGATTTGTCAAGGTACCTCAACTTTTCCTGACAATTTACTATAGGAATATAGAATTTAGTGACACCTTGTCATCAGTAAATGTCTGTGACAGATTTGTAATGTGTTGCAAATATATGATTCTCTAAACTTCTAGTTCAGATTCTTTGAGTACGTGGATATAAGGATTGAATGTCAATAACATTTCTAATTTATTTCTAGGCATTCTTTGTGGTACTTATCTCCCCCTAATGCCAGAGAATATCCTTATTGCTGATGCACTCAGCATACGGGCTATGAAAAATTTTGATTGACGGATAAATTGTTATTCCTCACATAGATCCCTAATTTTCTGTGAGTGCCCATTGATGTACGCTGGAGTGGTGATATCGGTATATAACCGAATTATCACAGATGAGAAATACTTTATTGATTTCCACGTAGTTACTACAAGGGGAAAGTAGTATGATATGCAGTTGATATGATTTAGATCATACTTACGGTGTGTAAGGTCGTATTTGTCCAGCAAGAGGCTAGTAAATTTACAATTCTTTAAAAGTGGTCATGTAATTTATTTGACTATCTTTGGTAAGAAATTTAGTTAAACCATTCTGGGTATGTACATAGGGTACTGAATGCAATCAGAAAATTCTCATGAAATGAGTTCAACGACATTGTTCATTCGACTGGGTTTATCCTTTGTTTAGGAGAATTTGCTCCTACTTTGATAAGTTCAGCTATTTATTGGGTAAGATCACGGTTATGTGTGATAAGAGACACACTTAAAAACATTTTATGAATGTGTATATGAATACCATGAAGTGTCTAAATTACCTCAGATAATGGTCCAACATTCCACATATATCTTTTGAATGTGTTCAGGGAAGAATAAGTGGCTCATTTAGAATTTTAAGGTGAGAGTTCCTTAAAACAGATTTTCCCTATGGCACATGTGGTGCACATATAATTTGATGATATGGGGAATATTTTTCAACTTGTTAAGTTGTGACCAATGGAAATGTCAATAATTTTCTAATCATCCCAAACCAGGATGGCTAAGGCTATCAAGCCTAATATTTAATTCATTAATACTTAGAAAATCATTGTGTACGCAACAATATTGAGTATGAATTGAAACATACATTTAACTTTATCGAATATTGTATCCAAGGGATATGATATTTGACATTTTACTACATGTAGTAGTACAAGTATAGGCTAATAATATGTTAGGATAATTAGGAGATTACTTGAGGTCTCCACTATTCTTGAGTGCAAATGAGTTCATCCTCCATTTTTCGCACTATATTTTGGTCCTCCTTCTAATGAAGATTCTCAGAACAATCCTTTACCAAAATCTGGTTGTTATTTGTAAATTTTCAATTTTATACCATCGAACTTATTGGCCTTTAAAAAAAATTGTGGTGTGGTTTGACCATATGTTTGAGGGTTTGGTAATCATAGGTACAATATTTATATAACCACACATTTGACAAACTTGAGAGTTGTCTTTTGATCATTTGAAAATGATCAATTCCTATTAAGAGATAATTCTGTCTTTGGTTGTCTATTAGCCTCCACTTTACTTCGAATTCCTCATGGTTCTATTTTTTGAACACTAACTTGCATATTATTCTCATTACTAGCAAATATTTCAAATAATGGTATAGCACCCGTTGGGTGAATCTGGTGATTTTAAGAAATTTATGTTTCTTTACCATGGAAAATGGCAGTACCATATGGGGATGTAAAGTGTATTAAGGGCTTTTCAACTGAATCTACATATTAAAATATTTTATCATTGAATCTCAACTTGAAATTAATTAAATGACAGAAGTGTGAGGTGCAATGGACTTGAGGTCTTGAAAATTGAATGGTGGTCACCCACGATGTGCTCATTCTCTTAAGGGAAATATTCAGGGTGAATAAAATTCATCCATTATGTACTTAGTTTGAGAACTAAGTGAAGTTGATGACACATAAAATGCATATGAACGTTGCAACTTTAGAGTCACCACCAGAAACATAGACGTTGCATGTTTACAATTGGTTAGCCAGTATGAAAGTATAACCACAATGTGATGTGGACACTGCAAAAGTGTTGAGACACTCAATCGTTGCCATAATTATGGGATCCATCTTGATGGATGGACAACACTATAATTATAAATAGTGACACAGGCTTCACTGCCATGTATTTTACCAATGTAATAGAAATTAATCACGATTATATGCAAATATGTATGTAGTTTCCTTTGACATATTAGAGCAAAATGAGGCTTGAATAGTTCATATTAGCACACAATACCATTTCGGCATGTAGTGATTGCACATGAATAATATTACTATGAGAGTAAATAATTTTAGTGAACAACAACTCCAATTTCCTCAGAGGAGCAAATTTTAGAATAGCTAATGCTTTATAACCATGTGTGTAGACCTCAATTTATAGGATAGCACTTTGAAGATAATCACTAATATGGTGTAGATCTCGCAGTAATAGAAAACATAGTCTGACTTCTGTCAGTAGATGTTCATAGTTCTATTACCTTATGTTATGCTAAATATATGAAATCACTTTGAAGGTAATCATTTGTCGGAGTGACATGATGTAGACCTTGCAGTAATAGTGGATACTCTGCAAAATTTACAGTAGATGCCAGTATGACCTTATGATATCTTGAGGTAGTCACATCTAATATTAATACTTGGAAGAGCATGTTGAAGGTAGTCATCTTGTCAAAGTAGCAAGACGTAGACCTCACAGTATTAGTGGATAATCTGCAAATTGTGCAGTAGATGGCACCATTACCTTGTGATTCACAAATAAATACGGGTGGTCATATTGAGTACGACACTTCATAATTCATGTTTGAATTATAATTTGATTTGCAAGAACAAAAAGTCAGTTGCAAAAATTATAGTTGTTCTCCTAATGTATGCCTTAGGAAATGTTTGATGCAAAGACATATATAATGTCTTAAATTATGAAGGAATAAATGTACGTAAAACATTCTTTTGCATCAGTATTACTATGGTAATACATATAGATGCAAAACTTAATAATTTACATTTTTATGTAATATATGAAGACACGAGGCTTCAAATGATATTTTACGAGATGTAAAATAGTGCGTAATTATATTTTTATGCCATTTGGAAATAACCTATGGTTGGAAAATGGCCAGAGTGATAAGATTCCCTAATTTCTCCCGTCGCTTTGAGAAGGACGCCATGGCGTGCCGGACGCCGAGAGGTGCGAACCGCCGCCGGGCCGAAGGCCGTGGACGTCGCGTTGCTGGAGGGCATTGTGGCTGCGACCGCCGAAGAGCGCTTCGCCGGATGGCTGAGATCGCCGCATCTGAAGGCAGCGCCGGCCGCATCGGGCTGCAGAGTTGGATTGGCCTCTGCCTCGCGCAGAGAAGATGCAGTTTTGGGTATTAATTTTCATCTTCTTGTCTCAACACTTCCTCTCATCTCGCCTTGATCTCTATGTTTGCAGATTTTCTGTTCGGAGTGATGTCGTTCTCGCCTCTCGGAAGAAGCGTGCCTTTTTCTGGTACAAAGCAATTCGCATGAGTGCATACATGTACATAGAAAATGATCAATTGATTGATTACGGGATGTTAAGATGAGTAAATTCTTGATTTATTTCTCTTATCGGACGCGGAATTGCTTTGAGCGTTCGGTGCTGCGTCCTGCAGCCGACGGCCGGTAGCAGCGCTACGAGCGCTCGGGAGGGTGAAGCCGCGCAGGGCCGGGAGCCGTCGCACGCTGGGAGTCACCGGACCGGTGGGGAGCCCTATGCAGAAGGTTCCATTGGATGGCGCCACTGCGTCGTGCACAAAGAGCACCACTTCGATCCTAAAAGTCGCGTTCTTCTCGCCATTGTTGAAGCGGTTGCCGCTGATGGGATTACACATCACCGTTCTCTTTTTTCTCTATTTGGAATGCTTGCTGATTCAGGGAAAATACAATTGGTCAATGAATCAGTGATGCTAATCATAAATAGACAATCATGTTGGCTTTCTCCCGATGGATTTCTTGTATGCATGCATCGTAGATGCATGTTCGTCTTTTCCATGGATGGTGTGCTAGAGCCGCCCGATTGCCAGGACCAGGTTGCGTGCCGACTGAGAGCCGCGGCATGGCAAAGGGCCCGCTGGGGTTGTCTTGTTCGCCTCGGTTGCCATGAGGGCAAGCACGCCATGCTGAAGGCTGCATCGCCGCCGTAGTTGGTGCCGAGGACGCTGCCGTGCGACGGAGACCGACGCCGTGGGCCGCTGTCGCTCCGCCGCTGGGTGTGCAAGTCCGGTGCCACTGCCTCCGTTGCCAGAGATAATTGGCCTCTGTTCTTCTCTGTCTTAGCCTATCTCTCTAATGAAGAGCAAAGTGCATGATAACGTGTTTTGAGTGAAAAGTAAAGAACAAGAAAGATGAATGAAAGATGATCCATTAGTCTTTATTGATGATAGAAGTGGGGTATTTATACCTAGGCGGAAGTACACATGATACTTGACAGTCAAGTAAACACATAGTTACTTGAGAGCTAAGAAATTACATAGTTGCCTTGAGAGTCAAGGAAGTACATGGTTGCTTGAGAACCAAGCAACCTATCTAACAATTAACTTAATCCTAATTAGCTTAATTAATAAGCAACTATTCTATTTTTAACAGTTAACACCAGTAGCTTTGTTGTTTGGCTCCATGGCCGGTGGGGCTGGAAGGTGTCATGGTCCCATGGGTCGGTGGAAGACAACGGCTTTCTCCGGAGTACTAGCCGAGCTCCGTTTCTGTTAGTAAAAAAATCACCCTTATAAGTGGTCGAACCAGTATTTTTTTTCCAGTTTTAGTTAAAAAAAGACTCGAATAGACCCCTTAAAATTGTCTGATGCTTAAAGTTTTTTATAGGCCATGTGAACACACGCCCAAGACCCGTGTATCTTTTGTTCTGACGGTAATTTTGCTAGGGCCCCGAATACCTGTCAACACTGCGGTTGGGGAATTTCATCTCCCGCCAACGCCTTCCGCCCATAGGCTCGCCGGAAACCGGACAAAATTCACGTTGAAGCTTCATGGTGGTGTTGCTGCCTATGTAGCTGCGCGGACGCGATGGCCAGCATCCACCTCACCTTGGCGACCGTTGCGGCTTTCTCCGGCAGGCAGCTGACCAACGCCACCCGCAGTGACCGCCGGCCGCGTCTGGCCACCCGGCCCCGAGCGCCGCGCAAGCCGCACAGTACGCCTCGTCCACGACTCGCGCGTCATGGAAGGCGGCGACAGGGGACAAGGAGCCAGCGTGTGCGTGCGGCCATGGCAGGTGGGCGGATGCGGTCCTGGGGTCGGGCTCGTGCACTCGGGACGGCGGCGGAGAACGGATGGGCGGCGGGGGATGGGCCAACCAGAGGCGCAGCCGGAGGGGCATATGATGGGTGGCAGCGGCAGGCAGGAGAGGCAGCGCACGGGTCGGGCCTCAACAAGCAGCGGGACAGAGGATGGGTGGCCGGCGGCAGGCAGGAGGAGCCTCGCGGGAAGAAGAAGAGAAAAGAAATAAAATATGGAGAAAAAAGTGAGGCCCGCCTGTAGATGCTCTTTTAAGGGCATGTTTTAGTGTATCTATTCTATCGTGACCGTTTTCAGCCCATAAAACTAGTTTTAGGCGCCCTGTTCGCACTTTTACGATGTCTATTAGAGATGCTCTAACGGTCGCCGGTCGGCTACGGGAAAGGTGGTGGCGAGGCGCTCGTTTTTTCCTTCCAAAAAAGACTTCCGTCTTATTTCATATTAAGAATTCACAGGGTCATACAACCATACAGGTGCAGGGGCGCTGTAACGACCCGAGACCGACGCTTCAGACGCCTTCCGTGTATTTCGAGTTTCGTCATGCATGTTTTATTTGTTTGTTGCATTTCATCATTGCATTGCATCGGCACTCCGTGCCGCATTGTTTTTAAAACTTGCATCCGCTCGTAGTTGTCGTTTCCCCTGCCTTTGTTGACCGATCCGAGTCCAACCGGGTTTTCGATTCCCTCTTGTCAAACCACATAACTCCTATTTGCTCAGTGCATCGACCCCTCGCCCGCGTCCGAAACTCCCCCGGACCCGACCTGGGCAGTCGTTACCGATGGGTCCGGATCATCCCCAAACATCTCTAAAATATCTTCGTTTTTTTGTTGGACTCCCCTAAGCTATTTATCTCAGTTCGTCCGATTTTGATCGGAGGGACCAAATCGCCAGCATCTAGTTCCCCTACCTACTTATAAACAGACCATTCACTAATTTCTAGGGATCCTCCTAGCCGCCGCCGCCCCGTCTCATCACCCAGCTCGGGATCCCCATCCCACCAACCACTACAGCCCGAGCTCCACCTCGTTTTCCCCACCGGACCAATCCATCGATCCACCTCCCTCCATCGATCTTCGAGCGCCCCTGCAGCCTCCCGCGTCTGATCCAGGGAGAGCAGCACCCTCCCGAGCTCCTCCACGTCGTGCTCCTTCCCCGAGCCCCGCGCCTCTCCTCCAGTTCGCCTGCCGTTGTCCTCAGCGAGCAGTTCTGCCAGACCATGCATTTTAAACATGTTTTACAATGTTATAAAAATGCTGAAAGAAAACTTCAACCATACATCTTCGCAACATGTGTGCGCAGCACAAAGTTTTGTAAAAAAAGAAAAATCTTTTTTTTCGTTTTGGCTCCCCGAAAAGACAAATTTTAGTGCTTCTAAATATCGTTTCATGACACATTTTTTGCACAGGCCAAAGAAAGAGTTGTTTTTTCACGAAACTTTTTGCGCGCCCGTAGAATGTGAGTATGTATGCGTGATTTTTCTTTCAAATTTTTTTGGCATATAGAAGTGAGTTTTTTAAGTGGGTTTCATAAGCCCGTGAGTTCAACCATATACTTTCCTGACAGGTATCTTATTCTTTCCCTATACCAGATGTACATTATCTACGCGTAATCTTTTTTCTCACAAAAAAAGTGACACATAACCCATGAAGAGTATTGGATACATGTAATTGGATGGTTGACCATACGGCAAACAGTACCGCAACTCGCTAACAGGCATAGTAGTCTATTTGACCCTCGCAGCCGGAGCGCTCACAGCTCACATTCCGGGGTGGTTAGATACTCTAGTGATATATCCACTACGTTGTAATCTGTAAGGGGTTCAGTGTCGTTTGAAAGAAGTAAAATATAATTCGGCGCACAAGGAAGTGAAGTTGAATTAGGTGCTGATATCTGTACTTTCAAAAAATGACGGAGGTGACTTGTGCATGGTGTGGTATGCGTATATACCGTGCGTTGCGTTGTCCCAGCTTTGCTTCAAGAAAGCAAAGTTGTGGTTCGATTAATAAGAGTTAATATCACCCTAAGTACATGAACTTGCACAATGTCAACACATACATACATAAACTTGAAAAATCCACAAAAGTGATCACTTAACTCCTGATGCCGCAACAGTTTGGTACAAGACGGTCTCGTAGCTGTCATCGAACGCCATGCCATCAAGTGGCATGTGTCTGCGCTATTTTTTAATCACAAACCCCTTGATGTTATAATATAAAGGTACTATAAGGTCCTGCGTTTCCTATTCCCGACTTGTCCACCCGACTCAAGTCCCTAACCCCAAGCCCGTGCTTGCACTCCCGCCATCGAGGACCCCCAGTGGCCACACGTAGACGCTGCAAAAGAGAGTACTGGACGTGGCATTGGGACATCGTCCGCGCGAGGGAGAGGTGGTCTCGCTGGCAGTGGCGACATGGGTTGTGGCCGTGGCATTGGTACTATAGAGGAATAGGATGCAACTCTCAATATATTGATAGGTGCATATGCACAAGTATATATAGTACATAGGGCAAGTCATATCCTCAACTATACATAAGGAGGAGACTTGGAGTACAAGAATACATGTGTTGGGGATCGTAGCAGAAATTTTAAAAAAATTGTACGCATCACCAAGATCAATCTATGGAGTCATCTAGCAACGAGAGAGACAGAGGAGTGCATCTACATACCCTTGTAGATCACGAGCGGAAGCGTTCAAGAGAACGGGGTTGATGGAGTCGTACTCGTCGTGATCCAAATCACCGATGATCCTAGTGCCGAACGGACGGCACTTCCGCGTTCAACACACGTACGGAGCGGAGACGTCTCCTCCTTCTTGATCCAGCAAGGGGGAAGGAGAGGTTGCGGAAGAGGGCTCCAACAGCAGCATGACGGCGTGGTGGTGATGGAGAGGCAGTACTCCGGCAGGGCTTCGCCAAGCTCTAACGGAGGAGGTGAGGTGTTGTGGAGGGGAGGGGCTGCGCCTTGGATGTGGTCCTACAGCCCACCCCTCGCCCCTCTATTTATAAGAGGAGGGGGAAGGGGGCCTGCGGCGGCCAAGGGGAGGGGGCTTGCCCCCCAAGCAAGGGGGGCGCCCCCTTTAGGGTTCCCCCCCAACCCTAGGCGCATGGGCCCAAAGGGGGGGATGCGCCCAGCCCTCCAAGGGCTCGTTCCCTTCCCACTACGGCCCATGAGGCCCTCCAAGAGAGGTGGTCCCTCCCGGTGGACCCCCGGAACCCCTCCGGTGGCCCGATACAATACCGGTATGCCCCCGAACTTTTTCGGTGACCGTATGACAACTTCCCATATATAAATCTTCAGCTCCGGACCATTTCGGAACTCCTCGTGACGTCCGAGATCTCATCCGGGACTCTGAACAACATTCGATAATCACTTACAAGTCTTCCTAATAACCCTAGCGTCATCGAACCTTAAGTGTGTAGACCCTACGGGTTCGGGAGGCATGTAGACATGACCGAGACAGCTCTCCAGCCAATAACCAACAGCGGGATCTGGATACCCATGTTGGCTCCTGTCGTGGTTCTAAGTCTGACAGTAGAGTGGGGGGTAGGTATGGAGAGGCAAGGTCCTAGCTATGGAGAGGTTGTAAACACAAGAGATGTACGAGTTCAGGCCCTTCTCGGAGGAAGTAAAAGCCCTACGTCTCGGAGCCCGGAGGCGGTCGAGTGGATTATGTGTATATGAGTTACAGGGTGCCGAACCCTTCTACCTGTGGAGGGGGGTGGCTTATATAGAGTGCGCCAGGACCCCAGCCAGCCCACGTAGGAGAGGGTTTAAGGTGCATTAAGTCCGGGGCGTTACTGGTAACGCCCCACATAAAGTGTCTTTACTATCATAAAGTCTACTTAATTACAGACCGTTGCAGTGCAGAGTGCCTCTTGACCTTCTGGTGGTCGAGTGAGTCTTCGTGGTCGAGTCCTTCAAGTCAGTCGAGTGAGTCCCTCGTAGGTCGACTGGAAGGTGATCTCTTCTAAGGATGTCCCTGGGCAGGGTACTTAGATCGGGTCTGTGACCCTACCCTAGGTACATGACTCCATCATTAGCCCCCGAATGGATTGAGGCTTGAGTGATGAAGGAGTTGATGTTGTTTCCGATTAACCTTCACATGCTAGTCGTGCGTTGCTTTGAACCAAAAAATCTCTTTGTTGATAGTGAGCAACTTTTCTTCAGTCGACTCGACCCATTCTTTTTCTTCGTCGAGTGATCTTTTGGACTTCGCTGATTCCCGAGCGACGGATCGCAGGGAATCCCGCATCTGGCAGACTGATCTGCCGTTCGCGGATTCCGCGGGATACGGAATTTGGGGGAGCGCGCGAAGCGGAGCGGTCCGCGGTGCTCGGATGGGACGGGGCATAGACGCCTCGATCCCCGTGCCGCTTTTTTCGCCACGTATCATGCTCGCGCAACTATTTCAGGATATGATTAGATCGACCGGGCCCACCTATCATCCACTCGGAAGGGATCTTATAAGTGCGCCCGGCGAGGGTTTTTTGAACAGTGCCTCAGCATTCTCCCTCTGCTCCCTTCGTCTCCGCCCAACGCGCTCGCTCTCGCCTCCGCGCAACCTCTCCTCGCGCGCCTCGCCGATAGCCATGGCCAAGGAGAAGACGGCGGCGCTGGAACGCGCGAAGAAGGCGTCGGCGACGGAGAAGGCGAAGGGGAGATCCACCAGCCGCGGCGGGTCTTCGTCTAGATCTCGCCTGCCGAAAGGCTGGGTCCAGGGAGATTGGATCCAGTCGACCATCACGGAGAAGGATCTCCTCGACATGGCCAACGAGGGCCTGATCCCTCATGGAGCTGCGAGGCTTCCGGGGAAAGAGTGGCAGCCCCAGCCAGAAGAGGGTGAGTGCGTGCTTCTGGCTACCCATGTCGACCGTGGATTCTCTTTGCCGCCGAGCATTTTCTTTTGTGGTTTCTTGAACTTCTTTGGAGAGCAACTCCACCACTTCACCCCGAATTCTATCGCCTATCTTGCCGCGTTTGTGTCCATGTGCGAGAGTTTTCTGGGTTGTCGACCGCATTGGGGCTTGTTCAAGCACATATTCACGTGTCGCTCTCAGACCGTGAAGAAGGCGAGCCCAGGCGACGAAAAAACCCGAGTCGTCCAAATGTGTGGGGGTCTGGGGATCCAGGTGAGGAGCAAGAGCACCTTCCCAGCCATGACATCTCTCGAGTCAGTCAGAGGCTGGCAGTCGACCTGGTTCTACTGCCAGGATCAGTCGACGCCGGGACATTCGAGTGGACTCCCTCAGTTCACCATGGACCGAGTGAACAAGCCCTCCTCTTTGAAGGTGATTCCGGAGGAGAAAGCTGACGTGAAGATGCTGATGGAGCGTGTAGTTCAGTTGGTTCGGGATGGAGTGACGGGTATGGATCTCCTGGAGGTTTTCCTTAGGCGTCGTATCCAGCCTCTTCAGTTCCGGAGCCATTGCATGTGGTTGTACTGCGGGACTGAGGATGTGACTCGGGTCAATCCAGAAACAGTCGACGATGCCACTCTAGAAAGGTGGATGGCCGCTGTTACTGGGAACAAAGATAACCCTCGCGGAGCCAGAAGGATTCCTCCACTCGACTGCCACAGTGATCCAAACAAGGTATGTCTGCTCCACTTCCCATTGTATTCTCGTCATATTTATTTCTGTTTTCCCTGCCGATCGGTCGACTGATCTTTGTCTGGATGTCTATCAGGCCCTCACTGAGCTGTACTCGATGCCCAACGGA
This sequence comes from Triticum dicoccoides, assembly GCF_002162155.2. Lineage (NCBI taxonomy): Eukaryota > Viridiplantae > Streptophyta > Magnoliopsida > Poales > Poaceae > Triticum > Triticum dicoccoides. The sequence continues at coordinate 634,384,931 of NC_041391.1, forward strand.
GCACAAGCTCCGACTGAGGAGGGAGGAGCGAGCGGGGGCGAGAGCCAGGAGGAGGAGTGGGACTCGGACGCCGCTGAGGATGATGATGATGATGATGACACCGATGACGATAATGATGATGTTGATGAGGATGAGGAAGAGGAGGAGGAGGAGGTTGCACCACTGCGCTCGGAAAGGCGGTCGAAGCTTGTCCATGACCCTGCAACTGAACGTGGCAAGGGGGTTGCGACTGTCACTCAGTCGACCAAGCGCCCTCGGACCACCTCTCCGGCGCCGACTGAAAAGGCGTCGAAGCAGCCCAGGGCGGCCCCGTCAAAGCCGACCAAGCACCTGCCGAAGATGAAGGTGTCCATCCCCACCATATCAGGGTAATCATGTTGCTTAAGTCTTCTTGTTTTGCGTGAACTTTATCTCTGGTTGGCGCTGGAGTTAGTCGACTGACTCTTTGGAGTTGCAATGCTGCTACTTCTGAGACCTCAGCCCGGGCTGACGACCATGAGATGGAGGACGCATCAACCTCAAAACCTGGTATTATACTCTTAACACCGTTTTTAGTTGACTGACTCATAATCTCTAATTCTGATTCTTTTCTGTAGCTCCATCCAATGTTGTTATCACAATCCCTGATGATGATGAACCGCTGAAGCACAGAATGAGGAGGAAAGCGTCTGCCAGCAGGGTGCCCTAGGATGTGACGGTGCCTGAGACTCTGGTCGCGGAGGAGGAGAACACCACTCGACACACTGTGTCCTTCGCAGATCCGCTGACGAGTGCTCTGCAACCCTCCCTCTTCACGACGCACCACGTCCCAGAGGACCAAGCTGGCGCCGCGAAGGAGGCGATACGCCAGGCAGGTATCATGATGGAGCAGTTGAAGACCATCCGGGATGCGAGCCAGGCAGCTTACGACGCCAGTTCCGCCCTTCAAAGGAATGTTCAGGTCAGTCGACCACCACTTGTTCTGTTAGGATATGCTATCGAAAAACTTTTCTTTCCAGAATTTATAGTAGTCACCCAGTGGGTGTGTCGATTTAAACTCCGTGTTAGCGGGGGCACGCTGAGTGCACCCGCTGGGTGTAGTCCCCAAGGCTAAGGTCGACTGCTGGTAGTCGGCCTTAGGCTTTATAATTTCAGTCTTTCCGTCATTCGACTAGGCGAATGGATTTCGCAAACCGGTGGGGGCACGCTGAGTGCACCCACTGGGTGTAGTCCCCGAGACTGTGGTCGACTGCTGGCAGTCGGTTACAGTCTTAAAGAATACATCTTGTTTTTTTTTGAGGTCGACTGGTCGACTCTGTCTTCAATAGGATTAGTGGGGGCACGCTGAGTGCACCCACTGGGTGTAGTCCCCAAGGCTAAGGTCGACTGCTGGCAGTCGGCCTTAGGCTTTATAATTTCAGTCTTTCCGTCATTCGACGATGGCGACTGGATTTCGCAAACCAGTCGACTGGTCGACTCTGTCTTCAATAGGATTAGTGGGGGCATGCTGAGTGCACCCACTGGGTGTAGTCCCCGAGACTACGGTCGAATGCTTGGATTCGGCTGTAGTCTTAGAAACGCGTGATTTTTCCTTTTCCACTTGGAAGTGAATTGTCTTTGACATTTAGTCGATTGGTTCTTCGCAGAACTCCTGTGACCTTGCGGCTCGCTACACTGAACTGGAAAACAAGCACATTCAGCTCGAGCTGAATTTGAAGCTGGTTCAGGAGAATCTGACGAAGGCAAAGGAGGAGACCGAAGGTATGTTTGGTGAGACCTCGACGACTGCTTTTTCCCTTCATTTGTTTCAAAATCTGATCTTGCTGTAATCTTGCAGGTAAGGTGAGGGAGGCCCAAAGGAAAAAAGACCTTGAACTAGCTGAGAGGATCAAGCTTGCCGACGAGAAGTTAGCTTCAGTTACCAAGCTTGAACAAGAAAATACCAATCTGAAAGCTGCTCTTGAGAAGAAAAATGATCTGGAGGCCTTCCTGAGTGGTCTTGCCAAGAAGCTGTTTTTTATGCTTGAAGGTAAACCTTCAACAATCACTTTCAACTGTGGTTTTTTTTATTCGACCATTGCTTTGACTCGGTGATCGTCCTTGCAGAATTTTGTCAAAACTTTGAAGAAGAGACTAGCCGGCCGGAACCAAACCTTGACCCTGTCAATTCTCCGGTGAACGACGAAGTTGCCATGAATGTTTTCCGACTGGAGTCCCGTGTTGCAGCTGTCGTGGACTATCTTGCAAGGCTGAAGGTCGCCACATCTTGCATCGACTCAACACTCTGGCCCGGGGAGAAACTCCAGAACGACCTCGAGTCGCTGACGACTCGTTTGAACGCTGTCCCTGGTCGAGTGCAGGAGTGGAAAAAGTCCTCGGCTCGGTGTGGTGCAGATGTTGCTCTGTGTCTGGACCGAGTCCACTGCAAAGATGCGTGAGAAGACAAGTTGGCTGCCCTTCGAGTGGCCAACACCAAGAAACACGACTTCAGGTCATTTATGGAAACTTTCCTTGCTGCTGCCACTCGGATCGCAGATGGAATTGATCTTGATGAGTTTGTTGCACCTTCCAGCCCTCCACAGGAGGGGTAAAAAACTTCTTCTAAGCTCGACGCTTTAAATTTGCCTCGGTATGCCGAGTGGAGTTGTAACCGATAAACCTTAACAGGCTTAGCGCCTGAGCACTTTCGGTTCCTTTAGGTATCAATCTGAACTTGAATTTGGTGTTTGAATATGATTGCTTTTGGCTCGAAATGTCTTTTGCAGGTTCAAGGCAAGACGCTCACTGCAGTCGACTTATTCCTTAATCCACTTAGGCGAGCGCTGGGCTGCAGCTAAACCTCCCGAGTGAGAGGTTTGCTCTTCACTCGGTAGGATTTTTATAACTTAGGGGAGCACTGGGCTGCGGCTAAGCCCCCGAGTGAGAGGTTTGCTCTTCACTTGGTAGGATTTTTATATCTTAGGCGAGTACTTGGACTGCAGCTAAGCCTCAGAGTGAGAGGTTTGCTCTTCACTCGGTAGGATTTTGATAACTTAGGCGAGCACTGGGCTGCAGCTAAGCCCCCGAGTGAGAGTTTCGCTCTTCACTCGGTAGGATTTCTATATCTTAGGCGAGCACTGGGCTGCAGCTAAGCCCCCGAGTGAGAGGTTCGCTCTTCAC
>NC_041391.1:634388760-634411652 GCF_002162155.2 Triticum dicoccoides
AGTAGGATTTTTTATATCTTAGGCGAGTACTTGGACTGCAGCTAAGCCCCCGAGTGGAAGTCTGGCTTACCACTTGGTAGGATTTTTTATATCTTAGGCGAGTACTTGGACTGCAGCTAAGCCCTTGAGTGAGAGGTTTGCTCTTCACTCGGTAGGATTTTTTATATCTTAGGCGAGCACTGGGCTGCAGCTAAGCCCCCGAGTGGAAGTCTGGCTTACCACTCGGTAGGATTTTTATAACTTAGGCGAAACGGATTCGCAGCTAAGCCTCCGAGTGGGAGTCTGGCTCACCACTCGGTAAGGATTTTTACAAACTTAGGCGAAACGGATTCGTGGCTAAGTCACCCACTGAGGGGAAAATTTTATTGGACAAAAATAAAAAGTGACAAAAATTATGGAGGAACTATGACACTATTATTTTGAAATCCATGAACTACAGGAGTACTTTATTGCAACTCATCCGAGTGATAAACTTAAGTGTAAAATGGGCGGAGTAGTTCCGCGTTCCAAGATCGGGGCTCGTCGATATTATGTTCGACGTTGTAAAGACGGTATGCCCCGTTGTGGAGAACTTTGGTGACGATGAAGGGTCCTTCCCAAGAAGGAGCAAGCTTGTGTGGTTTCTTCTGATCCACTCGGAGAACTAAATCTCCTTCCTGGAAGGCTCGACCCCTCACATTTCTGGCGTGGAAACGACGCAAATCTTGTTGGTAGATGGTCGATCGGATCAGAGCCATCTCCCTTTCTTCCTCTAAAAGGTCGACTGCGTCCTGCCGCGCTTGTTCAGCTTCTGCTTCGTTGTAGATCTCAACTCGAGGAGCATTGTGGAGAAGATCACTCGGCAAGACTGCTTCAGCTCCGTAGACCAAGAAGAATGGAGTTCTTCCGGTCGACCGATTAGGTGTGGTCCGCAGTCCCCAAAGCACCGAGGGAAGTTCGTCGACCCAAGCTCCAGCTGCATGCTTGAGATCACGCATCAGTCGGGGTTTCAATCCCTTGAGAATCAGGCCATTGGCTCGCTCTGCTTGTCCATTCGACTGCTGATGGGCGACTGAAGCGTAGTCGACTCGTGTGCCTTGAGAGTTGCAGAAATCCCTGAATTCTTCCGAGTCAAAGTTCGATCCATTATCCGTAATGATGCTGTGCGGGACTCCATATCTGAATATCAGTTCCCTGATGAAGCTAACAGCAGCACCAGCGTCAAGGTTCTTGATTGGTTTAGCCTCAATCCACTTGGTGAACTTGTCGACTGCCACCAGTACATGCGTGAAGCCACTTCGCCCTGTTCTCAAAGGACCGACCATGTCCAACCCCCATACTGCAAAAGGCCAGACGAGTGGAATGGTCTTCAGAGCTGATGCGGGCTTGTGCGACATATTAGAGTAGAACTGACATCCCTCGCACTTATCCACTATCTCCTTTGCCATCTCATTCGCCTTTGGCCAGTAAAATCCGGCTCGGTATGCTTTGGCCACGATGGTCCGAGAGGACGCATGATGACCACAGGTTCCCGAGTGGATATCATTGAGGATGATTCGACCTTCTTCTGGTGTTATGCACTTCTGACCAACTCCAGTCGCGCTTTCTCTATATAGCTGTCCTTTGATTACTGTAAAGGCTTTAGATCGATGGACAATCTGTCGAGCCTCTTCCTCATCCTCCGGGAGCTCTTTTCTTAGGATATATGCGATATACGGAACTGTCCAGTCGGGAATGACCACCAAGACCTCCATGACCAAGTCGACTACTGCTGGGACTTCAACCTTAGTCGGATCTGTGGCACTCTTGGGCTGTGGAGCTTCTTCGGTGAAAGGATCTTCTTTGACTGACGGAGTGCGTATATGCTCCAAGAACACACCACCCGGAATGGCTCCTCTCTTGGAACCTATCTTTGCTAGATCATCAGCTGCTTGATTTTTCAGTCGGGGTATATGATGGAGCTCCAACCCCTCGAACTTCTTTTCCAGCTTCCTCACTGCACTGCAGTATCCAGTCATGGCTGGGCTTCTCACGTCCCACTCCTTCATCACTTGGTTGACCACTAAACCCGAGTCGCCATAGACCATCAGGCGACGGACGCCGAGTGAAATGGCCATGCGCAATCCGTATAAGAGGGCCTCATACTCTGCCTCATTGTTGGAGGAATCAAAGTGAATCTGGAGCACATATCTGAGCTTATCTCCTCTGGGGGAAACCAGGACAACCCCAGCACCGGAACCATTCAACATCTTAGAGCCATCAAAAAACATGGTCCAATGCTCCGAGTGAACTTCAGTCGGCTGCTGCTGTTCAATCCACTCGGCGAGGAAATCTGCTATTGCCTGGGACTTAATGGCTTTCTTTGCCTCAAACTTGATATCAAGGGGAAGAAGTTCAATCGCCCATTTAGCCACTCGACCAGTTGCATCTCTATTGTGCAAAATCTCTGATAGTGGAGCGTCGCTGACGACTGTGATGGAATGATCAGAGAAATAATGAGCAACCTTCTTTGTGGTCATGTATATTCCATACACAAGCTTCTGATAATGAGGATATCTTTGCTTGGATGGAGTCAAGACTTCAGACAAATAATACACTGGGCACTGAACTTTGAAAGCTTTTCCTTCTTCTTCCCGCTCGACCGTAAGCACAATACTGAGGACTTGTCCTGTGGCTGCGATATAAAGCAATAGAGGCTCTTTGCTGATTGGAGTAGCAAGCACCGGCTGGGTGGATAGCAGAGCTTTTAGCTCGGCAAACGCTGCATCAGCTTCTGGAGTCCACTCGAACTTGTCTGCCTTCTTCATCAGTCGGTAAAGAGGCAATGCCTTTTCACCGAGTCGTGAGATGAATTGACTTAATGCGGCCAAGCATCCAGTAAGCTTCTGGACATCGTGCACTCACACAGGGCGTTTCATTCGGAGAATAGTGCCGATCTTCTCTGGATTAGCGTCGATCCCTCGCTCGGAAACGAGAAAACCGAGTAACTTGCCACCAGGAACTCCGAATGTGCACTTTGATGGATTGAGCTTGATATCATACCTTCTGAGGTTGGCAAATGTTTCGGCGAGGTCAGCGAGCAGGTCGGAACCTTTTCGTGACTTGACGATGATATCATCCATATACGCTTCCACATTCCGACTGATTTGAGTGAGTAGACACTTCTGAATCATTCGCATAAATGTGGCTCTGGCATTCTTGAGGCCGAATGGCATGGTGATATAGCAGAAGCACCCGAATGGAGTGATGAAAGCTGTTTTTACCTCGTCGGGTCCGTACAGACGGATCTGGTGGTACCCGGAGTAGGCGTCTAGAAAAGACAATCTCTCGCATCCCGCGGTCGAGTCAACAATTTGATCTATGCGAGGGAGAGGAAAATGATCTTTCGGGCAGGCCCGGTTGATGTGCTTGAAATCAATGCACATTCGGAGTGATTTGTCCTTCTTAGGAACCATGACGACATTAGCGAGCCACTCGGAGTGGTATATCTCTCGGATAAATCCTGCCGCCAATAGTCGAGCCACTTCCTCACCAATGGCTTTTCTCTTCTGGACGGCGGACCGCCGAAGATGCTCTTTGACTGGTTTTGCTGATGAGTCGACTCTTAGGCGATGCTCAGCCAGTCCCCTGGGAACACCTGGCATGTCAGCGGGCTTCCATGCAAAAATGTCCCAGTTCTCACGGAGGAACTGGATGAGCGCTTCTTCCTATTTCGGGTCGAGTGTTGTGGAGATGTGGGTCGGAGCTGCATCGGGGTCGGTCGGGTGAATGTGAACAGGCTTCGTCTCACCGGACGACTGGAATGCAGATTCTGTGGCGGGTTTCTTGGATCGCAGCAGATCACTCGGATCTGCGTTTTGCTTGTATTCTTCAAACTCGACTGCTGTCACCTGAGAATCAGCAATCTTTGAGCCCTTCTGAAAGCACTCTTCCGCCTTTTTCCGATCACCGGTGACAGTGATCAGTCCTTTGGGGCCGGACATCTTCAATTTGAGGTACACGTAACATGGTCGAGCCATGAATCGTGCATAAGCTGGTCTCCCCAAAATGGCATGATATGCACTCTGAAAATCCACGACCTCAAACGTCAACTTCTCTTTGCGAAAATGTTTCGAATCACCAAACACCACGTCCAGAGCTATTTGGCCGAGTGACTCGGCTTTCTTCCCTGGTATAACTCCATGAAAGCTCATGTTACTGGTGCTCAGTCGGGACATCGGAATGCCCATTCCTTTCAGTGTGTCTGCATACAGCAAATTCAGCCCGCTACCACCGTCCATCAGCACTTTTGTCAGTCGAGTGCCTTCGACAACTGGATCGACCACCAAAGCTTGCCTCCCAGGGGTGGCAATATGAGTCGGGTGATCAGATTGGTCGAATGTGATGGGTGTTTGGGACCATCTCAGATAATTTGCTTTTGCTGGGGTAACCATGTTCACCTCGCGGTTAATGACTTTCAGTCGACTCTTGCTTTCCACATCTGCAAAGATCATCAGAGTGGAGTTGATATGCGGATATCCTTCCTCACTGTCCTCCTTGTCTTCGGCCTTGTCCGACTCCTTTTCCTTGTCTTTAGACTGTTTTCCTTGAAACTGCTGGATCAGGATTCGACATTGGCGAGTGGCATGCTTTGGGTAGATGATATTCCCCTCTTCGTCTTTCTTCGTGTGGATGTGACACGGCATATCCATCACGTCGTTCCCTTCTTTATCCTTTACCTTCTTAGGGTTCCAGGATCCTTTTGGTTTCCCCTTAAACTTTCCCTGAGTCACGGCCAGAGCCTCTCCAGGAGCTGCCGGTTCAGCCTTCCGCTTCTGTTTCCGACTGGTGTTTCCCTTCTCCGACTGACTCGGCTTGTGCTTGCCGCTTCGGAGTCGGTCTTCTTCTTCGCCGTTGGCGTACTTGGTAGCAATTTCCATCATCCGACTCAAGGTCATGTCATCGGGTCGACCAAATTTCAAACTCAATTCTCTGTTCTTGACACCATCCTTGAAGGCGCAGACTGCCTGATGATCAGACACATTCTCCATAGTATGGTGCAAAGTGATCCACCTCTGAACATACTCCCTGAGAGTCTCATTGGTCTTCTGCACGCAGACTTGCAGCTCCGTCAATCCAGCCGGTCGCTTGCAAGTTCCTTCGAACGTTCTGACGAACACTCGGGACAAATCTTCCCAAGTGTAAATGCTGCTAGGAGGTAACTGAGTCAACCATGCCCTGGTAGAACCTTCCAACATGAGGGGCAGATGTTTCATGGCCACCTCGTCATTCCCACCACCAATCTGAACCGCCACTCGGTAGTCCTCAAGCCAAGTTTCAGGCTTAGACTCACCAGTGAATTTGCTGACTCCTGTTGCCAACCTGAAATTGGGAGGAATAACCGCGGCTCTGATAGCCCTGCTGAAATATTCTGGACCAGAAACATGCACTCGACTGCTCGTGGGCGCATCTCTGTCGAGTCCACATCGATGGGCTCTGTTCCGGTCGACCAAGCCTTGCACGATAATGGGTCGCGCATCGAAGCCTGGTTCTCTGGGGTCGACTGGAACTCTTCGCCCCGCACTGAGCTGACGTCTGTCATCTTGCTGCCGAGGAGCGTAAGACCCACCACTCGGAGGGGAAGTGGGCACTCGACGCCTATCATCTCGGTCGAGTCGGTCTCCATATTGGTCCCGCCGATTCTCGTGCCCTTCATGCCGCGGAGGCGATCTGGGACTGTGAGCCGACTGAACCGTATTCGCAGCGACGGATCGACTGTGAATTCTGTTGCGCGACTGCGACACGGCTGAATTCTGATCTCCTGCTGCCCGGAGCAGATCCCTGATCTGCATCAAGCCTCTGCCAGCTTCCGACTGAGAGGGCTGGATGGACTCTGCAATACGGGTCGCAGCTGCTAAATTCTGGATTGGGGTTCGATATACCTGAGTCGGCGGGAAGAGTTGACGTCGACTGGTGTTGGGAACTCGTTGCCGCGCGCGCTCGTCGAGTGCTCGCTGAAGATTCTCCAGGCGAGTGCGTTCGGCCAAGTTGGCCAAACAAGCCTCCTCCAAGGCGCGAGCCTCAGGGGTTTCTCCTGCGACGGGAGTATGCAGGGCATCACGTTCCTGCGGCGAAGTTCCTCTCTTTGCAGAGAGTCGAGTGGCTCGGGCTGGTACTCTTCGTGGCCTCGTGCGGGGTCGCCTCCATCGCCTGCCCCACCATCACGGGCGAAGCCAGGGGGACTGCGGGGCCCGTCGACCATCAGGATTTCCGCCGCCGGATCACTGCTATCGCACTCGGATGCAGTCTCTATGGAGCCAGTCGACAGATCGAACAGGCCGTAAAGGGATTCGTCGGGCTCGATTGCCGCAACTTGGGTGGTGGCCATCTGGCGAGCCACCGCGTGCCTCACCCACCGCTGAAGCCTTGACCGGCCCGAGCGCTTGCGCTGGCGAGAGACCGGGAGGGTGGCCGATGGGGGAGTCGACCGATATGAGGTCGACGGTTGCCACAGCAGAACGCCGCGGACACATGCGCGAAAATGCGTCGCACCGCGGACGGGGAGCGCATCGACGTCGAGTGGAGCCTCCTGGAGCCAGGCGGAGTCGTCGGCGACGAAGGTGAGAGCACCGAGATGGATCTCTCGGCCCTCGACCAAAACTCCAGCAGCCACCATGATGAAAGTACTCGGAAGAATCGCAACTTCTCCACAAAATCGCTAAAACACCGGCCCCACGGTGGGCGCCAACTGTCGTGGTTCTAAGTCTGACAGTAGAGTGGGGGGTAGGTATGGAGAGGCAAGGTCCTAGCTATGGAGAGGTTGTAAACACAAGAGATGTACGAGTTCAGGCCCTTCTCGGAGGAAGTAAAAGCCCTACGTCTCGGAGCCCGGAGGCGGTCGAGTGGATTATGTGTATATGAGTTACAGGGTGCCGAACCCTTCTACCTGTGGAGGGGGGTGGCTTATATAGAGTGCGCCAGGACCACAGCCAGCCCACGTAGGAGAGGGTTTAAGGTGCGTTAAGTCCGGGGCGTTACTGGTAACGCCCCACATAAAGTGTCTTTACTATCATAAAGTCTACTTAATTACAGACCGTTGCAGTGCAGAGTGCCTCTTGACCTTCTGGTGGTCGAGTGAGTCTTCGTGGTCGAGTCCTTCAAGTCAGTCGAGTGAGTCCCTCGTAGGTCGACTGGAAGGTGATCTCTTCTAAGGATGTCCCTGGGCAGGGTACTTAGATCGGGTCTGTGGCCCTACCCTAGGTACATGACTCCATCAGCTCCCACATGTTCCACGATGATCTCATCGGATGAACCACGATGTCAAGGATTCAAGCAATCCCGTAAACAATTCCCTTTATCAATCGGTACGTTACTTGCCCAAGATTCGATCATCGGTATCCCAATACCTTGTTCAATCTCGTTACAGGCAAGTCACTTTACTCGTTACATAATGCATGATCCCGTGACTAACCACTTAGTCACATTGATCTCATTATGATGATGCATCACCGAGTGGGCCCAGAGATACCTCTCGGTCATACGGAGTGACAAATCCCAGTCTCGATTCGTGCCAACCCAACAGACACTTTCGGAGATACATGTAGTGCACCTTTATAGTCACCCAGTTACGTTGTGATGTTTGGTACACCCAAAGCACTCCTACGGTATCCGGGAGTTACACAATCTCATGGTCTAAGGAACTGATACTTGACATTAGAAAAGCTTTAGCAAACGAACTACACGATCTTGTGCTATGCTTAGGATTGGGTCTTGTCCATCACATCATTCTCCTAATGATGTGATCCCGTTATCAATGACATCCAATGTCCATAGTCAGGAAACCATGACCATCTATTGATCAACGAGCTAGTCAACTAGAGGCTCAGTAGGGACATGTTATGGTCTATGTATTCACACATGTATTACGGTTTCCAATCAATACAATTATAGCATGAACAATAGACAATTATCATGAACAAGAAATATAATAATATACATATTATTATTGCCTCTAGGGCATATTTCCAACAGTCTTCCACTTGCACTAGAGTCAATAATCTAGTTACATTGTGATTAATCGAACACCCATAGAGTTCTGGTGTTGATCATGTTTTGCTCACGGAAGAGGTTTAGTCAACGGATCTGTGACATTTAGATACGTATACACTTTACAAATATCTATGTCTCCATCTTGAACATTTTCACGAATGGAGTTGAAGCGACGCTTGATGTGTCTGGTCTTCTTGTGAAACCTGGGCTCCTTGGCAAGGGCAATAGCTCCAGTGTTGTCACAGAAGAGAGTCATCGGGCCCGACGCATTGGGAATAACTCCTAGGTCGGTAATGAACTCCTTCATCCAGATTGCTTCATGTGCTGCCTCCGAGGCTACTATGTACTCCACTTCACATGTAGATCCCACCACGACGTATTGTTTGCAGCTGCACCAGCTTACTGCCCCACCATTCAAAATATACACGTATCCAGTTTGTGACTTGGAGTCATCCAGATCTGTGTCGAAGCTAGCATCAACGTAACCCTTTACGACGAGCTCTTCGTCACCTCCATAAACGAGAAACATATCCTTAGTCCTTTTCAGGTACTTTAGGATATTCTTGACCGCTGTCCAGTGTTCCATGCCGGGATTACTTTGGTACCTTCCTACCAAACTTACGGCAAGGTTTACATCAGGTATGGTACACAACATGGCATACATAATAGACCCTATGGCTGAGGCATAGGGGATGACACTCATCTTTTCTCTATCTTCTGCCGTGGTCGGGCTTTGAGCTGAGCTCAATTTCACACCTTGCAACACAGGCAAGAACCCCTTCTTAGACTGATCCATATTGAACTTCTTCAATATCTTGTCAAGGTATGTGCTTTGTGAAAGACCTATGAGGCGTCTCGATCTATCTCTATAGATCTTGATGCCTAATATGTAAGCAGCTTCTCCAAGGTCCTTCATTAAAAAACACTTGTTCAAGTAGGCCTTTATGCTGTCCAAAAGTTCTATATCATTTCCCATCAAAAGTATGTCATCCACATATAATATGAGAAATGCTACAGAGCTCCCACTCACTTTCTTGTAAACGCAGGCTTCTCCATAAGTCTGCATAAACCCAAACGCTTTGATCAGTTCATCAAAGCGAATGTTCCAACTCCGAGATCTTGCACCAGCCCATAAATGGATCACTGGAGCTTGCATACCTTGTTAGCATTCTTAGGATCAACAAAACCTTCCGGCTGCATCATATACAATTCTTCCTTAAGATAGCCGTTAAGGAATGCCGTTTTGACGTCCATTTGCCATATCTCATAATCATAGTATGCGGCAATTGCTAACATGATCAGACGGACTTCAGCTTCGCTACGGGAGAGAAAGTCCCATCGTAGTCAACCCCTTGAACTTGTCGATAACCATTAGCGACAAGTCGAGCCTTATAGATGGTAACATTACCATCCGCGTCCGTCTTCTTCTTAAAGATCTATTTGTTTTCTATCACTCGCCGATCATCGGGCAAGTCTATCAAAGTCCATACTTTGTTTTCATACATGGATCCTATCTCGGATTGCATGGCTTCTAGTCATTTGTTGGAATCTGGGCCCGCCATCGCTTCTTCATTGTTCAAAGGTTCACCGTTGTCTAACAAAATGATTTCCAGGACAGGGTTGCCAAACCATTCTGGTGTGGAACGTGTCCTTGTGGACCTACGAAGTTCAGTAGTAACTTGATCCGAAGTACCTTGATCATCATCATTAACTTCCTCTCTAGTCGGTGTAGGCACCACGGGAACATCTTCCTGAGCTGCGCTACTTACCGGTTCAAGAGGTAGTACTTCATCAAGTTCCACCTTCCTCCCACTTACTTCTTTCGAGAGAAACTCTTTCTCTAGAAAGGACCCATTCTTGGCAACAAAGATCTTGCCTTCGGATCTGAGGTAGAAGGTATACCCAATTGTTTCCTTAGGGTATCCTATGAAGACGCATTTTTCCGACTTGGGTTCGAGCTTTTCAGGTTGAAGTTTCTTGACATAAGCATCGCATCCCCAAACTTTTAGAAACGATAGCTTAGGTTTCTTTCCAAACCATAATTCATATGATATCGTCTCAATGGATTTAGACGGTGACCTATTTAAAGTGAATGTAGCTGTCTCTAAAGCGTATCCCCAAAATGATAGCGGTAAATCTGTAAGAGACATCATAGACCGCATCATATCCAATAGAGTGCGATTATGACGTTCGGACACACCGTTACGCTGAGGTGTTCCAGGCGGCGTGAGTTGTGAAACGATTCCACATTTCCTTAAGTGCGTACCAAACTCGTGACTTAAATATTCTCCCCAACGATCTGATCGTAAGAACTTTATTTTTCTGTCACGTTGATTTTCTACCTCATTCTGAAATTCTTTGAACTTTTCAAAGGTCTCATACTTGTGTTTCATTAAGTAGACATACCCATATCTACTTAAGTCAATAGTGAGGGTGAGAATGTAACGATAGCCACCGCGATCCTCAACGCTCATTGGACCGCACACATTAGTATGTATAATTTCTAATAAGTTGGTTGCTCGCTCCATTGTTCCGTAGAACGGAGTCTTGGTCATTTTGCCCATGAGGCATGGTTCGCACGTGTCAAATGATTCGAAATCAAGACACTAAAAGTCCATCTGCATGGAGCTTCTTCATGCGTTTAACACCAATGTGACCAAGGCGGCAGTGCCACAGATATGTGGGACTATCACTATCAATCTTACATCTTTTGGTATTCACACTGTGAATATGTGTAACATCACGTTCGAGATTCATTAAGAATAAACCATTGACTAGCGGGGCATGACCATAAAACATATCTCTCATATAAATAGAACAACCATTATTCTCGGATTTAAATGAGTAGCCATCTCGTATTAAACGAGATCCAGATACAATGTTCATGCTCAAAGCTGGCACTAAATAACAATTATTGAGGTTTAAAACTAATCCCGTAGGTAAATGTAGAGGTAGCGTGCCGGCGGCGATCACATCGACCTTGGAACCATTCCTGACGCGCATCGTCACCTCGTCCTTCGCCAGTCTCCGCTTATTCCGCAGCTCCTGTTTTGAGTTACAAATATGAGCAACCGCACCGGTATCAAATACCCAGGAGCTACTACGAGTACTGGTAAGGTACACATCAATTACATGTATAGCACATATACCTGTGGTGTTGCCAGCCTTCTTGTCCTCTAAGTACTTGGGGCAGTTCCGCTTCCAGTGCCGCTTCCCTTGCAATAAAAGCACTCAGTCTTAGGTTTGGGTCATGCTTTGGCTTCTTCCCGACAACTGGCTTACCAGGCGCGTCAACTCCCTTGCCGTCCTTCTTGAAGTTCTTCTTACCCTTGCCTTTCTTGAAACTAGTGGTTTTATTGACCATCAACACTTGATGTTCCTTTTTGATTTCTACCTCCGCTGATTTCAGCATTGAAAATACCTCAGGAATAGTTTTCACCATCCCCTGCATATTGTAGTTCATCACAAAGCTCTTGTAGCTAGGTGGGAGCGACTGAAGGATTCTGTCAATGACCGCGTCATCTGGGAGGTGAGCTCCCAGCTGAGACAAGCGGTTGTGCAACCTAGACATTTTGAGTATGTGCTCGCTGACAGAACTATTCTCCTCCATCTTACAACTGTAGAACTTGTCGGAGACTTCATATATCTCGACCCGGGCATGAGCTTGGAAAACCATTTCCAGCTCTTGGAACATCTCATATGCTCCGTGCTACTCAAAACGCTTTTGGAGCCCCGGTTCTAAACTGTAAAGCATGCCGCACTGAACCAGGGAGTAATCATCACTACCCGACTGCCAGGCATTCATAACGTATTGAGTTGCTGGGAAAACGGGTGCTTCACCTAGCGGTGCATCTAGGACATATGCTCTTTTGGCAGCTATGAGGATGATCCTCAAGTTCCGGACCCAGTCCGTATAGTTGCTGCCATCGTCTTTCAGCTTGGTTTTCTCTAGGAACACGTTGAAGTTGAGGGCAACATTAGCGTGGGCCATTTGATCTACAAGAAATATTGCAAAAGTTTATACTAAGTTCATGATAATTAAGTTCATCTAATCAAATTATTTAATGAACTCCCACTTAGATAGACATCCCTCTAGTCATCTAAGTGATCCATGATCCGAGTCAACTAGGACGTGTCCGATCATCACGTGAGACGGACTAGTCATTATCGGTGAACATCTTCATGTTGATCGTATCTTCTATACGACTCATGTTTGACCTTTCGGTCTCTTGTGTTCCGAGGCCATGTCTGTACATGCTAGGCTCGTCAAGTCAACCTAAGTGTTTTTGCATGTGTAAATCTGTCTTACACCCGTTGTATGTGAACGTTAGAATCTATCACACCTGATCATCACGTGGTGCTTCAAAACAACGAACTTCCGCAACAGCGCACAGTTAGGGGGAACACTTTCTTGAAATTATTATGAGGGATCATCTTATCTACTACTGTCGATCTAAGCAAATAAGATGCAAAAACATGATAAACATCACATGCAATCAAATGGTGACATGATATGGCCAATATCATTTCGCTCCTTTTGATCTCCATCTTCGGGGTGCCATGATCATCATCGTCACCGGCGTGACACCATGATCTCCATCATCGTGTCTCCATGAAGTTGTCTCGCCAACTATTACTTCTACTACTATAGCTAACGGTTTAGCAATGAAGTAAAGTAATTACATGGCGTTATTCAGTGACACGCAGGTCATACAATAAATAAAGACAACTCCTATGGCTCCTACCGGTTGTCATACTCATCGGCATGCAAGTCGTGATTCCTATTACAAGAACATGATCAATCTCATACATCACATATGTTTCACTCATCACATCCTTTTTGGCCATATCACATCACAAGGCATATGCTGCAAAAACAAGTTAGACGTCCTCTAATTGTTGTTGCATGTTTTTACGTCGCTGCAAAGGGTTCTAGCAAGAACGTTTCTTACCTACGTCAAAACCACAACATGATATGCCAATTTCTATTTATCCTTCATAAGGACCCTTTTCATCGAATCCGATCCGACTAAGGTGGGAGAGACAGACACCCGCTAGCCACCTTATGCAACTAGTGCATGTCAGTCGGTGGAACCTGTCTCACGTAAGCATACGTGTAAGGTCGGTCCGGGCCGCTTCATCCCATGATGCCGCCAAAACAAGATAAGACTAGTAGTGGCAAGTAAATTGACAAAATCTACACCCACAACAAAATTGTGTTCTACTCATGCATAGAAACTACACATAGACCTAGCTCATGATGCCATTATTGGGGATCATAGCCGAAATTTAAAAAATTTCCACGCATCACCAAGATCAATCTATGGAGTCATCTAGAAACAGAGAGAGAGGAGTGCATCTACATACCCTTGTAGATTGCGAGCGTAAGCGTTCAAGAGAACGAGGTTGATGGAGTCATACTCGTCGTGATCCAAATCACGGATGATCCTAGTGCCGAGCGGACGATACCTCCGTGTTCAACACACGTACGGAGTGGAGACGTCTCCTCCTTCTTGATTCAGCAAGGGGGAAGGAGAGGTTGAGGAAGACGGCTCCAACAGCAGCACGACGACGTGGTGGTGATGGAGAGGCAGTACTCCGGCAGGGCTTCGCCAAGCTCTTACGGAGGAGGAGAGGTGTTGGGGAGGGGAGTGGCTGCGCCTTGGATGTGGTCCTGCAGCCCTTCCCTTGCCCCTCTGTTTATAGGAGGAGGGGGAAGGGGCAGGCCACCTCTAGATGAGATCTAGAGGGGGGGGCAAGGGGAGGGGGCTTGCCCCCCAAGCAAGGGGGCGCCCCCTTTAGCCCCCCCAATCCTAGGCGCATGGGCCCAAACGGGGGGATGCGCCCAGCCCTCCAAGGGCTGGTTCCCTTCCCACTATGGCCCATGAGGCCCTCCGAGAGAGGTGGCCCCTCCCGGTGGACCCCGGGAACCCCTCCGGTGGCCCCGATACAATACCGGTATGCCCCCGAACTTTTCCGGTGACCGTATGACAACTTCCCATATATAAATCTTCACCTTCGGACCATTCCGGAACTCCTCATGACGTCCGGGATCTCATCCGGGACTCCGAACAACATTCGTTAATCACTTACAAGTCTTCCTAATAACCCTAGCGTCATCGAACCTTAAGTGTGTAGACCCTACGGGTTCGGTAGGCATGTAGACATGACCGAGACAGCTCTCCGGCCAATAACCAACAGCGGGATCTGGATACCCATGTTAGCTCCCACATGTTCCACAATGATCTCATTAGATGAACCACGATGTCAAGGATTCAAGCAATCCCGTAAACAATTCCCTTTATCAATCAGTACGTTACTTGCCTGAGATTCGATCATCGGTATCCCAATACCTCGTTCAATCTGGTTATAAGCAAGTCATTTTACTCGTTACATAATGCATGATCCCGTGACTAACCACTTAGTCACATTGAGCTCATTATGATGATGCATTACCGAGTGGGCCCAGAGATACCTCTCCGTCATACGGAGTGACAAATCCCAGTCTCGATTCGTGCCAACCCAACAGACACTTTCAGAGATACCTGTAGTGCACCTTTATAGTCACCCAGTTATGTTGTGACGTTTGGTACACCCAAAGCACTCCTACGGTATCCGGGAGTTACACAATCTCATGGTCTAAGGAACTGATACTTGACATTAGAAAAGCTTTAGCAAACGAACTACACGATCTTGTGCTATGCTTAGGATTGAGTCTTGTCCATCACATCATTCTCCTAATGATGTGATCCCGTTATCAATGACATCCAATGTCCATAGTCAGGAAACGATGACCATCTATTGATCAACGAGCTAGTCAACTAGAGGCTCACTAGGGACATGTTATGTTCTATATATTCACACATGTATTACGGTTTCCGATCAATACAATTATAGCATGAACAATAGACAATTATCATGAACAAGGAAATATAATAATAACCATTTTATTATTGCCTCTAGGGCATATTTCCAACAACATGTGCTAAATACATATCTCAACACCCCCTGCAGTCGAAGTGACACCGTTGCTGACGCAGAGACTGGACCGGAATTCCTCGAAAGACATTGTAGGCAAGCCTTTGGTCATGATGTCGGCAAATTGTTGGGAGGTGGGAACGTGTAGAACACGAACATGGCCAAGAGCCACCTGATCCCGAACAAAATGGATATCAAGCTCAATGTGCTTGGTGCGACGATGATGAACCGGGTTGGCGTAGAGGTAGACGGCGGGGACGTTGTCGCAGTAGACGACCATGGCCTTCTCAACATGACATGAGAGCTCGTGAAGAAGCTGACGAAGCCAAGAGCACTCAGCAACAATGTTAGCCACATCGCGGTACTCAGCCTCGGCGCTAGACCACGAGACGGTTGGCTGCCGCTTGGACGACCAGGACACCAGGGATGGTCCAAGGAAGATGCAGTAACCTGAAGTAGAACGATGGGTGTCCGGGCAGCCAGCCCAGTCGGCGTCGGAGTAGGCGACCAGATCAGTGGCAGTGGAGGCGCACAGAGTAAGACCAAGATCCATAGCACCACAGATGTAGCGGAGAATCCGCTTAACAGCAGTCTAGTGAACGTCTCGAGGAGCATGCATATGCAAGCAGACCTGCTGAACCGCGTACTGAAGCTCCGGTCGAGTGAGAGTGAGGTACTGGAGAGCACCAACAATGGACCGGTAGAAGCCAGCATCCAGAGCGGGAGTACCATCAGTAGCAGAGAGCTTGGCCTTCGCGTCGACAGGAGTGGTGGCCGGTTTGCAGTTAAGCATTCCAGCACGGTCGAGGAGCTCATGGGCATACTTCCGTTGATGAAGAAAGAAACCATCAGGATGACGCACCACCTCAACACCGAGGAAGTAGTGCAATGGACCCAAGTCCTTGATGGCAAACTCAGCACAGAGACGATAAGTAAGCTGGCGAAGGAGCTCAGAAGTGCATGCTGTCAGGATGATGTCGTCAACATAGAGCAGCAAATACGCCGTGTCGGTGCCATGGTGATAAAAAAACAGCGAAGCATCAGCGCATGTAGAGCGGAGCCGAGTTGGTGAAGAAACGCTGTGATGCGTTGGTACCAGGCACGAGGAGCCTGCTTGAGCCCATACAATGAGCGTGAGAGCAGACACACATGATCAGGACACGCCGGGTCAAAAAACCCCATGGGCTGCTGACAGAAGACCTGCTCCTCAAGATGACCATGGAGGAACGCGTTGGAGACGTCCATCTGATGAACCGGCCAGGCACGAGAGACCGCCAACTATAAAACAGTGTGAATCGTCCCGGGCTTAACAACCGGCGCGAAGGTGTCGGTGAAGTCCACACCAGCGTGTTGCCGGAAACCATGAACAACCCAACACTCCTTGTAGCGATCAAGAGTGCCGTCGGGACGATGCTTGTGTTTGAAGACCCACTTCCCGGTGATCACGTTGGCATGCCGGGGACGGGGAACAAGCTGCCAAGTCCGATTCTGCTGTAAAGCGTCGAACTCCTCCTGCATGGCGGCCATCCAAAGGGGATCGCGGAGAGCGGCCCGGACCGAGGATGGCAGCGGGGAAGGAGCGGACGTCGAGGCGGTGTAGACGTAGTCATCCGCATAGCGGGAGCTCAGGTGGAAAACACCGGTGTGCGAACGGGTGACAGGCCCAGCCGTCGGAGCAGCCGCGGGTGGCGGCGAGGCCGTGGCATCCACGGCGGCCTCGGGAGCGGTGGCATCCACGGCGTCCATGGGAGAGGCGGGCCGGAGGGTCGAGGCCGCGTCATCGGAAGAACCAGGCGACGATGAGGCGGCGATCGCGCCAGCAGCCGACCGGGGCGGGGTTGGTGCGGGCGACCGAGGCGGGGTCGAAGCCACGCCAGGAGAGGTCGCGCCAGGGGAGGCCGCGCCAGGAGGGGCCGACCCAGCCGGCAGCCCAGCATGTGGCCCAGCATGCATGGCGGGGGATCGGGGCGATGTTGATGCGGCACCAGACGATGAAGGCGTCGAGCCAGAGGAGGGAGACGCGGATGGCCCCGATCCGGAGGAGGACGCCGCGGGCGGGGATGCCGGAGCACCCAAGGCCGGCAGCGGGCAGTGGCGCGGAGGAGAACCCGCCGCGGGAGGGGAAGACGGCGCCACCTGTTCCTGTGCAAAGGGAAACACAAGCTCATCAAAGTACATGTGCCGTGAGGTGGTGACACGGTGAGACACAGGGTCATAGCAGCGATAACCCTTAGTGTTGGCCGGGTAACCAAGGAAGACACACGGAACGGAACGAGGAGCGAGTTTATGAGGGGTGGTGGCGGTGGTGTTGGGGTAACAACGACAACCGAAAATTCGGAGACCATCATAGGAGGGAGGAGTGCCATATAAGAGATGGTGAGGCGCGTAGTTCTAGCGTGGACGTCATGGCCGGAGGTTAAGAAGGAGGGTGGCGGTGGCGAGGGCATCTGGCCAAAACCGAGAGGGCATGTAGGCATGGAAAAGAAGGGTACGCACACACTCATTGAGGGTGCGTAGGATGCGCTCGACACGGCCATTCTGTTGAGAGGTGTATGGACACGTGAGGCGAAACACGGTGCCGTGGGAGGAAAGAAGATGGCGAATGGTGAGATTGTCGAATTCTTTTCTGTTGTCGGTCTGAAGCACGAGTATGGGTTGCCCGAATTGTGTGGAGACATAAGCATAAAATGCAATGAGAGTGGCGGCAACATCGGATTTCCTACGAAGAGGAAATGTCCACACAAAGTGAGAGTAATCATCCAGTATAACAAGATAATAAAGATAACCAGAATTACTAGGTACTAGAGATGTCCATACATCGCTGTGAATCAACTCAAATGGAAAAGATGCAACTGTGGAAGAGGAACTAAAAGGAAGGCGAACATGTTTGCCTAACCGGCAGGCTTCACAGGAGTGAGCGGCCATTTTATAACATGAAAAAAAAATCCTCTCATTATTTGATGAAGTGAAGAAGTGCTAGGATGCCCGAGACGAGCATGCCAAAGATCGACGCCGGTGGAAAAAGCTCGAGGACCACCCGAAGATGACGGCGACTGAACTGGGTAGAGGTCGCCGGGACTGTCACAGCGGTGAAGAATCATCCTGGTGCGAGCGTCCTTAATAGAAAAGCCAACTTCGTCAAATTCCACAGTTACAAAATTGTCACGAGAAAGATTACGAACAGAAACTAAGTTCTGAATAAGATGAGGAGAAACAATGACATTATTAAGAGAAAGAGGTCGGGAGTTAGAAGGAAAGGGTGCAGAACCGACATGAGAGATGGGAAGACCAACACTGTTACCGATGATGATGCGGGAGGGAGTGGAAGTGGGATGGACGGAGGAGAGGTTACCCGGATGAGCGGACAGGTGGGAGGTGGCACCGGAGTCCATAATCCAATCACCGCCACCACCAGAGTAGGGTGGTGGCTGCTGCAGCGCCGCTAGGAGGGCCGGGTCGTAGTAGGGGGCGCAGTACGCGCCGGGGGTGCCGTATGCGCCGTAGGAGGGCGCGACGGGAGGGGCACCATGCGCGCCATGGGCGCCGAGAGGCGCGGCCAGGAGCGCCTAGTGGGTGCTCGGGCGGGGAGCCGCGACACGGGCATACTGTACGCGTGCACGACCCCCGTCCAGGGGTTGTAGCCGCCGGCGCCGCCGCCGCCTTTGCCTCCGCCTTGGCGTTGACCGCCGCGACCGCGGCGACGGTTGCCGCCGTTCCCACCGTTGAGCGGTGGTTGGGGCGGCTGCGGCACCGGCGTAGGGTGCGGGACGGCCGGAGGACGGGGCGCCGAGGGTGGTGTAGAGGCGCCGGTGGAGAGGCCGGCGGCGAGCGCGGTGTGGATGGCGCGGGTGTGGAGGTGCTTCATCCGCTGCTCCTCAAGGAGAAGATAGGCCACCGCCCGCTCGTAAGTAGGGTTGGCCATGAGGGTGAGGTTGGAGGCGGCGTTGCCGAAGTCCTCGTTGAGGCCAGCGGTGAGCGCCGAGAGGAGAAGCTCGTCGCCCACCTTAAACCCGACGTCGTTGAGCTCGTCGGAGAGGGTCTTGAGCCGGAGACAGAAGGCGTCGATGGTGGAGTCGTTCTGGTGACACCCAAAAAATTCCTGCTGCAAGAAAACAATCCGTTGAAGCTTGTTGTCGGTGAAGAGGCCATTGATCTTGGTCCACACCGTGTAGGCATCGTCGCCATCGCGAACGACGGTGTGGAAGATGTCCGGAGAGACGGTGAGGAAGAACCACCGGATGAGGATAGCGTCAATGGCGAGCCAGTTGACGTCGTGGGCGCCGGCGAAGAAATTAACGAGACCGTCCACATGATCACGAAGGTTGTACTCACGGAAGAGAAGATTGAAGTAGGTTTTCCAGGCATAGTAGTTTGCGGAGGCGTGGGAGAGGATGATTGGGATGTGATCGAAGAGGTGGATGTTGCGGATGTCGGCGGCTTGGGGCTCATCGGGTTCGGACCCGTAGGAGTAGTCGAAGGGGTTGCTAGGGGGTGCGCTGGAGGAGGAGGAGGTGCCGAGGGCCGACATGGCAGCAGAGGGGGATGTCGGCGCGGGATGGGATCGGGAGGGGGTTTAGGGTTTCGGGAGGGAGGCGGCTCGGGGTGAGCGGCAGTGTGCGGCCGGGAGGGTGGGTGCGCGGCGGGGAAGGGTGGAGGCGCGGCGGGGAGAGGTTGTGGTGGAGGGAGGGAGGAGGCGTGGCGGCCGAGGAGGCGGCAGCGCGGTGCAGCGGGAGCGGCGGCGGCCTGGAGAGGCGACGGCGGCGCGGCTAGGGCTGGGACTGAGGGTTAGGCTGATACCATGTAGAGGAATATGATGCAACTCTCATTGGTAGGTGCATATGCAGAAGTATATATAGTACATAGGGAAAGTCATATCCTCAACTATACACAAGCAGGAAACTTGAAGTACACGAATACATGTGCTAAATACATATCTCAACAGGTACATCACACACGCAAGGCAGAGTTAGTCTCCCTAGTGGTGGGACATGAGCGGCGGCGGCGGCTTGAGGGTTAATGTAGCACTGTGTGCCTCATCTTTGTGCTGTAAATTTGCACATAAAATTCTTTGTATTTGCGATCCAAACTTGTACAGGAAACTATTAAATACCTGATTGCAAAGTGGATCGAAGGAGGATGTAAGAGGCAGGTGTCCTGCTGGAGCTAGCTTCTCCATTGTGTGCCATTGCATAAACTTCGACATATAGCCGAATCCTCACAACAGCGATCAGATGTGGCATTCATGCCAATTAGACTGGCACTTGCAGTGCTCTTGCGGTGCTGAAAACTAGTACTATATATTTGTCTATGGATGAATCAATTTCAGTTTCAGATTTATGAGCTACTCCTATTTATCTAGTTTCGGCTTTATTGAGTTCAAGAGAATGCATTCCTGACCATTCAACTTGTTTACAACACATCCGGAGGGTAGGCACGAGGCTTCGTATTGGCTCCATGCCACCCTGATTGTTGCCCACAAAATCCAATGCGTTGTTGCCCTGTCTTGGTCCCACTTGAGGTGGAAGGCGAAACGAACATACCAAGGAGAATTTTTTTTACATGGTAATACGTGTCTCATTCATATCATAAATAACAAAGTACAAGTCACGTAAAAACCGACAAGACAAAACTGAAAAGATAGTAGAACATCTCTGAGCTTGACACCAACACCCGTCACCTGCCTCTGGCACCACCATAGCAACCACCGAAGAAAAGAATGATGAATCACCACCTCACCCGAGCTCGACGCGGCTCCATCGCTGATATGCAGCTTTGCGGACCTCCAAGGTGGCTCACCAAAAGTGAAGCCCTTACCGTTGAACGAATCAGACCGGGGCAACACCCCAGACACGCCATCGAACTCCAGATCTGGCACCCCACCACGACTAAGACGCCGAAGGAGGAAACCATACCTGCCATCCACGAACCACGAGCCCAGTAGATGTTCCGTCTTCCAGATGTCGTCGATGCAGACCACAATCTGCATCCGCTCCTGGACTACCTCCCAAACTCCACGCCGACGCTGGAGCAAACGCCGTCGCAACGGCGGAGCCCGAGGACACAGGTCCACCACGAGGATGCCGCCGCCGCCACGCCATCCTTGCTTGAACAGACTGGTTTTCAAATCCAGCCCCAACCATAGGACCGATGGCCTTATCAGGGAAGGATCCGAAAAATATTTATTCAGCATCGTCATCGTCGCCACCGAAGCAAAGACGATGAACAACCTAAAAACCTAAACTACGAGGAAGTAAAATCAATCCACACGCGTGGATCCGGCGGCCCCCTCGCCACCGACGACCGAGGTCGCCGGCGGAGGGGAGCCACCGAAGAACGGCGGTGGTAGATAATTGGGAGGGTTATCTAACCTAGTATGCGCTAGTTAATTGTAACAAATGTCATTTTTTTTGGATCTCAAAAAAAAGGAAAACAAATGTCATTTTTTACAATATTTCATCCCGCCCTGTAGCTGAGGACTTCCTGGAATTATATTTAAAAGTTTTTCGATCCACTTTGCAATAGGAAAAAATAGGACCTCAGGGTAACAAAGCAAGTCAAGTAGACTGTTCCGGACGATTTTGTACCAAACTGTTACAACATAACGAGTTAAGTGACCATTTTCCAGGTTTTTTCAAGTTTATATATGTATCTGTTAACGTCGTGCAAGTTCATGTACTGATGGTGATATTAACGGGAATGGCTAGGAACCAGTCAGCTGAATTTTTCATTTGTGGCCAGTCGATTTCTGAGCCATTGGATGTGAAATCAAAGGCCCACAGTGCTTCTTCAACCTCCACTCCCTTGAGTCGCCATCCACCACAGGCCGAACCGCCGATTCCCGCCCTCCTTGGGACAACTCCCCGCCGCCGGTGTCACGCCCAATATGCGATAATATCCTAAAGAGACTCGAAGGTCCCACCAAGGATAGAACCGCATATTGAAACGCTTTCGCAAGGTGGATATCATTATATCAACATTGCATAATAGATGGGGATACATACAAAAGGCATACAATGCCACACGAATACAACATCATCTTACATGAGATCAACATCCGTCTACGGATGAAACACAACCAGAAGCTTAAACGACATCCACCCTGCTAGCCCAGGCTGCCGACCTGGAACTTATCCCCTGATCGAAGAAGAAGCAGAAGAAGAACTCCAAAATAAGCAAACATCGCTCTCGCGTCATGATCATCGCATAACCTGTACCTGCAACTGTTGTTGTAGTAATCTGTGAGCCACGAGGACTCAGCAATCCCATTACCATGGGTATCAAGACTAGCAAAGCTTAATGGGAAAGGAAGGGGTAAAGTGGTAAGGTTGCAGCAGCGACTAAGCATATATGGTGGCTAACATACGCAAATAAGAGCGAGAAGAGAAGCAAAGGAACGATTGTCAACTAGTAATGATCAAGAAGTGATCCTGAACTGCTACTTACGTCAAACATAACCCAAAGACTGTGTTCACTTCCTGGACTCCGCCGAGAAGAGACCATCACGACTACACACGCGGTTGATGCATTTTAATTCGGATCTGGTGTCAAGTTATCTACAACCGGACATTAACAAATTCCCATCTACCTATAACCGCAGGCACCGCTTTCGAAAGATTATACCCTGCATGGGTGTCCCAACTTAGCCCATGATAAGCTCTCGCGATCAATGAAGGATATACCTTCTCCCAGGAAGACCCGATCAGACTCGGAATCCCGGTTACAAGACATTTCGACAATGGTAAAACAAGACCAGCAAAGCCTCCCGCTGTGCCGACAAATCCCGATAGGAGCTGACATATCTCGTTCTCAGGGCACACAGGATGAGCAAGACGTCAGGTTGGCATAGACCCTGGTTGCCCAGGGGGCACCGGACATCGCTCGGTTTGGACCAACACTTAGACAAGCAT
>NC_041391.1:634412006-634419581 GCF_002162155.2 Triticum dicoccoides
ATAAAGATGACCCTCGGGTTGGCCGACCCAAGGGAAAGGTATAGGTGGTGGTGAGGCAAATGGTAAAACCAAGGTTGGGCCTTGCTGGAGGAGTTTTATTCAAAGCGAACTGTCAAGGGGGTCCATAAATCACCCAACCGCGTAAGGAACGCAAAATCCGGGAACATAACACCGGTATGACGGAAACTAGGGCGGCAAGAGTGGAACAAAACACCAGGCATAAGGCCGAGTCTTCCACCCTTTACCAAGTATATAGATGCATTAATTAAATAAGAGATATTGTGATATCCCAACATAATCTTGTCCACCATGGAGCAATCTTCAACTTCACCTGCAACTAACAATGCTATAAGAGGGCTGAGCAAAAGCGGTAACATAGCCAAACAACGGTTTGCTAGGAAGGGTGAAAAATGTTAGGGGCTGACATGGCAATTTGGGAGGCTTGAAGAGCAAATGATAGGTAGCGCAGCATAGCGATAGAACGAAGCAACTAGCATAGCAATGATAGTAGTGAGATCCAGGGTAACGGTCATCTTGCCTGAAATCCCGCAAGGAAGAAGAACGAGTCCATGAAGAAGACGAACGGAAGTAGTCGAATGAATCCTCAGAATCGCAGCATTACCGGAACTAAGAAGCAACACCGGAAAGAAGCAAGGAACATAGTAAACAACCATCACATTAACATGGCATGATGCGCAACCAAGTATGATGCATGTCCGGTTTAAAGAGCATGGCATGGCAAAGTGCAACAAACAACACTACAAATTAAGTGGAGCTCAATATGCAACGAGTTGCATATTGACGAAACACCACATCAATTATTTAGTTCTCTCTCGGTTTTGTACCCAACAATATTAAATGTTGTTAAACATGGCAAGAGGTGAAGCATAAATAAACTAACTATTTAGGCAAGTTTAAATGAGGCCGGAACAACAAACAACATTTCCGGAAAATCCCCAAGTGCAAATTATGAATTTGGTACTGTTCTTCCTATTTCATAATTTTAGAGTTGTTAAACATGCAAATTAAGTGCACCATGGTAATCTATGCATTTTCCACCCCATCTACATATAAAGTTTATTTAAAACCGAGCTACGGTTAATTAGTTATGAAATAAAGCATTTTAACATGGCATTTGAGCAAATTTAAACAAACAACATTTTAAACATTTTAAACATGGATGAAAGTGGCATATTATGAAACTAGACAAAATTCTAAGCATTTTACATGTATAATTTGTTTTAATCCGATGCATGGTTAATGAGTTATTAAATGTATGATGTATGAGGGGTTTTCTGCAAATCTGTTATTCTATGGATAATTAGCAAATTCGCAGGACTAGAAAAAAAACGTACGCGGGCCGAATCTGGCTAGCCCGACAGTGCACAGGAGGGGCTGGGGGCTGCTTACCCAGTGGGCCTTAGCCTGATCGACTTGGAGAGGTGGAAGGGGGGCGCTGGGCCTGCTTGCTGGTGGCCCACGCGGCCGCTGAAGCTGGGCCAGGGGCGCTGGCTGCGGTCAACGCGAAAGGGATGAGCGGGCGAGCCGCTGCTGCTCACGTTTTCTGAAGAAACAGAAGCAGCAGTTCGAGGCGGGGGCCAGGCGCGGCGGCGCGATGCAGAGGAGGAAGCAGGCCGGCAGGGCGCGATGTAGGAGGCGCCGATAGAGGAACTTGGCGAGGCGGTGGAGGTAGGGCTTGCCAGCGGCAGTGGACTTGGCGAAGTAGGGGAGGCGCCGGGTTGCGACTCGCGGGGAAAGACAAGGGTTCGGGCATGCGGCGCACGGGCGCTCCTTGCATCCATGGCGATGGAGAAGAAAGCCGACAGGGAGGGTCCTGGCGGCGGGGTTGGCAGAAACCGGCCGGAACGGAGCGCGGGGAGGCGCCTGGGTTCAGATCTGGCAAGGAAGGAAGGCATGGGCGGCACCGGGGCTTGCGGCTGAAGGTCCAACAGGGCGTCGGGGCCCTTGGCTCAGGCGCGAGCAGACGAAGGTAGAGGAGGTTCGAAACGGAGGCAGCAAGGAGAGTTGATGAGGCCGATGACGTTCTTGACTTGGTGGCGCAGCCCTTGCAGGAGAAACACGGCAACCACGTGGTTAGCGGCAGCATTAGGAGAAGAACAACGAGAAAACGGAGAGGAGACACGGGGAGGAGGACCTGCGGGTCGGAGCGGCTTGATGGCGGGGCCATGGCGATGGACCTGGTCGTCGGTGGCTTGCCGGAGATGCGCCCGCTGCACGGGGTCCTGGTGCTCCGGTGGCTCGCGGTCGCCGGAGGCGTGGAGACGAGCAGAGGCGGGAGGAGACGGCTGCCTCAATCTAGATCGGATCGAGTGCTGTGGGAGGCTCTCTTGGCCGTCAAATCTGAGATCTGGCGGTCCAGATCGGGTGGGGTTTGGCTGGAGGATCTGGCCAAGTGGAGGCAGGGGACTGGGTGCGTGTGGATTGCGAGGAGAGCGGCGGCGACTGCGGGATTGGAGGGAGTTGGTCTGCCTAGGCTTTAGGTTAACTAGAAATGGAATAGGGGAGGCCTCTATATATAGTAGGTGGATGATAAGAGGGAGTATGAGGGTAATCTGGACCCTTCGATAGCGACAGAGCGGGTCGGGTTCGGGCAAGTCACGGACGCGCGCGCGAGGGGGGTCTGAGAGCTGGCAAGAGGGGTTAGGTGGCCACGGTCAAGAGGGTAGCAAAACCCGATTGGTCTCGGAACGGTCAACGAAAGCAAGGGGGGACGCGACAACTACGAGCGGATGCAAGTTTTAAAAACAATGATGGCAACGAGTGCCGATGCAATGCGGATGACGCGATGATGAAATGCAAGACATGAACAAAATGCAAAAAAAAACCAACCACCGAGGAAAATAACATATCGCATCTCCGGAAATGGCAAGAGTCGGAGTTATGAATATGGAAAGTTGTATCCGGGGCGTTACAACACTCCACCACTACGAGAGGATCTCGTCCCGAGATCTAGGATGGCACCGGAGGGAAAAGGAATAGGAAGATAAGAGGTAAAACTAAGTTGCTTCTTCGACGAACGAGTGAAACCACGAACCTTGAGAGGTTAAACAATTTAAAAGAAAGAGTACAACAGAGATGAATGAGATTGCAAACATTCCTTAGAAAAGAGGAACAAGGAACCTTATGAGAACTTGAAGGTTGCAAAGACATGAATCAAGAGTTTAATGGACAAGATAGAATTTGAAACCACTCCGGTTAAAACAAGATGAGAGAGGAAGAATTCGGGCAGCACTCCGGTTGAACATGGAAGGAATAGAACATGAGCTTGAGAAGATGGGATGATACTTGATGAAATCAACAACACACTACCTCCGAAACTATTGAAAGAATGGCACAATGGGTAAGAAGGATTTCAGACAACACTCAGGTTGAAAATAGAGGCAAAACTTGACAAGATAAAAGAACTTGAATGAGAACACCACACTCCGCTTAAATGGATAAGCAAGAAAATAACGTGTTGACAAAACGAGGTGATGGGTGAAAGAGCAACATCACAATGCCTCCGGAAGAAATATTAAAAGATAAATCATTTGGATAACAGAATGGAGAAGAAGATGTCAACCTCTGCCACAAATGAACTAAGAAAGCCTCCTTCCAAGAAGGTTACAACGGGGTTGTTGGAAAACCAACAACGAAAAGAATAAGCTTGTAGTGGGCTTATGGAAAAACTTCTCAAAATTGAGGCGAAATTCTGCCACTACGGAAACAAATAATATGATTGATAACACCAGCGAGATGGAAAACTTCTTCCACCAAGATGATAGAGAGATAACTTGGAGCATTGATAATCACCACAATAACAACATTCCTTAGGGAAGGCTTTAGATGAAATATGACATAAGATAACTCCAATGAAGAGATTAATGGATTTAAAATACCTCATTCTTGACAACATGTGAATCACGAAACATGAATGGAAATTATCAAGAATGACATATCACCATCTCAAAAGATAAGGTAGAAAGAATTGCACTTCGAAATGCAAGATGAAGAATACTTGAGCTTCTCAAAACAAAAACATGTGTTGAGCACCATGTTATTTTAGAGTGTAGCTTGGCGGATCATAGCTTCGAGTGAAATCTTGAAGAACAATTGAAGAATGAAAAAAAATCCTTGGCGAACCACCATGTAGAGCCTCCATGAAGAACTCCGGTAATGAAAGGATGATAGAAAGAAAGAGAAGTTGAAAACACAAGGTGAAGCCTTGCAATGATTTAGATGGAGCTTCGCGACGATATACCCGAGAAAACTTGGAACTCCGTAAAAGAAAAGATGAAGCATCTCGAACCGAGAAACTAGATCACTTGGATGAAACAATGAAAAGAATTACGTTATGCGTATTCTTCACCAATTTAAATTGATGACAAGCAACGGATTTGGCATACTACTTATTCTCGTAAAAAGGATTAAGATAGATATGGCGCAAACTTGGGAAGGTCTTCAACGATCCACCGGTAGGATTGGAAAGAACGAATGAATTGATACGATAACAAGGGAAGAGGAAATCTTGAACGAACCACCGTAAGAATTGAAAATGAACGTAGCAAAGGCACAATTCACCGGGAATAATTAGAAAACGAATAAAGATACTTGTGGGGATTTAGATACAAGAGAACAAAGAGATCACGAATTGATTAGAGGGTATTTGAATGATGCACCGGTAAGATTTGGAGAACGATAGCTACACGCTGAGAATGAAGAATTATGACATGATGGCCTTCGGAGGAAAGAAATGGAAACCACTCATGAAATGCTCTGGATGGTAAGAAAAGAACTGTCACAATCAAAACAATTATGAGGATAGCATGAAGCTAGAACCATGAATATTCAAGAGAATGGACCAAGATTTAGAGGAAAAACTCTTCTTCGGTCTTCAAATGTTGAGAATGATGATGAGAACCACCATGAATTGTTGAGATACTTCGGGAGAATTAAAAGAGGAAAGGTTGAGGCAAAGATGAAAATAATTTGAAAACGACCTTGGAGAAGGCATGTGACTGATGAAAATTCATTCTTACGTCAAACTTGGAAATGAATTTGGGAATAGCTCCGGAATAGTTAGAATAGTCAGGTAAGATCCTGGGAAAAGACCTGTGGGTTAGGGCCCACTCAAAAGAAACATCGTTGAAGGGTTGCTTGAAATAGAGGTTACACCGGTAGAATTAAAGCTTGAATGAGAGAAAAAACCTTGAAGTATCTCGAACAGATTAAGAATGGAAACATGATTCTTCCGAGATATATTGAGCACTCCGGATAAGAATAGAAAGAGGTGAACAATTAAGAGGTGCACCGACATGGAAAAACATTTGAAACGAGGAAAAGATATGATCCACACTGAAAGCTTGAATTAAATCCACCGGAGAAGAATTAGAGAATGAAGAATGATGAACTTGAAGCTTCATTAGTATCTTCGTGAGAATCACCGGATAAGAATGTTGACGGGAAAAGAATGGAGAAACTTCACATCCATAAGATGGATACTTGATTAAGATATCTGACTCCTTGAAGAAAAGGGTGGGAGGGCGGGAAAACAAAGACGACTTGGGGACGGATGAAACAAACACCATTGAGAAAACTTAGAATTGATCTTGCGGATGGGGGAAATGATGGGATCATATCGAAGAGAAGCGCACCGGTTGGAAAAGAATTGACATGCCAATCTCGATGATCAAAAGGATTAGTACTCCCATAGAAATATGAGAACGCCGCTTGAAAGGTATGGAATCAACACTTGACATTGAAGCAACTCAAATACCACAACTCAAAACAAAACAAAGGATTGGCTTGCAGAAATAAGCCAGAACAAATACATATGATAGAGATTTACCCAATCCCATATCATGCATCTGTCGGAAAGATATTCTAGGAGCTACTTGAATTCCCACCTATAAACTCTCGAAACTTTCTGGTTATGCAATCTGGTGTTGGGGATACATGGGAAGCAATATATCTCACCCAAACTAACAATCCCTTCATCCAGCTGTATCCATCCGTCAACACATAACCAAGAAACCTTCGGAAATCGTGTACCTCAACCTTCGAAAAGCATCCGTTATACGAGTTATGGCAATACTCCCGAACTCCCCAGTACTGGGTGACGTCGAGGTTATCTCACCAACAACTGCATAAAAGAGATTTTCGATGTCGGCAAAACTCAGGTATTCCAGAACTGCAACGATAAAATTGTGACGACAACACCTCGGAACTCAACTCCCCGAGTCAATGCCACATAATAGACAGGAGGCACGAAGAACAATGTTCTCGTCACAAAACCATCGGAACGATTCCAAGATACCCGCGTGATCCTAAAATTTTTCTTAGTTAAATTTGAGGACAGGAAAGTCAAAACATCTACGATAAGAGACCTCACCAGAGCGACGAAGGGGCTGAGGAGTAAAAAAGAATCCTACTCTCCGATATATATAATCCTAAGACTCAAAATAGTTTTCTTCTAGACTCAACAACGGCCAACAAACAACGGGGCTCCTATGGTCGGTCGAGGCTCTGATACCAACTTGTCACGCCCAATATGCGATACTATCCTAAAGAGACTCGAAGGTCCCACCAAGGATAGAACCGCATATTGAAACGCTTTCGCAAGGTGGATATCATTACATCAACATTACATAATAGATGGGGATACATACAAAAGGCATACAATGCCACACGAATACAACATCATCTTACATGAGATCAACATCCGTCTACGGATGAAACACAAACAGAAGATCAAACGACATCCACCCTGCTAGCCCAGGCTGCCGACCTGGAACCTATCCCCTGATCGAAGAAGAAGCAGAAGAAGAACTTTCAAATAAGCAAACATCGCTCTCGCGTCATGATCATCGCATAACCTATACCTGCAACTATTGTTGTAGTAATCTGTGAGCCACGAGGACTCAACGATCCCATTACCATGGGTATCAAGACTAGCAAAGCTTAATGGGAAAGGAAGGGGTAAAGTGGTAAGGTTGCAGCAGTGACTAAGCATATATGGTGGCTAACATACGCAAATAAGAGCGAGAAGAGAAGCAAAGGAACGATCGTCAACTAGTAATGATCAAGAAGTGATCCTGAACTGCTACTTACGTCAAACATAACCCAAAGACCGTGTTCACTTCCCGGACTCCGCCGAGAAGAGACCATCACGGCTACACACGCGGTTGATGCGTTTTAATTCGGATCGGGTGTCAAGTTATCTACAACCGGACATAACAAATTCCCATCTGCCTATAACCGCAGGCACGACTTTCGAAAGATTATACCCTGCAGGGGTGTCCCAACTTAGCCCATGATAAGCTCTCGCGATCAACGAAGGATATACCTTCTCCCAGGAAGACCCGATCAGACTCGGAATCCTGGTTTACAAGACATTTTGACAATGGTAAAACAAGACCAGCAAAGCCTCCCGCTATGCCGACAAATCCCGATAGGAGCTGAACATATCTCGTTCTCAGGGCACACCGGATGAGCAAGACGTCGGGTTGGCATAGACCCTGGTTGCCCAGGGGGCGCCGGACATCGCTCGGTTTGGACCAACACTTAGACAAGCAT
>NC_041391.1:634419733-634424314 GCF_002162155.2 Triticum dicoccoides
GGTATAGGTGGTGGTGAGGCAAATGGTAAAACCAAGGTTGGGCCTTGCTGGAGGAGTTTTATTCAAAGCAAACTGTCAAGGGGGTCCCATAAATCACCCAACCGCGTAAGGAACACAAAATCCGGGAACATAACACCGGTATGACGGAAACTAGGGCGGCAAGAGTGGAACAAAACACCAGGCATAAGGCCGAGTCTTCCACCCTTTACCAAGTATATAGATGCATTAATTAAATAAGAGATATTGTGATATCCCAACATAATCTTGTCCACCATGGAGCAATCTTCAACTTCACCTGCAACTAACAACGCTATAAGAGGGCTGAGCAAAAGCGATAACATAGCCAAACAACGGTTTGCTAGGAAGGGTGAAAAATGTTAGGGGCTGACATGGCAATTTGGGAGGCTTGAAGAACAAATGATAGGTAGCGCAGCATAGCGATAGAACGAAGCAACTAGCATAGCAATGATAGTAGTGAGATCCAGGGTAACGGTCATCTTGCCTGAAATCCCGCAAGGAAGAAGAACGAGTCCATGAAGAAGACGAACGGGAGTAGTCGAATGAATCCTCAGAATCGCAACATTACCGGAACTAAGAAGCAACACCGGAAAGAAGCAAGGAACATAGTAAACAACCATCACATTAACATGGCATGATGCGCAACAAAGTATGATGCATGTCCGGTTTAAAGAGCATGACATGGCAAAGTGCAACAAACAACACTACAAATTAAGTGGAGCTCAATATACAACGAGTTGCATATTGACGAAACACCACATTAATTATTTAGTTCTCTCTCGGTTTTGTACCCAACAATATTAAATGTTGTTAAACATGGCAAGAGGTGAAGCATAAATAAACTAACTATTTAGGCAAGTTTAAATGAGGCCGGAACAACAAACAACATTTCCGGAAAATCCCCATGTGCAAATTATGAATTTGGTACTGTTCTGCCTATTTCATAATTTTAGAGTTGTTAAACATGCAAATTAAGTGCACCATGGTAATCTATGCATTTTTCCACCCCATCTACATATAAAGTTTATTTAAAACCGAGCTACGGTTAATTAGTTATGAAATAAAGCATTTTAACATGGCATTTGAGCAAATTTAAACAAACAACATTTTAAACATTTTAAACATGGATGAAAGTGGCATATTATGAAACTAGACAAAATTCTAAGCATTTTACATGTATAATTTGTTTTAATCCGATGCATGGTTATGATGTATGAGGGGTTTTCTGCAAATATGTTATTCTATGGATAATTAGCAAATTCGCAGGACTGGAAAAAAACGTACGCGGGCCGAATCTGGCTGGCCCGACAGTGCACAGGAGGGGCTGGGGGCTGCTTACCCAGTGGGCCTTAGCCCGATCGACTTGGAGAGGTGGAAGGGGGGCGCTGGGCCTGCTTGCTGGTGGCCCACGCGGCCGCTGACGCTGGGCCAGGGGCGCTGGCTGCGGTCAACGCGAAAGGGACGAGCGGGCGAGCCGCTGCTGCTCACGTTTTCTGAAGAAACAGAAGCAGCAGTTCGAGGCAGGGGCCAGGCGCGGCGGCGCGATGCAGAGGAGGAAGCAGGCCGGCAGGGCGCGATGTAGGAGGCGCCGACAGAGGAACTTGGCGAGGCGGCGGAGGTAGGGCTTGCCGGCGGCGGTGGACTTGGCGAAGCAGGGGAGGCGCCGGGTTGCGACTCGCGGGGAAAGACAGGGGTTCGGGCATGCGGCGCACGGGCGCTCCTTGCATCCATGGCGATGGAGAAGAAAGCCGACAGGGGGGGTCCTGGCGGCGGGGTCGGCAGAAACCGGCCGGAACGGAGCGCAGGGAGGCGCCTGGGTTCAGATCCGGCAAGGGAAGAAGGCATGGGCGGCACTGGGGCTTGCGGCTGAAGGTCCAACAGGGCGTCGGGGCCCTTGGCTCAGGCGCGAGCAGATGAAGGCAGAGGAGGTCCGGAACGGAGGCAACAAGGAGAGTTGATGAGGCCGATGACGTTCTTGACTTGGTGGCGCAGCCCTTGCAGGAGAAACACGGCGACCACGCGGTTAGCGGCAGCAGTAGGAGAAGAATAACGAGAAAACAGAGAGGAGACGCGGGGAGGAGGACCTGCGGGTCGGAGCGGCTTGATGGCGGGGCCATGGCGATGGACCTGGTCGCCGGTGGCTTGCCGGAGATGCGCTCGCTGCACGGGGTCCTGGTGCTCCGGTGGCTCGCGGTCGCCGGAGGCGTGGAGACGAGCAGAGGCGGGAGGAGACGGCTGCCTCGATCCAGATCAGATCGAGTGCTGTGGGAGGCTCTCTGGGCCGTCGGATCTGAGATCTGGCGGTCCAGATCGGGTGGGGTTTGGCTGGAGGATCTGGCCAAGTGGAGGCAGGGGACTGGGTGTGTGTGGATTGCGAGGAGAGCGGCGGCGGCTGCGGGATTGGAGCGAGTTGGTCTGCCTAGGGTTTAGGTTAACTAGAAATGGAATAGGGGAGGCCTCTCTATATAGTAGGTGGATGATAAGAGGGAGTATGAGGGTAATCTGGACCCTTCGATAACGACAGAGCGGGTCGGGTTCGGGCAAGTCCCGGACGCGCGCGCGAGGGGGGTCTGAGAGCTGGCAAGAGGGGTTAGGTGGCCACGGTCAAGAGGCTAGCAAAACCCGATTGGTCTCGGAACGGTCAACGAAAGCAAGGGAGGGGGGGACGCGGCAACTACGAGCGGATGCAAGTTTTAAAAACAATGATGGCAACGAGTGTCGATGCAATGCGGATGATGCAATGATGAAATGCAAGACATGAACAAAATGCAAAAAAAAACCAACCACCGAGGAAAATAACATATAGCATCTCCGGAAATGGCAAGAGTCGGAGTTACGAATATGGAAAGTTGTATCCGGGGCGTTACAGCCAGCCCTCCGCCGCCCCGGCCATCCCTCCACCGCCCCACCACCACCCTGAACCCTAAGATAGATATTCAGGTAGCCTCTCCGGCGAGCCCCCCCTAAAATGGACTGACCCAAAGTCGGATCAATCAACTGAAGTGTAACTAAATCAGATATTAACTCGATTAATAATCAAGAAAGGAAGAAAGAGAGAGAGAGGTAGGGTAGGGGAGATAGATATGGAAGAGGATCACGCGTGAGGCGAGTGCTGCCTGTTCTCACCTCTTTCTTCACCTCCCCCACTCTGAAACTCAATGTTGATGAACCCACACCCTGAACGACACGACATGAATCTAGCTACCAGCGGAAAGAAACGCGGTACCTCATATTCTCCTAGGACCCCATGCATCATGATTAATTGCAATATGTGATTGCTTTCACGTCTTGCTGAGACTCAATGGGCACGAGCGACAGGAGAGGATTGAAGCGATAAGAGATGTTCCGATGCTGGTTCATCGCCTGTTTGGCATTAGCACTGCCGAACTATGTAATCCATTTCGAGCTTGTTCAATTTGACCTGGAAGTGTTTGCCAAAAAGACAATAGGGAAGCTGCGGAAGTAGATCAAGTTGTATATGTAAACCGGCTTGTGACGACTGCGATCGAATTCAACTGTTAATTATACGTCGGGTCTGTTAATTAATCTAGTACACATGCATGTGCAAGAATCAGAGGGTGTTTGTTTCCAGGGACTTTTTGGGACTTTTTGGTGTAGGGACTAGAAAAAATCCCTAGCAAACCAAACATGGTGGGACTTTTTTGGAACTTTTTGCTAAAAGTCCTTAGAAACACCTCCTTGAGAGTCTTTTTCAAAAAGTCCCAGAAACTGAAAAAAGTCCTAGGACTAGAGAAACAAACACCACCTCAGAAGAAAAACAAAGGCCGAAATGGTAAGCAATATTCCACACTAATCACCTACTGCCTCTCTCATGCATCTCCGTATCTCTGCGCCTCTCTGTACGTGTGGTGTACATGTGCGTCGTATGGACAGATGGACTTCTACCCACTCGGCGCTCGCGCGCTCCGGTGCTCACAGTCGCCATGCACGCGCACGCACGCACGAAGGGCCGCCGGCGCTCGATGATCCGTCGGTCGATCAGGAGGTAACCTTGGCGCGGGTGCACGGGGCGAAGGAGTAGCCGTGCTGCTGGTGGCTGCCGGCCTGCACGTGCACGCGGTGCGAGGACGAGGAGTGCGAGTGCGCCGTCTCCCGGTCGACGAGCGCGCGCGGAGGCGGAGGAACTCGTCGACGGAGCAGGGCAGCCAGAGCGGGCCGGCCGAGCTGTAGCCATACGTGTCCCGGGCCGCCTCCAGCAGCCGCTGGAAGAGCGGGTGGTAGAGGTAGGCGATGGGGATGACGAACCGCCGGAACCCGTCGCCCTGCTGCTCCGCCTGGGCCTGGCCGACCCGCACGGCCAGCCACCCCTTCTTCACCTTCCCCTTCTTCTCCGCTGGGTCCCCTTGCATGATGATGGCAGCTCCCTCGCCGGCGGTCCAACTGCAGCCGCGCTCTCGCCGTTGCTGCCGCCGGGATGCTACTTGCTGCTGGATAGCTAGCTAAGGGCCTAGAGCCGAGCGAGAGGTGTGGGTGTGTAGGTGTGGTGTGGTGTGCTTCGCGGCACTCGCGGTGGTTTTTATAGGACTGCTTCTGCTTGGCTCG
>NC_041391.1:634424856-634437072 GCF_002162155.2 Triticum dicoccoides
GCCGGTGCGTGGCGCACCCGTGCGCTGCTGCCTGTACGTACGGCGTCCTTTGGTCCGGCGTCGGGGCTTCCGTGTCGGGTCCGGATGGCGGGTGATGGATCGTGCGCGTCGCTGACACGCCGGCCCGTCGGAATAATCGGGTTACGGCGTCGGAGTCGCTGGCCGTACCGGGCGATCGTCGCGTGCGCGTCAGGCCTCAGTTGCGGTGAGCGGGATAGGTAAGGTGGAGTCGTGGGAGTGGAAGCTGGAGGGATGGCTACGGTGAGGAGGGGGCACGCTGTTGCCACCTCGCCGGACCCGTCCGACGGGTGGTGCACAGGTCGTCCTTTGGTCGTGGCGCGCCTGGCCCACGACGGCGGACTGGCCGTGGCAGGTGGAATTGTTTTCCGAGTATATGTTGCTGTACGTGATTGCTGCCCCACGGCCACAAGAGATGTTGATGCATGGGGGCAATTAATTGGTCGGGCTCTCGTCTAGCTTTGCTCATCGCCGAATTGTTGGATCGTAGCTGTTGGAGTGGCCCTCTGGGTTAAGTTCTGGTAGTTTTTGTTCGGATTTGGTGTCTGTTTAGGCGTACATGGTTTATGTCTCGTGGACATGCTTCTAGCTGTTCCCGTTGGGGTCTCATGCATATACACGGTTTATCTCTCGTGGGCATTGCGAATCAACCTATGGTTGGATTGGTTAGAGGGACTGTGGTATCCCTAACCCATCAGGGTTCAAATCCTGGTGCTTGCATTTTTTTCTGGATTTATTTCAGCATTTTCGGCGATGCGCATTCAGTGGGAGGAACTCTCCTGGGCATCGTGTCATCATGTTGAGTAGGTTGTATTTCATTTTTGTCTAGCAGACATGCTACGTGTATAAACGTAGCTTCTTTCTACTACTATTATAATAGGAAAAGGAGGGTTGGGTACGGATTCGTGTTGTTTCTCATTTTGGTTTGTACGGCTTGCTGCATCAGTTTTTTAAAAGGAAGGTTACCCTGTGCCTTTTTTTTCCTTTTCTGAGAGAGAACCCGGCGCCCTCTTCGTCTGAATGATTACGATTAGGCAAAAGATCCAAAACCGGTCTAAGGTTCAGTACAAGCTCCCAAGAAGAGCCAAAATAAATGATAAAGTGATAAAAAAGTTAACACAACCGACGAAAATCGGTCAAGATGACTAAACCCCTAGCTTATTTTTAGATCGCCATCTAAACCGGCTGTAAGTATTCCGTGCTACCATCTCCCAACCGTTGCCCCCAATAGCCATATGCTCCTTGGCTTTCGCATGAATGGGTAATGACTATGTACGAATCCAAGCAGTGGCTTTGTATATAACATGCAAAAAAATTATAAGAGCTTCTCTGTTAAAAATCATGTCATTTCTGCAGTTTCATATAGCCCAAAGTAACAAAGTAATGCACATACTCCTATCCGCATATGTCATGCAGTACTTAGCTCCACTCCAACTAGCCACGTCCCAAATAACATGTTAATATTAGTTATTAGAGGACTAATATTAAAAGCTACATGAATCGTACGTCATAAAAGTTTGGCATGAGGACATTTGAGAAAGAGGTGTTTTATGGTTTCTTCTTGATCACAAAAGCAACATCGTTCACTACCGTCCCATCTTCGATTGGCCAAATTATCATTAGTCAGAATCACTTCCGTGTGAACAAACCACATGAAGATTTTGATTCTTAATAGTATTTTAATCTGTCAAATATGAATTGATTTTGGAATTGGACCAGTATCAATTAGGTCTAAATACATAGACTTGATGAGGAATATACCATTCATCTACAATTTCCAGTAAATCATATCTGGCTCATCAGAGAGGTGAACGTCCATCAACCTCTGCGCAAGATGTAACCAACTATCCCATCGATCACCTACTAGTGACCTCCTAAACTGTATTTTAAAGGGACATACGATAATATTGTAGCAATATAAGCATCCTTATGTTGCACAATATTATAGAGAGAAGGATATTGTGTGGCTAGTGGCGTCTCACCTAACCACGTATCTTCCCAGAATCTAGTCGTGTTACCGTTTTCAATGATAAATGTAGTTCTATGGAAGAGGGTTCCTTCCGTCCTCATTGACCTCTTCTAGAAAGGCGAGTCATTGGGTCTCATTGTAACCCCGGCCATGGTCTTCGATTGTCGGTACTTATTCCGCAAAATTTGTACCCACATTCCTCGGTCTCAACAGAAAGCCTGTACAACCATTTACCGAGAAGGCACCTATTCTTTACCTCTAAGTTTTGGATCCCCAACCAAGGACTACAAATAATATTCCACTTGGTAAGTCTGTATTTTGTCTTGATTTCATCGCATTGCCAGAAAAACCGCGATCGATAGAAGTCTAACCTTTTTCATACCCTTACACGCACTTCAAAGAAAGACAATAGGAACATCGACATGCTTGTTAAAATGGAGTTAATCAAAACAAGCCACCCACCGTGACATAAGCTTACCCTTCCAGCATCTTAGTTTTTTTTCAACCAATCTTCGATACATTTCCACTCCTTATTAGATAGCTTATGATGATGAATTGGTATACCAAAATAGTAGAGACCCGAATTCACATCCAAATAGTTGTCTATAAGCATCTTGTTCTTCTTTGACTCTCCCAAAACAGAACAATTCACTTTTGTTAAGATTGACCTTCAACCCCGACAATTGCTCGAAAGGCATAGGACTAGCTTCATATTTCTAGCCTTTGACATATCATGTTCCATGAAAATAATTATGTCATCTGCGTAGTGTAGAATGGACACACCACCATCTACAAGATGGGCACTAGTACGCTTACTTCCCCGTCCTCTTTTGCCCGAGCGATAAGAATTGCCACTATGTTGAACAAAATAGGATACATCGGGTCCCCTTGTCTTAGGCTCTTTTGCGTCCGAAAATAATGACCCGTGTCTGTTGGAAATATGCCCTAGAGGCAATAATAAAAGTATTATTATATTTCCTTGTTCATGATAATTGTCTTTTATTCATGCTATAACTGTATTATCCGGAAATCGTAATACACGTGTGAATACATAGACCACAATATATCCCTAGTGAGCCTCTAGTTGACTAGCTCGTTGTGATCAACAAATAGTCATGGTTTCCTGGCTATGGACATTGGATGTCGTTGATAACGGGATCACATCATTAGGATAATGATGTGATGGACAAGACCCAATCCTAAGCCTAGCACAAAGATCGTGTAGTTCGTTTGCTAGAGCTTTGCAAATGTCAAGTATCTCTTCCTTTGACCATGAGAGCGTGTAACTCCTGGATACCGTAGGAGTGCTTTGGGTGTATCAAACGTCACAACGTAACTGGGTGACTATAAAGGTGCACTACAGGTATCTTTGAAAGTATCTATTGTTTTATGCGGATCGAGACTGGGATTTGTCACTCCGTGTAAACGGAGAGGTATCTCTGGGCCCACTCGGTAGGACATCATCATATGCGCAATGTGACCAAGGAGTTGATCACGGGATGATGTGTTACGGAACGAGTAAAGTGACTTGCCGGTAACGAGATTGAACAAGGTATTGGATACCGACGATTGAATCTCGGGCAAGTAACATACCGCTAGACAAAGGGAATTGTATACGGGATCGACTGAGTCCTTGACATCGTGGTTCATCCGATGAGATCATCGTGGAACATGTGGGAGCCAATATGGGTATCCAGATCCCGCTGTTGGTTATTGACCGGAGAACGTCTCGGTCATGTCTACATGTCTCCCGAACCCGTAGGGTCTACATACTTAAGGTTCGATGACGCTAGGGTTATAAAGGAAGTTTGTATGTGGTTACCGAATGTTGTTCGGAGTCCCGGATGAGATCCTGGACGCCACGAGGAGTTCCGGAATGGTCCGGAGGTAAAGATTTATATATGGGAAGTCCTATTTTGGCCACCGGAAAATGTTCGGGATTTTTCGGTATTGTACCGGGAAGGTTCTAGAAGGTTCCGGAGTGGGGCTCACCTGCATGGGGGGACCCACATGAACGTGGGTAGTGGGGGCAAGGCCCCACACCCCTGGTCAAGGCGCACCAAGATCCCCCCTTAGAAGGAATAAGATCATATCCCGAAGGGATAAGATCAAGATCCCTAAAAAGGGGGGATAACAATCGGTGGGGAAGGAAATGATGGGATTTCTTTCCTCCCACCTTGGCCAACGCCCCAATGGACTTGGAGGGCAAGAAACCAGCCCCTCCACGCTTATATATAGTGGGGAGATGCATGGGAGCTTTAGACGAAGTTCTGGCGCAGCCCTCCCCCTCTCACAAGTACTCCTCCTCTCCCGTGGTGCTTGGCGAAGCCCTGCAAGATTGCCACGCTCCTCCACCACCACCACGCCGTTGTGCTGCTGCTGGATGGAGTGTTCCTCAACCTCTCCCTCTCTCCTTGCTGGATCAAGGCTTGGGAGACGTCACCGGGCTGTATGTGTGTTGAACGCGGAGGTGACGTGTGTTCGGCACTTGATCATCGGTGATTTGAATCACGACGAGTACGACTCCATCAACCCCGTTCACTTGAACGCTTCCGCTTAGCGATCTACAAGGGTATGTAGATGCACTCTCTTTCTACTCGTTGCTGGTCTCTCCATAGATAGATCTTGGTGACACGTAGGAAAATTTTGAATTTCTGCTACGTTCCCCATCAGTGGCATCATGAGCTAGGTCTATTGCGTAGATTCTTTGCACGAGTAGAACACAAAGTAGTTGTGGGCGTTGATTTTGTTCAATATGCTTACCGTTACTAGTCCAATCTTGTTTCGACGGTATTGTGGGATGAAGCGGCCCGGACCGACCTTACACGTACTCTTACGTGAGACAGGTTCCACCGATTGACATGCACTTGGTGCATAAGGTGGCTAGCGGGTGCCAGTCTCTCCCACTTTAGTCAGAACGGATTCGATGAAAAGGGTCCTTATGAAGGGTAAATAGCAATTGGCATATCACGTTGTGGTCTTGCGTAGGTAAGAAACGTTCTTGCTAGAAACCCATAGCAGCCACGTAAAACATGCAACAACAATTAGAGGACGTCTAACTTGTTTTTGCAGGGTATGCTATGTGATGTGATATGGCCAAGAAGAATGTGATGAATGATATGTGATGTATGAGATTGATCATGTTCTTGTAATAGGATTCACAACTTGCATGTCGATGAGTATGACAACCGGCAGGAGCCATAGGAGTTGTCTTTATTTATTGTATGACCTGCGTGTCATTGAAGAACGCCATGTAAACTACTTTACTTTATTGCTAAACGCGTTAGTCATAGAAGTAGAAGTAGTCGTTGGCGTGACAACTTCATGAAGACACGATGATGGAGATCATGATGATGGAGATCATGGTGTCGTGCCGGTGACGATGATGATCATGGAGCCCCGAAGATGAAGATCAAAAGGAGCAAAATGATATTGGCCATATCATGTCACTATTTGATTGCATGTGATGTTTATCATGTTTATGCATCTTGTTTACTTAGGACGACGGTAGTAAATAAGATGATCCCTTACAAAATTTCAAGAAGTGTTCTCCCCTAACTGTGCACAGTTGCTACAGTTCGTCGCTTCTAAGCACCACGTGATGATCGGGTGTGATGGATTCTTACGTTCACATACAACGGGTGTAAGACAGTTTTACACAGCGAAAACACTTAGGGTTAACTTGACGAGCCTAGCATGTACAGACATGGCCTCGGAACACGGAGACCGAAAGGTCGAGCATGAGTCGTATAGTAGATACGATCAACATGAAGATGTTCACCGATGATGACTAGTCTGTCTCACGTGATGATCGGACACGGCCTAGTTGACTCGGATCATGTGATCACTTAGATGACCAGAGGGATGTCTATCTGAGTGGGAGTTCATAAGATGAACTTAATTATCCTGAACATAGTCAAAAGGATTTTGCAAATTATGTCGTAGCTCGCGCTTTAGTTCTACTGTTTTAGATATGTTCCTAGAGAAAATATAGTTGAAAGTTGATAGTAGCATTTATGCGAACAGTAGAAAGCTTATGTCCTTAATGCACTGCTCAGTGTGCTGAACCCCAAACGTCGTTTGTGGATGTTGCGAACATCGGACATACACGTTTTGATAACTACGTGATAGTTCAGTTAAATGGTTTAGAGTTGAGGCACCAAAGACGTTTTCGAAACATCGCGGAACATATGAGATGTTTCGAGGGCTGAAATTGGGATTTCAGGCTCGTGCTCACGTCAAGAGGTATAAGACCTCCGACGATTCTCTTAGCCTG
Organism: Triticum dicoccoides; assembly: GCF_002162155.2. Classification (NCBI taxonomy): domain Eukaryota; kingdom Viridiplantae; phylum Streptophyta; class Magnoliopsida; order Poales; family Poaceae; genus Triticum; species Triticum dicoccoides. The sequence continues at coordinate 634,431,120 of NC_041391.1, forward strand.
CAAACTAAGGGAGAAAATCTCAATCGTTGAGCTTGTGCTCAGATTGTCTGAGTGCAACAATCACTTGAATTGAGTGGGAGTTGATCTTCCAAATGAGATAGTGATGTTTCTCCAAAGTCATTGCCACCGAGCTGCTAGAGCTTCGTGATGAACTATAACATATCAGGGATAAATAAGATGATCCTTGAGGTATTCACGATGTTTGACACCGCGAAAGTAGAAATCAAGAAGGAGCATCAATTGTTGATGGTTGGTGAAACCACTACTTTCAAGAAGGGCAAGGGCAAGAAGGGATACTTCATGAAACGGAAAATCAGCTGCTGCTCCAGTGAAGAAACCCAAGGTTGAACCCAAACCCGAGACTAAGTGCTTCTGTAATAAGGGGAACAGTCACTAGAGCAGAATTACCCTAGATACTTGGTAGATGAGAAGGCTGGCAAGGTCGATAGAAGTATATTGGATATACATTATGTTAATGTGTACTTTACTAGTACTCCTAGTAGCACCAGGGTATAAGATACCGGTTCGGTTGCTAAGTGTTAGTAACTCGAAATAAAAGCTAGGGCATAAACGGAGACTAGCTAAAGGTGAGCTGACGATATGTGTTGGAAGTGTTTCCAATGTTGATATGATCAAGCATCGCACGCTCCCTCTGTCGTGGTTCTAAGCCTGACAGTAGAGTGGGGGGTAGGTATGGAGAGGCAAGGTCCTAGCTATGGAGAGGTTGTAAACACAAGGGATGTACGAGTTCAGGCCCTTCTCGGAAGAAGTAATAGCCCTACGTCTCGGAGCCCGGAGGCGGTCGAGTGGATTATGAGTATATGAGTTACAAGGTGCCGAACCCCTCTACCTGTGGAGGGGGGTGGCTTATATAGAGTGCGCCAGGACCCCAGCCAGCCCACGTAGGAGAGGGTTTAAGGTGAGTTAAGTCTGGGGCGTTACTGGTAACGCCCCACATAAAGTGTCTTTACTATCATAAAGCCTACTTAATTACAGGCCGTTGCAGTGCAGAGTGCCTCTTGACCTCCTGGTGGTCGAGTGAGTCTTCATGGTCGAGTCCTTCAAGTCAGTCGAGTGAGTCCCTCGTTGGTCGACTGGAAGGCGACCTCTTCTAAGGGTGTCCTTGGGCAAGGTACTTAGATCAGGTCCATGACCCTACCCTAGGTACATGACCCCATCATTAGCCCCCGAATGGATTGAGGCTTCGAGTGAGGAAGGAGTTGATGTTGTTTCCGATTAACCTTTGCACACTGGTCGTGCGTTGTTCTGGACCAAAGAATCTCTTCGTCGATAGTGAGCAACCTGTCTTCAGTCGACTCGATCCATTCTCTTCTTTCATCGAGTGATCTTTCGGGCTTCGACGGTCTCCGAGCGACGGATCGCGGGAAACCCCGCGTCTGACAGACCGATCTGCCGTTCGCGGATTCCGCGGGATGCGAAATTTGGGGACGCGCGCGAAGCGGAGCGGACCGCGGCGTTCGGATGGGACGGGACATAGACGCCTCGATCTCCGCGCCGCTTTCTTCGCCACGTATCCCGTCTGCATAACTGTTCCTGGATATGATTAGATCGACCGGGTCCACCTGTCATCCACTTGGAAGGGACCTTATAAATGCGCCCGGCGAGGATTTTTGTACTGTGTCTCAGCATTCTCTCTCTCTCTGCTCCCTTCGTCTCCGTCCGGCGCGGTCGCTCTTGCCCCCGCACGACTTCCCCTCGCGCATCTCGCTGGCAACCATGGCCAAGGAGAAGACGGCGGCGCTGGAACGTGCGAAGAAGGCGTCCGCGTCGGAGAAGGCGAAGGGGAGATCTACCAGCCGCGGCGGGTCTTCGTCCAGATCCCGCCTGCCGAAGGGCTGGGTCCAAGGAGACTGGATCCAGTCGACCATCACAGAAAAAGATCTCCTCGACATGGCCAACGAGGGCTTGATCCCTCATGGAGCTGCGAGGCTTCCGGGGAAGGAATGGCAGCCCCAGCCAGAAGAGGGTGAGTGTGTGCTCTTGGCCACCCATGTTGATCGTGGATTTTCTTTGCCGCCGAGTATTTTCTTCCGTGGCTTCTTGAACTTCTTTGGAGCGCAGCTCCACCACTTTACCCCAAATTCTATCGCCTATCTTGCCGCGTTCGTGTCCATGTGTGAGGGTTTCCTGGGCTGTCGACCGCACTGGGGTTTGTTCAAGCATATATTCACGTGTCGCTCTCAGACCGTGAAGAAGGCGAGCCCAGGCGATGAAAGAACCCGAGTCGTCCAAATGTGTGGGGGCCTGGGGATCCAGGTGAGGAATAAGAGCACCTTCCCGCCCATGACCTTTCCCGAGTCAGTCAGAGGCTGGCAGTCGACCTGGTTCTACTGCCAGGACCAGTCGACGCCGGGGCAGTCGAGTGGACTCCCTCAGTTTACCATGGACCGAGTGAACAAGCCCTCCTCTCTGAAGTTGATTCCGGAGGAGAAAGCTGACGTGAAGATGTTGATGGAGCGCGTGGTGCAGTTGGTTCGGGAGGGAGTGACTGGCATGGATCTCCTGGAGGTCTTCCTTAGGCGTCGCATCCAGCCCCTTCAGTTCCGGAGCCACTGCATGTGGTTGTACTGTGGGACCAAAGACGAGACTCGAGTCCATCCAGAAGCAGTCGATGATGTCACTCTGGAAAGATGGATGGCAGCCGTTACCGGAAACAAGGATAACCCACGCGGAGCCAGAAGGATTCCTCCACTCGACCACAACAGCGATCCAAACAAGGTACGCTTGCTCTGCTCTCCACTGTGTCCTTGTCACATTCGTTTCTGTTTATCCTGCCGACTGGTCGATTGATCCTTGTCTTGATACCTACCAGGCCCTCACCGAGCTGTACTCGATGCCCAATGGGGCACAAGCTCCGACTGAGGAGGGTGAGGTGAGTGGGGGCGAGAGCCAGGAGGAGGAGGAATGGGACTCGGACGTTGCTGAGGATGATGATGACGATGATGATGATGACGGTGATGAAGATGACGTTGAAGACGAGGAGGAAGAGGAGGAGGAGGTCGTACCATCGCGCTCAGAAAGGCGGTCGAAGCTTGTCCACGACCCTTCGACTGAACGTGGCAAGGGGGTTGCGACCGTTGCTCAGTCGACCAAGCGCCCTCGGACCACCTCTCCGGTGCCGACTGAAAAGGCGCCGAAGCAGCCCAGGGCGGCCTCGTCGAAGCCGATCAAGCTCCTGCCGAAGATGAAGGTGTCCATCCCCACCATATCAGGGTAATCGTGCTGCTTAAGTCTTCTTATTTTGTGTGAACTTTGTCTCTGGTTGACGCTGAAGTTAGTCGACTAATTCTTTGGAGTTGCAGTGCTGCTACTTCTGAAACCTCAGCCCGGGCTGATGACCATGAGATGGAGGACGCAGCAACTTCAAAACCAGGTACTATATTCTTAACGCCGTTTTTAGTCGACTGACTCGCGATCTCTGATCCTGATTCTTCTCCGTAGCTCCACCCAATGCTGTTATCAATCTCCCTGATGATGATGAGGATGAGGAACCGCTGAAGCGCAGAAGGAGTAGGAAAGCGTCCGCCAGCAAGGTGCCCCAGGATGTGATGGCGCCTGAGATTCTGATTGCGGAGGAAGAGAACACCACTCGACACACGGTGTCCTTCACAGATCCATTGATGAGTGCTCAGCAGCCCTCCCTCTTCACGACGCACCACGTCCCAGAGGACCAAGCTGGCGCGGCGAAGGAGGCGATACGCCAGGCGGGAATCATGATGGAGCAGTTGAAGACCATCCGGGATGCGAGCCAGGCAGCTTATGACGCCAGTTCTGCCCTCCAAAGCAATGTTCAGGTCAGTCGACCACCGTTTGTTCTGTTGGATATGCTACCAAAAACTTTTCCTTTCCGGAATTTATAGTGGTCACCCACTGGGTGTGTCGATTAAACTCCGTGTTAGCGGGGGCACGCTGAGTGCACCCGCTGGGTGTAGTCCCCAAGGCTAAGGTCGACTGCTGGCAGTCGGCCTTAGGCTTTATGATGTCGATCTTTCTGTCAGTCGACTATGTCGACTGGATTTCACAAACCGGTGGGGGCACGCTGAGTGCACCCACTGGGTGTTGTCCCCGAGACTGTGGTCGACTGCTTGCAGTTGATTACAGTCTTAAAGAATACATCTCTCTTTTTTTTTTGAGGTCGACTGGTCGACTTTATCTTCAACAGGATTAGTGGGGGCACGCTGAGTGCACCCACTGGGTGTAGTCCCCGAGACTACGGTCGAATGCTTGTATTCGGCTGTAGTCTTAGAAACGTGTGATTTTTCCTTTTTCACTCGGAAGTGAATTATATTTGACATTTAGTCGATTGGTTCTTCGCAGAACTCCTGTGATCTTGTGGCTCGCTACTCTGAGCTGGAAAACAAGCACACTCAACTCGAGCTGAGCTTGAAGCTGGTTCAGGAGAAGCTGACGAAGGCAAAGGAGGAGACCAAAGGTATGTTTGGTGAGACCCTGACGACTACTTTTCCCCTTGCTTGTTTCTAAATCTGATCTTGCTGTAATTTGTAGGTAAGGTAAGGGAGGCCCAACAGAAGAAAGACCTCGAACTAGCTGAGAAGATCAAGCTTGCTGACGAGAAGTTAGCTTCAGTCACCAAGCTTGAACAAGACAATACCAATCTGAAAGCTGCTCTTGGGATCGCCAACAAGGAGGTCAGTCGACTAAAAACTGATAAAGCTGCCCTGACCGACCAAGTCAGTAAGTTGACTGGGAAGAAAAATGATCTGGAGGCCTTCCTGAGTGGTCTTGCCAAGAAGCTGTTTCTTATGCTTGAAGGTAAACCTCTATGCTCGGCAAACATTTCCAATCGTGGTTTTTCCATTCGACCATCCCCTTGACTCAGTGATCACCCTTGCAGAATTTTGCCAAAACTTTGAAGAAGAAACTAGCCGGCTGGAGCCAAACCTCGACGCCGTCAATTCTCTGGTGAACGACGAAGTTGCCATGGATGTTTTCCGACTGGAGTCTCGTGTTGCAGCTGTCGTAGACTATCTCACAAGGCTGAAGGCCGCCACATCTCGCATCGACTCGATGCTCTGGCCAGGGGAGACACTTCAGAATGACCTTGAGTCGCTGATGGCCCGCTTGAACACGATCCCTGGTCGAGTGCAGGAATGGAAGAAGTCCTCGGCTCGGTGTGGTGCAGATGTTGCTCTGTGTCTGGCCCGAGTCCACTGTAAAGATGCGCGAGAAGAGAAGCTGGCGGCCCTTCGGGTGGCCAACACCAAGAAACACGACTTCAGGTCCTTTATGGAAACTTTCCTTGCGGCTGCCACTCGGATCGCCGACGGAATTGACCTTGATGAGTTCGTTGCACCTTCCAGCCCTCCACAGGAGGGGTAAAAAACTTCTTCTGGCTCGACGCTTTAAATTTGCCTCGGTATGCCGAGTGGAATTGTAACCGATAAACCTTAACAGGCTTAACGCCTGAGCACTTTCGGTTCCTTTAGATATCGATTCAAACTTGAATTTGGTGCTTGAATACGATTGCCTTTGGCTTGAAATGTCTTTTGCAGGTTTGAAGCAAGGCGCCTTTACTGCAATCGACTTATTCTTTAATCCACTTAGGCGAGCACTGGGCTGCAGCTAAGCCCCCGAGTGAGAGGGTTGCTCTTCACTCGGTAGGATTTTGATAACTTAGGCGAGTGCTTGGACTGCAGCTAAGCCTCCGAGTGAGAGGGTTGCTCTTCACTCGGTAGGATTTTTTACAACTTAGGCGAGCACAGGGCTGCAGCTAAGCCCCCGAGTGAAAGTCTGGCTTACCACTCGGTAGGATTTTGAGAACTTAGGCTAGCACTGGGCTGCAGCTAAGCCTCCAAGTGAGAGGTTTGCTCTCCACTCGGTAGGATTTTTGTAACTTAGGCGAGTGCTTGGACTGCATCTAAGCCCCCGAGTGAGAGGGTTGCTCTTCACTCGGTAGGATTTTTGTAACTTA
>NC_041391.1:634437288-634541557 GCF_002162155.2 Triticum dicoccoides
TTTACAACTTAGGCGAGCACAGGGCTGCAGCTAAGCCCCCGAGTGAAAGTCTGGCTTACCACTCGGTAGGATTTTGAGAACTTAGGCTAGCACTGGGCTGCAGCTAAGCCTCCGAGTGAGAGGTTTGCTCTCCACTCGGTAGGATTTTTGTAACTTAGGCGAGTGCTTGGACTGCAGCTAAGCGCCCGAGTGAGAGGGTTGCTCTTCACTCGGTAGGATTTTTGTAACTTAGGCGAGTGCTTGGAATGCAGCTAAGCCCCCGAGTGAGAGGGTTGCTCTTCACTCGGTAGGATTTTTGTAACTTAGGCGAGTGCTTGGACTGCAGCTAAGCCCCCGAGTGAGAGGGTTGCTCTTCACTCGGTAGGATTTTGATAACTTAGGCGAGTTCTTGGACTGCAGCTAAGCCTCCGAGTGAGAGGGTTGCTCTTCACTCGGTAGGGTTTTTTACAACTTAGGCGAGCACAGGGCTGCAGCTAAGCCCCCGAGTGAAAGTCTGGCTTACCACTCAGTAGGATTTTGAGAACTTAGGCTAGCACTGGGCTGCAGCTAAGCCTCCGAGTGAGAGGTTTGCTCTTCACTCGGTAGGATTTTTATAACTTAGGCGAGTGCTTGGACTGCAGCTAAGCCCCCGAGTGAGAGGGTTGCTCTTCACTCAGTAGGATTTTTGTAACTTAGGCAAAACGGATTCGCAGCTAAGCCTCCGAGTGGGAGACTGGCTCACCACTCGGTAGGATTTTTACAAACTTAGGCGAAACAGATTCGCGGCTAAGCCTCCGAGTGGGAGTCTGGCTCACCACTCGGTAGGATTTTTACAAACTTAGGCGAAACGGATTCGCGGCTAAGTCTCCGAGTGGGAGTCTGGCTCACCACTCGGTAGGATTTTTACAAACTTAGGCGAAACGGATTCGCGGCTAAGTCACCCACTGAGGGGGAATTTTATTGGACAAAAATAAAAAGTGACAGAAATTATGGAGGAACTATGACACTATTATTTTGAGGTCCATGAACTACAGAAGTACTTTATTGCAACTCATCCGAGTGATAAAACTTAAGTATAAAATGGGCGGAGTAGTTCCACGTTCCAAGCTCGGGGCTCGTCGATATTATGCTCGACGTTGTAAAGACGGTACGCCCCGTTGTGGAGAACCTTGGTGACGATGAAGGGACCTTCCCAAGAAGGAGCAAGCTTGTGTGGTTTGTGCTGATCCACTCGAAGAACTAAATCTCCTTCCTGGAAGGCTCGACCTCTCACATTTCTGGCGTGGAAACGACGCAAATCTTGTTGGTAGATGGTCGAGCGGATCAGAGCCATCTCCCTTTCTTCCTCTAAAAGGTCGACTGCGTCCTGCCGCGCTTGTTCAGCCTCTGCTTCGTTGTAGATTTCAACTCGAGGAGCATTGTGGAGAAGATCACTCAGCAAGACTGCTTCAGCTCCGTAGACCAAGAAGAATGGAGTTCTTCCGGTCGACCGATTAGGTGTGGTCCGCAGCCCCCAAAGCACTGAGGGAAGTTCGTCGACCCAAGCTCCAGCCGCGTGTTTGAGATCAGGCATCAGTCGGGGCTTCAATCCCTTAAGAATCAGTCCATTAGCTCGCTCTGCTTGTCCATTCGACTGCGGATGGGCGACTGAAGCGTAGTCGACCCGTGTGCCTTGGGAGTTACAGAAATCTCTGAATTCCTCCGAGTCAAAGTTCGACCCATTATCCGTAATGATGCTGTGCGGGACTCCATATCTGAATATTAGTTCCCTGATGAAGCTAACAGCAGTACCGGTGTCAAGGTTCTTGATTGGTTTAGCCTCGATCCACTTGGTGAACTTGTCGACTGCCACCAGTACATGCGTGAAGCCGCTTCGTCCTGTTCTCAAAGGACCGACCATGTCCAATCCCCATACTGCGAAAGGCCAGACTAGTGGGATGGTCTTCAGAGCCGACGCAGGCTTGTGCGACATATTCGAGTAGAACTGACATCCCTCGCACTTATCCACTATCTCTTTTGCCATCTCATTCGCCTTTGGCCAGTAAAATCCGGCTCGGTAGGCTTTGGCCACGATGGTCCGAGAGGACGCATGATGACCACAGGTCCCCGAGTGAATATCATTGAGGATGAGTCGACCTTCTTCTGGTGTTATGCACTTCTGGCCAACTCCAGTCGCGCTTTCTCTGTATAATTGTCCTTTGATTACGGTAAAGGCCTTAGATCAACGGACGATCTGTCGAGCCTCTTCCTCATCCTCCGGAAGCTCTTTTCTCAGGATATACGCGACATATGGAACCGTCCAGTCGGGAATGACCACCAAGACCTCCATGATCAAGTCGACCACCGCTGGGACTTCAATCTCAGTCGGATCTGTGGCACTCTTGGGCTGTGGAGTTTCTTCGGTGAAAGGATCTTCTTTGACTGACGGAGTGTGTATATGCTCCAAGAACACACCACTCGGAATGGCTTCTCTCTTGGAACCTATCTTTGCTAGATCATCAGCTGCTTGATTTTTCAGTCGGGGTATATGATGGAGCTCCAACCCCTCGAACTTCTTTTCCAGCTTTCTCACTGCACTGCAGTATCCAGTCATGGCTGGGCTTCTCACGTCCCACTCTTTCATCACCTGGTTGACCACTAAATCCGAGTCGCCATAGACCATCAGGCGACGGACGCCGAGTGAAATGGCCATGCGCAACCCATATAAGAGGGCCTCATATTCTGCCTCATTGTTGGAGGAATCAAAGTGAATCTGGAGCACATATCTGAGCTTATCTCCTCTGGGGGAAACCAGGACAACCCCAGCACCGGAACCATTCAACATCTTAGAGCCATCAAAGAACATGGTCCAATGCTCCGAGTGAACTTCAGTCGGCTGCTGCTGTTCAATCCACTCGGCGAGGAAATCTGCTATTGCCTGGGACTTAATGGCTCTCTTTGCCTCAAACTTGATATCAAGGGGAAGAAGTTCAACCGCCCATTTGGCCACTCGACCAGTTGCATCTCTGTTGTGCAAAATCTCTGATAGTGGAGCGTCGCTGACGACTGTGATGGAATGATCAGAAAAATAATGAGCAACCTTCTTTGTGGTCATGTATATTCCATACACAAGCTTCTGATAATGAGGATATCTCTGCTTGGATGGAGTCAAGACTTCAGACAAATAATACACTGGGCGCTGAACTTTGAGAGCTTTTCCTTCTTCTTCCCGCTCGACCGTAAGCACAGTACTGACGACTTGTCCTGTGGCTGCGATATAGAGCAACATAGGCTCTTTGCTGATTGGAGCAGCAAGCACCCGCTGGGTGGAGAGCAGAGCTTTTAGCTCGGCAAATGCTGCATCAGCTTCTGGAGTCCACTCGAACTTGTCTGTCTTCTTCATCAGTCGGTAAAGAGGCAATGCCTTTTCACCGAGTCGTGAGATGAATCGACTTAATGCGGCCAAGCATCCAGTAAGCTTCTGGACATCGTGCACTCGCACAGGGCGTTTCATTCGGAGAATAGTGCCAATCTTCTCTGGATTAGCGTCGATTCCCCGTTCGGAAACGAGAAACCCGAGTAACTTGCCACCAGGAACTCCAAATGTGCACTTTGATGGATTGAGCTTGATATCATATCTTCTGAGGTTGGCAAATGTTTCGGCGAGATCAGCGAGCAGGTCGGAACCTTTTCGTGACTTGACAACAATATCATCCATATATGCTTCCACATTCCGACTGATTTGAGTGAGTAGACACTTCTGAATCATTCGCATAAATGTGGCTCCGGCATTCTTGAGGCCGAATGGCATGGTGATATAGCAGAAGCACCCGAATGGAGTGATGAAAGCTGTTTTTACCTCGTCGGGTCCGTACAGACGGATCTGGTGGTACCCGGAGTAGGCATCTAGAAAAGATAGTCTCTCGCATCACGCGGTCGAGTCAACAATTTGATCTATGCGAGGGAGAGGAAAATGATCTTTCGGGCAGACCCAGTTGATGTGCTTGAAATCAATGCACATTCGGAGCGACTTGTCCTTCTTAGGAACCATGACGACATTAGCGAGCCACTCGGAGTGGTATATCTCTCGAATAAATCTTGCCGCCAACAGTCGAGCCACTTCCACACCAATGGCTTTTCTCTTCTGGACGGCGGACCGCCGAAGATGCTCTTTGACTGGTTTTGCAGATGAGTCGACTCTTAGGCGATGCTCAGCCAGTCCCCTGGGAACCCCTGGCATGTCAGCGGGCTTCCATGCAAAAATGTCCCAGTTCTCACGGAGGAACTGGATGAGCGCTTCTTCCTATTTTGGGTCGAGTGTTGTGGAGATGCGGGTCGGAGCTGCATCAGGGTCGGTCGGGTGAATGTGAACAGGCTTCGTCTCACCGGACGACTGAAATGCAGACTCTATGGCGGGTTTCTTGGATCGCAGCAAGTCACTCGGATCTGTATTTTGCTTGTATTCTTCGAACTCGACCGCTGTCACCTGGGAATCGGCAATCTTTGAGCCCTTCTGAAAGCACTCTTCTGCCTTTTTCCGATCACCGGTGACAGTGATCACTCCTTTGGGGCCGGGCATCTTCAATTTGAGGTACACGTAACATGGTCGAGCCATGAACCGTGCGTAAGCTGGTCTCCCCAAAATGGCATGATATGCACTCTGAAAATCCACGACCTCAAACGTCAACTTTTCTTTGCGAAAATGTTTCGAATCACCAAACACCACGTCCAAAGCTATTTGGCCAAGTGACTCGGCTTTCTTCCCTGGTATAACTCCATGAAAGCTCATGTTACTAGTGCTCAGTCGGGACATCGGAATGCCCATTCCTTTCAGTGTGTCTGCATACAACAAATTCAGCCCGCTTCCACCGTCCATCAGCACTTTTGTCAGTCGAGTGCCTTCGACAATTGGATCGACCACCAAAGCTTGCCTCCCAGGGGTGGCAATATGAGTCGGGTGATCAGATTGGTCGAATGTGATGGGTATTTGAGACCATTTCAGATAATTTGCTTTTGCTGGGGCAACCATGTTCACCTCTCGGTTAATGACTTTCAGTCGACTCCTGCTTTCCACATCTGCAAAGATCATCAGAGTGGAGTTGATATGCGGATATCCTTCCTCACTGTCCTCCTTGTCTTCGGCCTTGTCCGACTCCTTCTCCTTGTCCTTAGACTGTTTTCCCTGAAACTGCTGGATCAGGAGTCGACATTGGCGAGTGGTGTGCTTCGGGTAGATGATATTCCCCTCTTCGTCTTTCTTCGTGTGGATGTGACATGGCATATCCATTACGTCGTCCCCTTCTTTATCCTTTACCTTCTTGGGGTTCCAGGATCCTTTTGGTTTCCCCTTAAACTTTCCCTGAGTCACGGCCAGAGCCTCTCCAGGAGCTGCCGGTTCAGCCTTCCGCTTCTGTTTCTGACTGGTGTTTCCTTTTTCCGACTGACTCGGCTTGTGTTTGCCGCTTCGGAGTCGGTCTTCTTCTTCGCCGTTGGCGTACTTGGTAGCAATCTCCATCATCCGACTCAAGGTCATGTCACCGGTTCGACCAAACTTCAAACTCAGTTCTCTGTTCTTGAAGGCATCTTTGAAGGCGCAGACTGCCTGATGATCGGACACATTCTCCACAGTGTGGTGCAAAGTGATCCACCTCTGAATATACTCTCTGAGAGTCTCATTAGCCTTCTGCACGCAGACTTGCAACTCTGTCAATCCAGCTAGTCGCTTGCAAGTTCCTTCAAACATTCTGATGAACACTAGGGACAGATCTTCCCAAGTGTAAATGCTGCTAGGAGGTAATTGAGTCAACCATGCCCTGGCAGAACCTTCCAGCATGAGGGCAAATGCTTCATGGCCACCTCGTCGTTCCCTCCACCAATCTGAACTGCCACTCGGTAATCTTCAAGCCAAGTTTCAGGCTTAGACTCACCAGTGAACTTGCTGACTCCTATTGCCAACCTGAAATTGGGAGGGATAACTGCGGCTCTGATAGCTCTGCTGAAACATTCAGGACCAGAAACATGCACTCGACTGCTTGTGGGTGCATCTCTGTCGAGTCCGCCTCGATGGGCTCTGTTCCGGTCGACCAAACCTTGCACGATAATGGATCGCGCGTCGAAGCCTGGTTCTCTGGGGTCGACTGGAACCCTTCGCCCTGTACTGAACTGATGCCTGTCATCTTGCTGCCGAGGAGCGTAAGACCCACCCCTCGGAGGGGAATGGGGCACTCGACGCCTATCATCTCGGTCGAGTCGGTCACCATATTGGCCTCGCCGATTCTCGTGCCCCTCACGCCGCGGAGGCGATCTGGGACTGTGAGCCGACTGAACCGTATTCGCAGTGATGGATCGACTGTGAATTCTGTTGCGCGACTGAGACACGGCTGAATTCTGGTCTCCTACTGCCCGGAGCAGATCCCTGATCTGCATCAAACCTCTGCCAGCTTCTGACTGAGAAGGCTGGATGGACTCTGCTATACGGGTCGCAGCTGCTAAATTCTGGATTGGGGTTCGATATACCTGAGTCGGCGGGAAGAGTTGACGTCGACTGGTGTCGGGAACTCGTTGCCGCGCGCGCTCGTCGAGTGCTCGCTGAAGATTCTCCAGTCGAGTGCGCTCGGCCAAATTGGCCAGACGTGCCTCCTCCAAGGCACGAGCCTCGGGGGTTTCTCCTGCGATGGGAGTACGCAGGGCATCCACGTTCCTGCGGCGAAGTTCCTCTCTTTGCAGAGAGTCGAGTGGCTCGGGCTGGTACTCTTCGTGGCCTCGTGCGGGGTCGCCTCCGTCACCTGCTCCATCATCACGGGCGAAGCCAGGGGGACTGCGGGGCCCGTCGACCATCAAGATTTCCGCCGCTGGATCACTGCTATCGCACTCGGATGCAGTCTCTACGGAGCCAGTCGACAGATCGAACAAGCCGTAGAGAGATTCGTCGGGCTCGATTGCCGCAACTTGGATGGTGGCCGATTGGCGAGCCACCGCGTGCCTCACCCATCGCTGAAGCCTCGACCGGCCCGAGCGCTTGCGCTGGCGGGAGACCGGGAGGGTGGACGATGGAGGAGTTGTCCGATACGGGGTCGACGGTTGCCGCAGCAGAATGCCGTGGACACATGCGCGAAAATGCGTCGCACCGCGGAGGGGGGGGCATATACGTCGAGTGGAGCCTCCTGGAGCCAGGCGGAGTCGTCGGCGATGAAGGTGAGAGTGCCGAGACAGATCTCTCGACCTTCGACCAAAACTCCAGCAGACACCATGATGAAAGTACTCGGAAGAATCGCAACTTCTCCACAAAATCGCTAAAACACCTGCCCCACGGTGGGCGCCAACTGTCGTGGTTCTAAGCCTGACAGTAGAGTGGGGGGTAGGTATGGAGAGGCAAGGTCCTAGCTATGGAGAGGTTGTAAACACAAGGGATGTACGACTTCAGGCCCTTCTCGGAAGAAGTAATAGCCCTACGTCTCGGAGCCCGGAGGCGGTCGAGTGGATTATGAGTATATGAGTTACAAGGTGCCGAACCCCTCTACCTGTGGAGGGGGGTGGCTTATATAGAGTGCGCCAGGACCCCAGCCAGCCCACGTAGGAGAGGGTTTAAGGTGAGTTAAGTCTGGGGCGTTACTGGTAACGCCCCACATAAAGTGTCTTTACTATCATAAAGCCTACTTAATTACAGGCCGTTGCAGTGCAGAGTGCCTCTTGACCTCCTGGTGGTCGAGTGAGTCTTCATGGTCGAGTCCTTCAAGTCAGTCGAGTGAGTCCCTCGTTGGTCGACTGGAAGGCGACCTCTTCTAAGGGTGTCCTTGGGCAAGGTACTTAGATCAGGTCCATGACCCTACCCTAGGTACATGACCCCATCACCCTCTACCATCGAGATTTGGTGTTTGCGTTGAGCATAGACATGATTGTATTATGTCTATCGCAATACGATTATTCATTTAAAGAGAATAATGGTTACTCTATTTATTTGAATAATACCTTCAATGGTCTTGCACCTAAAATGAATGGTTCATTGAAATCTCGATCGTAGTGATACACATTTTCATGCCAAAAGATATAAGATAGTAATGATAGTAACACTTACTTGTGGCACTGCCATGTAAGTCATAACGGTATAAAACGCATGAAGAAGCTCCATGTTGATGGATCTTTGGACTCACTCGTTTTTGAAAAGTTTGAGACATGCGAACCATGTCTATTGGTGTATATGCATGAAGACACTCCATGCAAATGGATCGTTCGGACTCACTTGATTTTGAATCACTTGAGATATGCAAATCATACCACATGGGCAAGATGACTGAAAAGCCTCATTTTCAGTAAGATGGAACAAGATAGCAACTTGTTGGAAGTAACACATTTTGATGTGTGCAGTCGAATGAGTGCTGAGGCATGCAGTGAATATCATTATGTTCTTACTTCACAGATGATTCGAGTAAATGTTGAGTATATTTACTTGATGAAACACAAGTTTGAATTATTGAATGGTTCAAGTAATTTCAGAGTGAAGTAGCAGATCATTGTGACAAGAGGATAAAATGTCTATGATATGATCATAGAGATGAATATCTGAGTTACGAGTTTTGGCACACAATTAAGACATTGTGGAAATTGTTTCGCAATTAATACCGCCTGGAACACCATAATGTGATGGTGTGTCCGAACATCATAGTTGCACCCTATTGGATATGGTGCGTACCATGATGTCTCTTATCGAATTACCACTATCGTTCATGGGTTAGGCATTAGAGACAACCACATTCACTTTAAATTGGGCACCACGTAATTCCGATGAGATGACACCGTATGAATTGTGGTTTAGAGAAACCTAAGTTGTCGTTTCTTAAAAGTTTGGGGCTGCGACGCTTATATGAAAAAGTGTCAGGTTGATAAGCTCGAACCCAAAGCAGATAAAATGCATCTTCATAGGAAACCCAAAACAGTTGGGTATACCTCCTAATTCAGATCCGAAAGCAATATGGATTGTTTCTAGAATCGGGTCCTTTCTCGAGGAAAAGTTTCTCTCGAAAGAATTGAGTGGGAGGATGGTGGAGACTTGATGAGGTTACTGAACCGTCTCTTCAACTAGTGTGTGACAGGGCACAGGGAGTTGTTCCTGTGGCACCTACACCAATTGAAGTGGAAGCTTATGATATTGATCATGAAACTTCGGATCAAGTCACTCCCAAACCTCGTAGGATGACAAGGATGCGTACTACTTCAGAGTGGTATGTAATCCTGTCTTGAAGGTCATGTTGCTAGACAACAATGAACCTACGAGCTATGGAGAAGCGATGGTGGGCCCGGATTCCGATAAATGGCTTGAGGCCATAAAATCCAAGAGAGGATCCATGTAGCGAAACAAAGTGTAGACTTTGGCAGAATGGCTTGATGGTCGTAAGGCTAATGAGTACAGATGGATTTCAAAAGGAAGACGGACAATGATGGTAAATGTCACCATTAAGAAAGCTCGACTTGTCGTTAAGATGTTTTCCGACAAGTTCAAGGAGTTGACTACGATGAGATTTTCTCACTCGTAGCGATGCTAAGAGTCTGTTGGAATTATATTAGCGATTACTGCATTATTTATGAAATCTTGCAGATAGGATGTCAAAACATTGTTTCCTCGACGATTTTAATGAGGAAAGGTTGTATGTGATACAACCGGAAGGTTTTGTCAATCCCGAAAGATGCTAATAAGTATGCAAAGCTCCAGCAATCCTTCCATGGACTGGAGTAAGCATCTCGGAGTTGGAATGTGCACTTTGATAAGATGATCAAAGATTTTGGGTTTATACAAAGTTTATGAGAAACTTGTATTTCCAAATAAGTGAGTGGGAGCACTGTAGAATTTTTGATGAGTATATGTTGTTGACATATTGATGATCAGAAATGATGTAGAATTTCTAGAAAGCATATAGGGTTATTTGAAAACTGTTTTTCAATGGAAAACCTGGATTAGGCTACTTGAACAATAAGCATCAAGATCTATAAGATAGATCAAAATGCTTAATAGTACTTTCAAATGAGCATGTACCTTGACATGATCTTGAAGGTGTTCAAGATGGATCAGTCAAAGAAGGAATTCTTGCCTGAGATGTAAGGTATGAAGTTAAGACTTAAAATCTCGACCACGGCAGAATAGAGAGAAAGGACGAAGGTCGTCCCCTATGCTTTTATCATAGGCTCTCTACAGTATGCTATGCTGTGTACCGCACCTGTAGTGTGCCTTGCCATGAGTCAGTCAAGGGGTACAAGAGTGATCCAAGAATGGATCACAGGACAGCGGTCAAAGTTATCCTTAGTAACTAGTGGACTAAGGAATTTTCTCGATTATGGAGGTGATAAAGAGTTCGACGTAAAGAGTTATGTCGATGCAAGCTTAACACCTATCCGGATAGCTCTGAGTAGAAATACCGGATACGTATAATGGAGCAACTTTTAGTATAGCTCCAAGTAGAACAGTTATTTGGAATAGATCCAAATAGAGCGTGGTAGCTACATCTAGGAGATGACATAGAGATTTGTAAAGCACACACGGATCTCAAAGGTTCAGACCCGTTGACTATAACCTCTCTCACAAGCATAACATGATCAAACCCAGAACTCATCGAGTGTTAATCACATGGTAAATGTGAACTAGATTATTGACTCTAGTAAACTCTTTGGGTGTAAGTCACATGGGGATGTGACCTTGAGTGTTAATCACATATCGATGTGAACTAGATTATTGACTCTAGTGCAAGTGGGAGACTGTTGGAAATATGCCCTAGAGGCAATAATAAAAGTATTATTATATTTCCTTGTTCATGATAATTGTCTTTTATTCATGCTATAACTGTATTATCCGGAAATCGTAATACACGTGTGAATACATAGACCACAATATGTCCCTAGTGAGCCTCTAGTTGACTAGCTCGTTGTGATCAACAGATAGTCATGGTTTCCTGGCTATGGACATTGGATGTCGTTGATAACGGGATCACATCATTAGGAGAATGATGTGATGGACAAGACCCAATCCTAAGCCTAGCACAAAGATCGTGTAGTTCGTTTGCTAGAGCTTTGCAAATGTCAAGTATATCTTCCTTTGACCATGAGAGCGTGTAACTCCTGGATACCGTAGGAGTGCTTTGGGTGTATCAAACGTCACAACGTAACTGGGTGACTATAAAGGTGCACTACAGGTATCTCCGAAAGTATCTATTGTTTTATGCGGATCGAGACTGGGATTTGTCACTCCGTGTAAACGGAGAGGTATCTCTGGGCCCACTCGGTAGGACATCATCATATGCGCAATGTGACCAAGGAGTTGATCACGGGATGATGTGTTACGGAACGAGTAAAGTGACTTGCCGGTAACGAGATTGAACAAGGTATTGGATACCGACGATCGAATCTCGGGCAAGTAACATACCGCTAGACAAAGGGAATTGTATACAGGATCGACTGAGTCCTTGACATCGTGGTTCATCCGATGAGATCATCGTGGAACATGTGGGAGCCAACATGGGTATCCAGATCCCGCTGTTGGTTATTGACCGGAGAACGTCTCGGTCATGTCTACATGTCTCCCGAACCCGTAGGGTCTACACACTTAAGGTTCGATGACGCTAGGGTTATAAAGGAAGTTTGTATGTGGTTACCGAATGTTGTTCGGAGTCCCGGATGAGATCCCGGATGTCACGAGGAGTTCCGGAATGGTCCGGAGGTAAAGATTTATATATGGGAAGTCCTATTTTGGCCACCGGAAAATGTTCGGGATTTTTCGGTATTGTACCGGGAAGGTTCTAGAAGGTTCCGGAGTGGGGCCCACCTGCATGGGGGGACCCACATGAACGTGGGTAGTGGGGGCAAGGCCCCACACCCCTGGTCAAGGCGCACCAAGATCCCCCCTTAGAAGGAATAAGATCATATCCCGAAGGGATAAGATCAAGATCCCTAAAAAGGGGGGATAACAATCGGTGGGGAAGGAAATGATGGGATTTCTTTCCTCCCACCTTGGCCAACGCCCCAATAGACTTGGAGGGCAAGAAACCAGCCCCTCCACGCTTATATATAGTGGGGAGACGCATGGGAGCTTTAGACGAAGTTCTGGCGCAGCCCTCCCCCTCTCACAAGTACTCCTCCTCTCCCGCGGTGCTTGGCGAAGCCCTGCAGGATTGCCACGCTCCTCCACCACCACCACGCCGTTGTGCTGCTGCTGGATGGAGTCTTCCTCAACCTCTCCCTCTCTCCTTGCTGGATCAAGGCTTGGGAGACGTCACCGGGCTGTATGTGTGTTGAACGCGGAGGTGCCGTGCGTTCGGCACTTGATCATCGGTGATTTGAATCACGACGAGTACGACTCCATCAACCCCGTTCACTTGAACGCTTCCGCTTAGCGATCTACAAGGGTATGTAGATGCACTCTCTTTCTACTCGTTGCTGGTCTCTCCATAGATAGATCTTGGTGACACGTAGGAAAATTTTGAATTTCTGCTACGTTCCCCAACAGTGTCATCATTTACCTTAATCCCGATGATACCTTTTTGAAATAAGGACTCATGCTCACACGTATGTCGAAGTGTCATGATGATCACTAGAAGGCATCAAAGATTCCGTATCCTATATAGTACAAAACAAGATTTTTTGGAATGAGAAACAATATCCTTTATTGATACTTCTTGCACTTTTGCCGAAGAGACCCACGAATCGGAAAGGCTCGTCGATGCTTCCACTCCCCAGCGCTCTCGCGCCACCCCTAGATCACCATGGATCCATGCCAGCGCTCAGCCTTCCGACCGACACCACCACCCCTCTTTCGCTGCCATAAGCGGTGCCGGCTAAACTGGCACCGATTCGTTCGATCACACCGGCATAGTTGGACGGGTTGCGGTTGGAGTCATGACGGAGAGGGCGACTCGGGTCCGCAACACCGTCTTCACGTGGTTGGAAGTGGTGTAGGAGCTACAGGAAACACGCACCCTCGACGGCGGCCAACCAGATCTGGGAAATTGGTTGGAGAAAGAGATCGACATGATGAAGAGCAGAACCGATAGCGAGCTGGGGAACCTCGAAGAGCAGATTGTCACCATAGCCACCACGAGGAAGCGCGCCTGGGTGCAGTCACCGTGGCCCGTGTGCATCTGGAAGCAATTCTCCAGTTGGCGATGCTGGAGGCGAAATCTTGAAATCCAATTTAGGCTGCTAGGTGGGAATGCATTACTGACGTGTTGTTGACCTCCGCGCCCCCACCCCTTCCGGATTCGGTGGCATCTCACTAGATTTGCCCTATGGATTTCCAACTGAAGAGGAAGCAGGTGGACTCACAAACAGAATGACCTTATCCTCTCTACACCATCGAGATGGGCCACGAGGCTACATGAGTGGCTATACGCGGACAAGTGATAGATACGTCTCCAACGTATCTACTTTTCCAAGCACTTTTGCCCTTGTTTTGGACCCTAACTTGCATGATTTGAATGAAACTAACCCGGACTGACGCTGTTTTCAACAGAACTGCCATGGTGTTGTTTATTGTGCAGAAAACAAAAGTTCTCGGAATGACATGAAAATCCACGGACGTAACTTTTGGAAAATATAAAAGATACTGGCGAAAGATCAAGGCCAGGGGGCACACACCCTGTCCACGAGGGTGGGGGGCACGCCCCCTCCCCCTGGGCGCGCACCCTGTCTCGTGGGCCCCCTGCTGCTCCACTGACCTCAATTCCAACTCCATATATTCCGTTCCGCGGAGAAAAAAAATCAAAGAGAAAGTTTCATCGCATTTTATGATACGGAGCCGCCGCCAAGCCCTAATCTCTCTTGGGAGGGCTGATCTGGAGTCTGTTCGGGGCTCCGGAGAGGGGGATTCGTCGTCGTCGTCATCATCAACCATCCTCCATCACCAATTTCATGATGCTCACCGCCGCGTGTGAGTAATTCCATTGTAGGCTTGCTGGATGGTGATGGGTTGGATGATATTTACCATGTAATTGAGTAAGTTTTGTTAGGGTTTGATCCGTAGTATCCACTATTTCTGAGATTGATGTTGCTATGACTTTGCTATGCTTAATGCTTGTCACTAGGGCCCGAGTGCCATGATTTCAGATCTGAACCTATTATGTTTCCATGAATATATGTGAGTTCTTGATCCTATCTTGCAAGTCTATAGTCATCTATTATGTGTTATGATCCCACAACCCCAAAGTGACAATAATCGGGATACTTCTCAGTGATGACCGTGGTTTGAGGAGTTCATGTATTCACTATGTGTTAATGCTTTGGTCCGGTTCCCTATTAATAGGAGGCCTTAATATCCCTTAGTTTCCACTAGGACCCCGCTGCCACGGGAGGGTAGGACAAAAGATGCCATGCAAGTTCTTTTCCATAAGCACGTATGACTATATTCGAAATACATGCCTACATTTCATTGATGAATTGGAGCTAGTTTTGTGTCACGCTATGTTATAACTATTACACGAGGAATCGCATCTGACATAATTATCCATCACTGATCCAATGCCTACGAGCATTTCATATATTGTGCTTCGCTTATTTACTTTTCTGTTGCTACTGTTACAATCACTACAAAACTGCTATCTTTACTTTTGCCACTGTTACCATTACTATCATACTACTTTGCTACTAAATACTTTGCTGCAGATACTAAGTTATCCAGGTGTGGTTGAATTGAAAACTCAACTGCTAATACTTGAGAATATTCTTTGGCTCCCCTTGTGTCGAATCAATAAATTTGGGTTGAATACTCTACTCTCGAAAACTGTTGCGATCCTCTAGTCATCAAGACTATTTTCTTGCGGCGTTGCCGAGGAGCATAGCTCTATTCTTTGAGTCACTTGGGATTTATATCTGCTGGTCACTATGAGGAACTTGAAAGACGAAAGAACCAAGATTTATCCCTCAACTATGAGGGGAGGTAAGGAACTGCCATCTAGCTCTGCACTAGATTCTCCTTCTGTTATGAGTAAAGTTGATCCTAGTATTGCTATGGTTAAAGATCTCTTGGATGATAATATAGATGGGCATGTTATTTACTTCTGTGGTGAAACTGCTAATATTGCTAGACCCGATTGTAAGATACATAGACCTGTTGTAGGCATGCCTGTTATTTATGTTAAAATAGGAGATCATTGTTATCATGGCTTATGTGATATGGGTGCTAGTGCTAGTGCAATACCTTTTTCCTTATATAACGAAATTATGCATGATATTGCACCCGCTGAAATGGAAGATATTGATGTTACAGTTAAGCTTGCCAATAGAGATACTATTAAGCCATCTGGGATTGTTAGAGATGTCGAAGTCTTGTGTGGGAAAGTTAAATATCCTACTGATTTTCTTGTTCTTCGTTCCCCACAAGATGACTTTTGTCCCATTATATTTGGTAGACCCTTCTTGAATACTGTTATTGCTAGGATTGATTGTGAAAAGGATATTGTTGCAATTGGCTTAGGGGATATGTCTCATGAGTTTAATTTTGCTAAGTTTCGTACACAACCCCATGATAAGAATCACCTAGTAAGGATGAAATTATTGGTCTTTCTTGTGTTGCCGTGCCTCCTACTGATCCGTTAGAACAATATTTTCTAGACCATGAAAATAATATGTTTATGAATGGAAGAAGGGAAATAGATGAAGTATTTCTTCAACAGGGTCCTATTCTGAAACACAACTTACCTATTGAAATCCTAGGGGATCCTCCTCCACCCAAGGGTGATCCCGTGTTTGAGATCAAACCATTATCTGATAATCTCAAATATGCTTATCTTGATGAAAAGAAGATATATCCTGTTATTATTAGTGCTAACCTTTCAGAGCAAGAAGAAGACAGATTATTGAAAACTCCAAGGAAGCACCGTGCTGCTATTGGATATACTCTGGATGATCTTAAGGGCATTAGTCCCACTCTGTGCCAACACAAAATAAAAGTGGAGAAAGATGCCAAACCAGTTAGAGATCCTCAACTCCGGTTAAATCCTAAGATGAAAGAAGTGGTAAGAAAGGAGATACTACAGCTCCTTGGGGCAGGTATAATTTATCCCGTTGCTGATAGTGATTGGGTAAGTCATGTCCATTGTGTTCCTAAGAAGGGAGGTATTACTGTTGTTCCTAATGATAAAGATGAATTAATCCCACAAAGAATTATTACAGGTTATAGGATGGTAATTGATTTCCGTAAATTAAATAAAGCTACTAAGAAAGATCATTACCTTTTACCTTTTATTGATCAAATGCTAGAAAGACTATCCAAACACACACATTTCTGCTTTCTAGATGGTTATTCTGATTTTCTCAAATACCTGTGTCAGCGGAGGATCAATCAAAAACTACTTTTACTTGCCCTTTCGATACTTTTGCTTATAGATGTATGCCTTTTGGTTTATTTAATGCACCTGCTACCTTTCAAAGATGCATGATGGATATATTCTCTGACTTTTGTGAAAAGATTTGTGAGGTATTCATGGATGACTTCTCCATTTATGGATCCTCTTTTCATGATTGCTTGAGCAACCTTGATCGAGTTTTGCAGAGATGTGAAGACACTAGTCTCGTCTTGAATTGGGAAAAGTGCCACTTGATGGTTAATGAAGGCATCGTCTTGGGGCATAAGATTTCTGAGAGAGATATTGAAGTTGATAGAGCTAAAGTTGATGCTATTGAAAAGATGCCATGTCCCAAGGACATAAAAGGTATAAGAAGTTTCCTTGGTCATGCCGGTTTTTATAGGAGGTTCATTAAGGACTTTTCCAAAATATCTAGGCCTTTGACTAATTTATTGCAAAAAGATATTCCTTTTGTCTTTGATGATGATTGTGTAGAAGCATTTGAAATACTTAAGAAAGCTTTGATCACTACACCTATTGTTCAGCCACCTGATTGGAATTTACCCTTAAATTATGTTTGATGCTAGTGATTATGCTGTAGGTGCTGTTCTAGGGCAAAGAGTTGATAAGAAATTGAATGTTATCCAGTATGCTAGTAAAACTCTTGATACTGCCCAGAGAAATTATGCCACTACTGAAAAAGAGTTCTTAGCAGTCGTATTTGCATGTGATAAGTTCAGACCTTACATTGTTGATTCTAAAGTTACTATTCACACTGATCATGCTTCTATTAAATATCTTATGGAAAAGAAAGATGCTAAGCCTAGACTTATTAGATTGGGTTCTCTTGCTCCAAGAATTTGATTTGCATATTATTGATAGAAAAGGCGATGAGAACCCCGTTGCAGACAACTTGTCTAGGTTAGAGAATGTTCTTGATGACCCACTACCTATTGATGATAGCATTCCTGATGAACAATTAGCGGTCATTAATGCTTCTCGTGCTGCTCCATGGTATGCTGATTATGCTAATTACATTGTTGCTAAATTTATACCACCTAGTTTAACATACAAGTAAAAGAAAAAGTTCTTTTATGGTTTAAGACATTAATTCTGGGATGACCCACACCTTTATAAAGAAGAAGTAGATGGTGTTATTAGACGTTGTGTACCTGAGCATGAACAGGAACATATCCTACGCAAGTGTCACTCTGAACCATATGGAGGACACCACGCTGGAGATAGAACTGCACATAAGGTATTGCAATCCGGTTTTTATTGGCCTACTATCTTCAAAGATGCCTATAAGTTTGTTTTGTCTTGTGATTTATGTCAAAGAATTGGTAATATTAGTAGACATCAAGAAATGCCTATGAATTATTCTCTTGTTATTGAACCATTTGATGTTTGGGGCTTTGATTATATGGGACCGTTTCCTGCCTCTAATGGATATACACATATTTTAGTTGTTGTTGATTACGTTACTAAGTGGGTAGAAGCTATCCCAACTAGTAGTGCTGATCATAACACCTCTATTAAGATGCTTAAAGAAGTTATTTTTCCGAGGTTTGGAGTCCCTAGATATCTTATGACTGATGGTGGTTCACATTTTATTTATGGTGCTTTTCGTAAAATGCTTGCTAAGTATGATGTTAATCATAGAATTGCATCTACTTATCACCCAGAGTCTAGTGGTCAAGTAGAGTTGAGCAATAGATAGCTCAAATTAATTTTGCAAAAGACTGTTAATAGATCTAGAAAGAATTGGTCCAAGAAACTTGATGATGCATTATGGGCCTATAGAACTGCATATATAAAAATCATATGGGTATGTCTCCGTATAAGATGGTTTATGGAAAAGCATGTCACTTACCTCTTGAACTTGAACATAAGGCATATTGGGCCATTAAAGAGCTCAACTATGACTTCAAACTTGCCGGTGAGAAGAGGTTATTTGACATTAGCTCACTTGATGAATGGAGAACCCAAGCCTATGAGAATGCCAAACTATTCAAAGAAAAAGTTAAAAGATGGCATGACAAAATAATACAAAAGTGTGAGTTTAACGTTGGTGATTATGTGTTGCTATTCAACTCTCGTTTAAGATTTTTTGCAGGCAAACTTCTCTCGAAGTGGGAAGTTCCTTACGTTATCGAGGAGGTCTATTGTTCCGGTGCCATAAAAATCAACAACTTCGAAGGCACAAGTCCGAGGGTGGTGAACAGTCAAAGAATCAAACATTATATCTAAGGTAATCCTATAAACTCGGAGGAATACATAAGGGCCACTTTCCAGAATGTTTCAGACTCCAAAAATGAATAGGTATGTGGTACGGTAAGTAAACCGACTCCAAAACAGTTCTAATGGCAATTTTGCTCCATTTTGGAATATTTAAGAATTTTGGAAAGCAAGAAGTAATCCGGGAAGGACACGAGGCCTCCACGAGGGTGGAGGGCATGCCCACCCCTACTGGGCGCGCCCCCCTGTCTCGTGGGCACCTCGTGTGCCTCCCGGACTCCGTTTTCTTGCACGTTACTTCTTTTGGTCATTAAAAATTCATTATATATTCTCCTGAAGGTTTTGACCACCGTATCATGCAAAAATCTTCTGTCTTTGTTTCGAGCTATTTCTGTTACAGATCTAGAGCACCATGACGTCTCCAAACGCTCCCAAGGACATGTTTTTCGATCGGGTTATCAATCCCTATCTCGCGGAGGTGCTGCAACACCCTCAAACCATTGAGATGCATGATGGGGTGCTGCACATTCGCGATGTTGAGGGACCAAGGCATACCGGAAGCGTGGAGACATAGCTCGAAGCCATGGAGCAACAAGTTTTCAAGTGCCAAGGGATGGTGGAACAAGGACTCAACGCCAACCAGATGATGATCACGGAGTTCACCAACAACCACAAGTTGGATGCCAAGATCATTGGGGAGACCATCTTCAAGCTTCAAGAGAAAATCGAGCACCTCCAAGCCCAGACCTATGACCTGCAGAACCAAAACTGTGAGTATGAATATAGATTCAAGAGGATGAGTTTGGCTGTAGATTTGAGGATCCCGGAGACTTGATCATCCTTCTATGATGGTGAGCCTATGCCTTGGAAGATGGACGACAAGCCTACATCATCAACAACTCCTTCTTCACCACCTCCGAGGACATAATCACATGGGTATGGGCACTTCCCTTGGAAACTTCCAAGCTTGGGGGAGGTGCCCCGGTACCGTATCACCATCACACTCCTATCTTTACCGTTTTACTTAGTTCAATCCCTTTAGTAATATCTTGATCTAGTAGATTGAAGTTTTGGTATGAATTGGTTTTGATTTTTGCTTTGTGATCTCTCTATGTAATCGAGTCCATGAGCTATCTATAATAAAGATTAGTGTTGAGTCGAGGGCTTTGCTATCCTGCTATGATCTTGAGAAAATAGAAAGAATAAAAAGAAATAAAAGAGTTCATATTGATCTTATGGATAGTAATGACTTCACATATAAAGAGTATGAGGCATAAAAGTTGTTGAGAGTTGACAAACGTAGTTTTGGTCATCGTTGCAATTAATAGGAAGTAATAAGGAAAGAGAGATTTTCACATATAAATATACTATCTTGGACATCTTTTATGATTGTGAGCACTCATTAAGTATGACATGCTAAAGAGTTGATGTTGGACAAGGAAGACAACGTAATGGTTTATGTTTTCTCACATCTCAGTTAAAGTATATTGTCATGGATCTTCCCAACATGTTGAGCTTTCCTTTCCCCCTCATGCTAGCCAAATTCCTTGCACCAAGTAGAGATACTACTTGTGCTTCCAAATATCCTTAAACCCAGTTTTGCCATGAGAGTCCACCATACCTACCTATGGATTTAGTAAGATCCTTCAAGTAAGTTGTCATGTTGCAAGCAATAAAATTTGTTCTCTAAATATGTATGACTTATTAGTGCAAAGAAAATAAGCTTTATACAATCGTGTGATATGGAAGTAATAAAAGCGACGGACTGCATAATAAAGGTTCATATCACAAGTGGCAATATAAAGTGACGTTCTTTTGCATTAAGATTTTTTCATCCAACCCTAAAAGCATATGACAACCTTTGGTTCCCTCTACGAAGGGCCTATCTTTTACTTTATGTCTTTTACTTTATGCAAGAGTCAAGGTGATCTTCACCTTTCCCTTTTTCATTTTATCCTTTGGCAAGCACCTCATGTTGGAACGATCCTGATATATATATATATATATCCAATTGGATGTAAGCTAGCATGAACTATTATTGTTGACATCACCCAAAGGTGAATACGTTGGGAGGCAACACAATAAGCCCGTATCTTTCTCAGTGTCCGATTAAAACTTCATAACCATAAGTATTACATGAGTGTTAGCAATTGTAGAAGACTATATGATAGTTGAGTATGTGGACTTGCTGAAAAGCTCTATTCTTGACTCTTTCTGATGTTATGATAAATTCCAATTGTATCAATGACTGAGATTATAGTTTGTTAGTTCCCAATGAAGTTTATGTTCCTTACTTGACATTGTGAACAGATTGTTACTTGAGCATAAGAAATCATATGACAAAATCTATATATGTTGCTGTTATAAGAATGATCATGATGCCCCCATGTCCATATTTTATTTTTATCGACACCTCTATCTCTAAACATGTGGACATATTTTTCGATTTCGGCTTCCCCTTGAGGAGAAGCGAGGTCTAAGCTTGGGGGAGTTGATACGACCATTTTGCATCATGCTTTTATATCAATATTTATTGCATTATGGGCTGTTATTACACGTTATGTCACAATACTTATGTCTATTCTATCTTATTTTAGAAGGTTTATCATGAAGAGGGAGAATGCCGGCAGCTGGAATTTTGGCTGGAAAAGGAGCAAATATTGGAAACCTATTCTGCACAGCTCCAAAAATCCTGAAACTCCATGGAAGTCACTTTTGGAATTAATAAGAATTATTGAGCGAAGAAAATACCTGAGGGGGCCCACACCCAGGCCAGGAGGGTGGGGGGCGTCCCCCCTACTGGGCGCGCCCCCTGTCTCCTGGGCCCCCTGGTGGCCCTCCGGTGCCCATCTTCTGCTATATGAAGACTTTTACCCTGGAAAAAAAATCAGAGGCAAGCTCACGAGACGTAACTCCGCCGCCACGAGGCGGAACCTTGGCGGAACTAATCTAGGGCTCTGGCAAAGCTGTTCTGCTGGGGAAACTTCCCTCCGGGAGGGGGAAATCATCACCAACGTCATCACCAACGATCCTCTCATCGATAGGGGCCCAATCTCCATCAACATCTTCACCAGCACCATCTCCTCTCAAAACCCTAGTTCATCTCTTGTATCCAATCTTGTATCAAAACCACAAATTGGTACCTGTGGGTTGCTAGTAGTGTTGATTACTCCTTGTAGTTGATGCTAATTGGTTTACTTGGTGGAAGATCATATGTTCATATCCTTAATGCATACTAATACTCCTCTGATCATGAACATGAATATGCTTTGTAAGTAGTTACGTTTGTTCCTGATGACATGGGTGAAGTCTTGCTATTAGTAGTCATGTGAATTTGGTATTCGTTTGATATTTTGATGAGATGTATGTTGTATCTCCTCTAGTGGTGTTATGTGAACGTCGACTACATGACACTTCACCATTATTTGGGCCTAGAGCAAGGCATTGGGAATTAATAAGTAGATGATGGGTTGCTAGAGTGACAGAAGCCTAAACCCTAGTTTATGCGTTGGTTTGTAAGGGGCCGATTTGGATCCACTAGTTTCATGCTATGGTTAGGTTTACCTTAATACTTCTTTTGTAGTTGCGGATGCTTGAAATAGGAGTTAATCATAAGTGGGATGCTTGTCCAATAAAGGGCAGTACCCAAGCACCGGTCCACCCACATATCAAATTATCAAAGAACCGAACGCGAATCATATGAGCGTGATGAAAACTAGCTTGACGATAATTCCCATGTGTCCTCGGGAGCACTTTTCTCATTATAAGAAATTGTCCAGGCTTGTCCTTTGCTATAAAAAGGATTGGGCCACCTTGCTACACTTTATTTACTTTCATTGCTTGTTACCCATTACAAATTATCTTATCACAAAACTATCTGTTACCTACAACTTCAGTGCTTGCAGAGAATACCTTACTGGAAACCGCTTGTCGTTTCCTTCTGCTCCTTGTTGGGTTCGACACTCTTACTTATCGAAAGGACTACGATAGATCCCCTTGTGGGTCATCACATACACATTGCATAAATGAGCAGAGACGTGACTGTGGTGTTGAGCAATGTAAGTTTCCCAGCATAAGACATAAGCAAGAGCTTGGATGATAGGCTCCATTCCACATTGCTGACAAGTGGCATGAAATCATGAAGCGTTGGTCGGGAGGTGCCGAGGGGCAGACCAAGGTAAGTGAAGGGCATAGAACCAATTGAGCATCGAAAAAATCGAAGAAATATCAGAAGCCATTTCAGAATCCAAGTTGATGGGGATTAATGTGGACTTGTGGAAGTTTATCTTCAAGCCAATGGACTGAGCATAGTTGGACAGTATGTTTCTGATGATCGCAGCTTGGCGAGGGCAGGCAAGCATGAGAAGGATCGTGTCATCTACTTATTGGACGATAGGGTAATCAATATTCCCATTGGAGGGGAAGGGGAGGTTTATTAGACCTCTCCTGAAGGCATCATTAGTAGCTGATTCTAGAAGATCAATAGCGATGACAAAGATGAGAGGGGAGAGGGGGCCCTCCTGCCGAACACCACAGCGGCAGTGAAATTGTCGGCCTGGCACACAATTGAGAAGAATGGAGGAACGTCCCGAAGAGAAAATTGTCCTAATCCAATACAACCATTTCTCATTGAAGCCCATATGTTTCATAATGTTGATCATTGCTTCATGCTCAATTGTGTCGAAGGCTTTAGCAAAGTCTAACTTTAGTAGAATAATCTACCTCTTGGAGGCTTGGCATTGTTGGATATATTGAAATGTCCAAGCCAAGCAGTCTTGGATGGAGCGCCCTTTGATAAAACCATATTGGTTGCGATGAATGATGCACAAAATGACTTTTTGTAGACGATTG
Source organism: Triticum dicoccoides (assembly GCF_002162155.2). NCBI lineage: Eukaryota > Viridiplantae > Streptophyta > Magnoliopsida > Poales > Poaceae > Triticum > Triticum dicoccoides. The sequence continues at coordinate 634,460,655 of NC_041391.1, forward strand.
GCCATGAGCTTTGTGATTAGCTTAAGGCAGCAATTGAGAAAAGTGATCGATCGGTAGTCATTGACTGTGGTGGGGGATCCATTCTTGGGAATGAGAGTGATTAGGCCATCATTTATGCTTCGTAGATTAAGATCACCTGCATGGAATTGAGCGCAAAGCATATAGAAGTCCTCCTTGATAATTTGCGAGTAAGCTTTGAGAAATAAGCCGCTAAAACCATCAGGGCCTAGAGCACGGTCAGCAGGCATTTCTTTGACTACCAAGACAATCTCTTCCTTTGTGAATGGAGCCGTGAGGTGGTAAAGATTGGTAGTCGGCTGATTTAGGGTAGGAAGATCAAAACGCATCTGTGTTGGGTTGGAAGTGCCAAGTCTATTAGTGTATGCATGGAACAGGAGAGCTGCTTTGCCCGTATGATCCTCCACCATCAGTCTGTCAGTGGTTTGGAGGATAGCCACATTGTTTTTTCTGTAACATTCTATGGAAACTGCTTGGAAGAATTTAGTGTTTTCATCTCCAAACTTGACCCAGCGGATGGTGCATCGCTTCTTCCAATACTGCTTCTAATAATCCAGCAATTTGAGGAGGTGATTTTTGATGATCTGACGAAAGTTGCATTCACGAATAGTGAGAGGTCTTAGGTATTCGAGATCATCCATCTCAGTGAGAGTTTTGTTTGTGTTTTCAATTGCCACCGAGAGCCTAGAGATATTCTTGCTCCACACCTTTAGCTCTTGATGTAGCAACTTGAATTTGCGGCAGAGCTGTCGGTGTTTTGGGAACGGGGGTACCCAGACTTGCCTGCCTGCGGCCTGCGGCGTGGCTCAAGGAGTGGCCCGGTGCGGCCCATCTTCATCAACACAAGCTCAAGACCCTCGCGAGGGGCCAAGCCTCATGGGGCAGACGACAGGAAGCTTCCTCAGGCGCAGCCTCATCAGGCTGGCTCGCGAGGAGGCGGAGAGATCAAGGCGGGGCACCTCATGAGGTGCCCATGACGCAAGCCATGACGACCGAAGCCAGGCGGGCGCTGGCCTGCGTAGAGTCCTTGTTTCCTCTTTGGTGCAAAGGGGGCAAGCGCAGGCAAGGGTATCAAGCAAAGGCAAACATTTCGGTGCAACAAGACCAAGACCAGCAGAACAACAGGATGGAGGTCATCATGGAGCCCAAGCCGGCGTCATCATCAGAGTCTTTGGTAGGCGAGGACCAACTTTAGTCAGGATAAGTGTACTAGATATTCCCCTTCAAAATGGCCAATTGTTGGCGCCCTTCCATCTCAATATTTGGGAAGAGGACCAGGGCCTCGCTCTATAAATAGGGCTAGCCACCACAGTAGAAAGGGATCCCGGATTCAATCCTTCCCGAGAGGCATCCCCTCCACAAGAACTCCTCCCCTCGCGTGGCAGTTCTTCCTTTGTATTGTTCATCATCAGCCCCTAAGGCAATTCACCACACCACAAACTAGAGTAGGGTATCACACCACAATGGTGGCCTGAACTAGTATAAACCTTGCGTCCCTTGTGTTCTTCTTCATGTAGTCTAGATCCTTTGCGAGGCGACGAGACGCGAGCCGGTAGGGGGAATGATCTCCGCGCGCACCCCAGAGTTCGAACCTTAAGGGTCTGCCGGAACCTGAAATCCGACATTTGGCGCGCCAGGTAGGGGTGCGCCGGAATCCGCCTTCCACCGTCTTGCATTTCGCCGTCCGTCGCATCCATGTCTGACGCTCGTCGAGCCCGCGCCGAGCGCCGGGCTGCCCTCGCGGCCCATGTTGCCCAGATGGCCCCCGTCGGAGGGCCTCCCCGTCGTTCCCCGTTGCCTGCCATCCACGCTGCCACCGTCCCGGCGGGGAACGAGCAGCAGGCGTCATCCCTGCATCCTTCGGTGCGATGAGAAGGCCGCACCGCCACCCCGTCGCTGACTCCAGCCGGTTCGTCGTCCCACGCCCGTCGCGCTCCTGCGGACGCGCACACTGCGCTGCTCCTGGTGTGAGAGCTCCTGCACTACCGTCCCGTCGACGACCTCTACGACGAGTGGCTCGCCCGCATCACCGAGCTCATCAACGCCGCTGGGGGCTCCCCTGCACCATCCCTCTCGCTGCATCGCCACCCGCCCTGCATGGGCAATGCAGCTCCGGAGGCGCCTCAGCCGCCTCCCCCTCAAGAAGGCGCCTTGGCCCCAAGGCACGCGGCCCCTGGACGGGACCCGCTCCGTCCGGCGCCCGCGCAGCAAGAGAAGAGTTGCCAAGAGATCCCTCGTCCTCAAGAAGCTGCCCGTGTGCTCCCCGCACCGGCCCGTCACAACTGCGCTCCTGCTCCAGCGAGCCAAGACCCCGCGCTGCTCCTGGCAGCAGCGCGCGGAGACCTCCAAGATCAAGCTCTTCGTCACCAAAGGTCTCCTGTGGCCACTGCAGGCTGCCGTGCCTTCACCGCCGAGCTGCGCAGTGTGGCCTGGCTAGGCAAGTTCAAGCCAGATCTGCCCCCGCGCTATGACGACACGGCTGACCCTGCGGAGTTCCTCCAGCTCTACGAGCTGGGCATCGAAGCCGCCAACGGGGACGAGCAGGTCAAGGCGAACTGGTTCCCTATGGTGCTCAAGGACGGAGCCCGCACCTGGCTCCTGGCACGATTTCTTCCTGGGACGAGATGCGCACCCGCTTCATCGCCAACTTCCAAGGCACTCGCGACCGGCCCCCGGCCATGAGCGACCTGCGCCGCATCAAGCAGCAGCCAGGAGAGACCCTGCAAAAGTACATCCAGCACTTCAACAATGCTCGCCTCAAGATCCCCAGGGTGACCGAGGAGGCCATCATCTCAGCCTTCTCCGACGGCGTGCGTGACATCAAGATGAAAGAGGAGTTAGCAATCCATGAAGACCTGTGCACATCCCTAGAGCTCTTCAACTTGGCGACCAAGTGCACCAGAGCTGAGGAGGGGCGCCTTTCCCTCCTCAAGCTTCCGGCTGCCGATCCAGAAGAGAAGAAGCCCAAGGTTAAGGACGTGAAGCACAAGGGGGCTGCCGTTCTTGCAGCAGAACCGGACACCAAGCAAGGCAGGGATCAGCCTGAGTCATCCAAGGGCAGCCGGTACTGCGTGTACCACAACCTCCACACCCACAACAACAACAAATGCCAAGAGCTCAGGGCCATGCGAGATGTGCGTGCTAGCCGATGCCCCGAGCGCAACGACCGGGGCTATGGCTGAGGAGGAGGAAGAGGTGGAGGACGATGGGAAGACCACGGCCCTTGCCAAGGGTGGCGAGACCGACCTCGCGAGGACCGCTGGCAGGACCAGCCTCGCGAGGGAGGTTGGAGGGATCAGTCTCGTGAGGGTCGCCCACAAGGCAACGCAGGCCTCCCTCCTCTTCCACCATAGCCGAGGAGGAATGAAGACCATCATCAAGACGAAGGGGTTGGGGGCTTCCAAGAGCCGCGCGCAATCGCTTGCATCTTGGGCGGCGCTCTGGCCCCAGCCTCTCAACGCATCTTCAAACAGTTTGCTCATGAGGTGAATGCAGTCCTTCCCAAGCTTGAGGCCACGCGCCCTCTCAGGTGGTCAGCATGCGCCATCACGTTCAGCTCAGTGGATCAGCTCAAGTGCGCTACCACGGCCGGAGTCCTCCCAATGCTTTGTTCCCCAATCACCAGCAATGTGCAAGTCACCAGGACCCTCATTGATGGCAGAGCAGGACTCAACGTCCTGTCCATCGAGACGTTAAACAATCTCCAAGTGCCATACAATCAGCTACATCCAACCAAGCCTTTCTCAGGAGTCACTGATGGTTCCACTGTTCCGATAGGGCAAGTCCGCCTTCCTGTCACCTTTGGGCAGCGCCACAACTACCGCACCGAGCTCATTGACTTTGACATCACCCATATTCGCCTGCCATACAATGCCATCCTCGGGTACCCAGCCCTGGCCAAGTTCATGGTAGTGACTCATCATGGCTACAACGTCCTCAAGATGCCAGGAAGCGGTGGAGTCATCACAGTGCCTTGTGAGGAGAGGGATGCAGTGTGTTCTGTGGAGCGTGCTTTTCAGGCTGTGTCAATCGAAAACCCAGATCACAGGAGCGGAAGACTTCCTGAGGCAGTCCCTAAGAAGAAGAAGACATCGCCTGGTTTGAACCCTCGGGATGGAGGCCCCTCAGGATTCGCGCCCGTTCAAGGGGCGCCTCCTTCTGTCGCATAGGAAGGCGCGCCCGGCGCCCTCCTCGGGCAAGGCTCGGGGGCTCTCTCCTGGAGGGCCATTGACTTTGCCAAGATCACGAGGGAGGCACTCGGGCACCACTAGGAGGCGTGCTTCAAAGCACGTTTCCCTCGGGAAGGAGCAAGGCAAGGGGGACCAAACCCTCTGGAGTTCGTCAGCGAGATCATTCAGGAGCTGCATGAGTCAAGAGTCATGAGTGGAAGCCGCCGCTTACCCGCCGTAGCTCCCCATCCAGGCGAGGACGGTGGGCTGCGCGTCTGCATCGACGTACCAGGGCTCAACCGAGCCGCCTCTTAGGAGAGCTTCTGGCCCTCACGCGTGGGACGTTGTGAAGGTCCACCCCACAGCTATGTTCGCATGCCTTTCGGCCTGCCGAACATGGCTGCTGCGCTTCAGCGCCTCATGAGGAGCATTCTGGAGGCTCAGGAGGCCAGGCATTCTGCGGTCCTGGCGGAGATGGAGAAGGTCCTCAAGGAGCCGCCAGCGCCTCCGGAGCTTCTCGAGGCTCCTGGGCCTGGGGGCTCGTGAGGATCGGCTTCCACAGCGCACATCACCCACTACTTCAGCATTCCTTCATCTCCAACATCATCAGGTGACATCCTTCGAGTTTCATTTTCAGCTGGGAGCGCCCCCAGGGCTACATCATTCCCAGGCCGCGTGGGTCCGTTCCTGCGGCATGCATCCCTTTTGTTCATGTCTTTAGGTTACTTTGTTGGGGGCACCCCTTGGGCTGCATTATCCCCAAGCCACTCGGGCCTGACCCAGCGGCGTGTATCTCTCTCACGTTTATTCAGGTCGTGCATTTGACCCGCCATGATAATTACTTGATGCCTGTGGCGGCACCCTTCTTCCCTCATGCTAGCCGCTTGCACGTTAAAAGGGGGGGGGGTACCTGAGCATCGCGACTCATGGACTCTTACTGGCTCTCCAGCCCTCACCTCCTGGCCTTGTCCATGACATCGCGACCTGGCGTACCAGTGACGGCTGAGCTCGCTCGAGGGCCGGGACCTAAGGACGTAGAGTGTCGGCATCTAACCAAATTTGCAGGAGCACATTACAAACAAAGGCCCAGAGCCAGGCGCAACCCGCCTTGAGGTAGGGCCCCGTGAGTCCCGCACTGGCTCACGGGTGCCCAGATACACCTTGTCAAGCCCTACCGTGCCAGCCACGTGTCAGAGCGGGGCTGTACACGCCCCGGGGGCTCCTCCCAGAGGGGAGCCCCCTCCCGCGCACCAGTGGAAGCACCATGCTCCGCACTGGCTGACAACACTGCCGAGGAGCGGCTATGCCCGTACACATTCGGAAGCGCTATGCTCCGCGCTGGTGATAAACAACTGAGGGTGGCCCCCGGCCGTTTCAACCTCGGGGAGCCCAGAGCTTAGTGTTCGGCCCTATCGTACCGCCTCCCCTCGGGAGTGCCGCACGAGGGGGCTGGGCACGGGGGCTACGCCTGGGTCACGCCCAGGCGCACGCCACCCAGCCAGGCCCCTCGGGCCTGGTTCGTCGCGCGCCCCTCCCCGAGCGGAGCCAAGGTACGAAGGCCGTTTGAACGTCAAGGGGGACTCCTGAGCATCGCGACTCAGGAGCCTAACTGGTCATGCAACCCCTCACCCCTTAGTTCCGAAAGGCTAATGGCGGTTGAGGTATGCGCGGGGCCGGGCCCTGCCGATGTAGAACGGTAGATCCACTCCTACTCCTCCCCTCCCTACTTGTTGTTCACGCGTCAAGGGGGACTCCTGAGCATCGCGACTCAGGAGCCTAACTGGTCACGTAGCCCCTCACCCCTTAGTTCCGAAAGGCTAATGGTGGTTGAGGTATGCGCGGGCCCGGGCCCTGCCAACATAGAACGGTAGATCCACTCCTACACCTCCCCTCCCTACTTGTTGTTCGTGCGTCAAGGGGGACTCCTGAGCATCGCGACTCAGGAGCCTAACTGGTCACATAGCCCCTCACTCCTTGGTCCCGTCCTGGTTTCCGGTCGGGGCTAATGGCGGCTGAGGTATGCGCGGGGCCGGGCTCTGCCGACATAGAACACAAGCAAGTAGGAAGGAAGTGCAAATCTCAAGGAATTCAAAAGCAAATATTACAGTCCATAGGTTGTTTTCACAACGCCAAACACAATTTTAAACGCCTCCACGAGGCATGATGCATGTTACAGGAACTAAAACAGGACAGGAGCTGCGAAGGGGTCACTTTCCGGCGGTGCCATCGCTGGTGGAGTTGCGCTGGGCGGATTCACCTCGCGGAGCCCCAGGGTTGGCGGCATCTCGCCCTGGCTTGGTGCTGAAGGCGCGGAACTTCGCCAGCAGGGCTTCCGCTCGACCCTTCACCGCCTCAACAGCGGAAGTGGCAAGCTCGCCACTCGCGGGCTCCAGCAGGCTGTCAAGATCGACGGCGGGATCTCGAAGGTGGAGCGAGGGCGAGGAAGAAGAAGGAGAGTAGTAGGAAGGGATGGACTGGAAGGGCTCGCGCCGTTCCTTACATATAGCCGGAGGAGGCCAACCGTCGGCCTCCATGATCACAGGTAATCATGACCCGTTTTGCATGCACAGACTTGTCAAGTCGTATGGTTGCCGAGGCAGCATGGGGAAGCGGGGATGCCCACGTCCAATCAACCGCCATATGGCGCCCAAGGCCGCAGGCTGTTGGGGCCCGCGGCGCTTCGCACTTGCCCCTTCGCTTCTCTGCTAAGCCAAGTCCGGACGCGCCTTAGGCCCGGGGGCTACTGTCGGTGTTCTGGGAACAGGGGTACCCAGACTTGCCTGCCTGTGGCCCGCGGCATGGATCAAGGAGTGGCCCAGTGCGGCCCATCTTCGTCAACACAAGCTCAAGTCCCTCACGAGGGGCCAAGCCTCGTGGGGCAGACGACAGGAAGCTTCCTCAGGTGCAGGTCAGGCTGGCTCGCGAGGAGGCGGAGAGATCAAGGCGGGGCACCTCACGAGGTGCCCATGACGCAAGCCATGACGACCGAAGCCAGGCGGGCGCCAGGCGGGCGCCGGCCTGCGCAGAGTCCTTGTTTCCTCTTTGGTGCAAAGGGGGCAAGCGCAGGTAAGGGTATCAAGCAAAGGCAGCCATTTCGGTGCAACCAGACCAAGACCAGCTGAACGGCAGGATGGAGGTCATCGTGGAGCGCAAGCCGGCGTCATCATCAGAGTCTTTGGCAGGCGAGGACCAACTTTAGTCAGGATAAGTGTACTAGATGTTCCCCTTCAAAATGGCCAATTGTTGGCGCCCTTCCCACTCAATATTTGGGAAGAGGACCAGGGCCTCGCTCTATAAATAGGGCTAGCCACCATAGTAGAAAGGGATCCCGGATTCAATCCTTCCCAAGAGGCATCCCCTCCACAAGAACTCCTCCCCTCGCGAGACAGTTCTTCCTTTGTATTGTTCATCATCGGCCCCTGAGGCAATCCACCACACCACAAACTAGAGTAGGGTATTACACCACAATGGTGGCCCGAACTAGTATAAACCTTGCGTCCCTTTTGTTCTTCTTCGTGTAGTCTAGATCCTTTGCGAGGCGATGAGACGTGATCCGGTAGGGGGAGTGATCTCCGCGCGCACCCTCGAGTTCATACCTTAAGGGTTTGCCGGAACCCGAAATTCAACAAGAGCACCATGGACGCATTGGAAGAGTTGGTAGGCCGAGCCCAAACTTTTTTGACAACATCCATGAAGCCAGGGTGAAGCAACCAATAATCTTCAAATCTGAATAGTTTGGCACGTGTAATTTTTGTTTCAATGCTTACAACACAAGGAGTATGGTCCGAAATAGGCTTGCAAAGAGGTTCAACAATTGTGTTGGGGTAAACGTGAGTCTAGTGCAACGAGGTAAAGAACCAGTCTAGTTGCTCAAGTAAAGGATCTTGTTGCATATTGCTCCAAGTATACAGACGGCCCTTGAGTGGTATTTCAATTAGGTTGTGCTTATGTATAATGTCATTGAAAGTGCACATGTCATTAAGATCACCTCTAGGCTTATTACGGTTCTCAGGGCCACGAATGAAATTAAAGTCACCAAGGAACAAGCAATTGTCAGTGGAATGAATAGCCATGCCATACAACCATTGGGTGAAATCATCACGAGCCGGACCCGTGCATGGGCCATAAATGTAATATAAGGTCCAGGACTGAGCTGAAAGCATACTAGTGAACTTGATACCCAAACAAAGTCATTAGAGATGGCCACAACACCAATAAAAATGGGGCGATTCCAAATAGTAAGGATACCACCCAAAGCACCTCGAGAAGTAACAAAAGCAAACTTATCGAATCTCTTAGGGAAACAAGTTTTCATAAAAGCTAGATCGATAAGAGGTTTCGTAGTTTCCTGCAGGCAAACTATGGCGCATCTACTAACAGAGATGTCATTGGAAAGAGCCAGGAGTTTTTTGTCCAATTTAAGCCATGAATATTCTAGCATAGAACATTCCAGTTACGCAAAAGAGGCATAACAAAAACCAAAAAATTACTCCAAGGAGCAAGAGCCCTCCCCCTCAGCCCCGGTGAGATCGCCAGGAGCTGCAGCTGCCAGGAGCACATCATCAGTCAGCTCGGATGGTGGGATAGCGCAACTGTTGATGCCAATATCCTGCATGATGCGGAGAGGTGTAGGTGGTGGAGCCCGATCAACGACAGCAGTCGAAGAGCTTGGTACAGCAGGTGGAATCTGTCTTGGCCTGAAATCTGCGGGACTCTGAAGCCATCATAGCGAGTGGAGCGGGTACTGCGTCGAACTTCAGTATTAACCAAGGGCACCTCAAACTTGGAGCGGCGTGTGCAAGCAAGAGACGGGCCTGGGTCCATGGGTAACACCTGGGCCAGGCCCAAATCAGATGCCTCACCATGCTGGGGCAGCACATGAGGCCAAAGTTTGAATCATCATTTGGCGCCAAACCAGTTCCCTCCTCCTGCTGAGCAAGAATGCCAACATTTCCAACATCAACAGAGCCAACAACAATAGAGTCAGCTGGTTCCTGTTGGTTAGGCAGGACTGGCAGAGCAGGCATAGTAACATCGTCAGTGGAAAGTCCATTTGATCTCTCCGCAACAACATTATCAAGAGGTTGGAGGATAATCTCTTTAGGCATGGTGGCATATTCAGTCAAAATTTCAAAAATTCGGACAGAGGATGGCCTAGGAGGCGAATTCAGAATGCGTGGGGAGAAGCACACTGAAGGCACATTATGAGCATTAGCCACTTGAAACCCAGTGACAGGGGCCACAATTTGCAGATCAAGTGGCGGCAGACCATAGCCAGAACTCCAAGGACCATAAGCAACAATCACACTCATGATGGAGCTTGAGAGATAAGCAGTAAAAGTGTTGCGAGGAATTATGTCATTGGTAAGGATATTAGCCAGATCATTACCTTGCACAGATATGCTTACATGCAGATTGTGAGCAGAAACAGCTATGTCCACAGAAACCACTTCATGTCTAGCAGGAACCACATACATGGTATTGATAGGAGCAGCAACAATTTGTTTTGAAGCATTTGTGCTGCCAGTGGAGCTAGAGTCCCAGGCAGAGTTAAGACTGTGAGAAATATTGTCCTCAAGTAGAATACCATCTTGAACACGCAGGCCCTGTGCTGCTAACCATGCCTGAAAGTTAACCAATGCTGCGGGTGTTAGAAATATGCCCTAGAGGCAATAATAAAAGTATTATTATATTTCATTGTTCATGATAATTGTCTTTTATTCATGCTATAACTGTATTATCCAGAAATCGTAATACACGTGTGAATACATAGACCTCAATATGTCCCTAGTGAGCCTCTAGTTGACTAGCTCGTTGTGATCAACAGATAGTCATGATTTCCTGGCTATGGACATTGGATGTTGTTGATAACGGGATCACATCATTAGGAGAATGATGTGATGGACAAGACCCAATCCTAAGCATAGCACAAAGGTCGTTTAGTTCGTTTGCTAGAGCTTTGCCAATGTCAAGTATCTCTTCCTTAGACCATGAGATCGTGTAACTCCCGGATACCGTAGGAGTGCCTTGGGTGTATCAAACGTCACAACGTAACTGGATGCCTGTAAAGGTGCATTACAGGTATCTCCGAAAGTAGCTGTTGGGTTGACATGGATCGAGACTGGGATTTGTCACTCCGGATGACGGAGAGGTATCTCTGGGCCCACTCGGTAATGCATCATCATAATGAGCTCAAGGTGACCAAAGTGTTGGCCACGAGATCATGCATTACGGTACAAGTAAAGTGACTTGCCGGTAACGAGACTGAACAAGGTATTGGGATACCGACGATCGAGTCTCGGGCAAGTAACATACCGATTGACAAAGGGAATTGTATACAGGGGTTGATCAAATCCTCGACATCATGGTTCATCCGATGACAACATCGAGAAGCATGTGGGAGCCAACATGGGTATCCAGATCCCGCTATTGGTTATTGACTGGAGAACGTCTCGGTCATGTCTACATGTCTCCCGAACCCGTAGGGTCTACACACTTAAGGTTCGATGACGCTAGGGTTATAAAGGAAGTTTGTATGTGGTTACCGAATGTTGTTCGGAGTCCCGGATGAGATCCCGGACGTCACGAGGAGTTCCGGAATGGTCCGGAGGTAAAGATTTATATATGGGAAGTCCTATTTTGGCCACCGGAAAATGTTCGGGATTTTTCGGTATTGTACCGGGAAGGTTCTAGAAGGTTCCGGAGTGGGGCCCACCTGCATGGGGGGACCCACATGAACATGAGTAGTGGGGAAAGGCCCCACACCCCTGGTCAAGGCGCACCAAGATCCCCCCTTAGAAGGAATAAGATCATATCCCGAAGGGATAAGATCAAGATCCCTAAAAAGGGGGGATAACAATCGATGGGGAAGGAAATGATGGGATTTCTTTCCTCCCACCTTGGCCAACGCCCCAATGGACTTGGAGGGCAAGAAACCAGCCCCTCCACCCCTATATATAGTGGGGAGGCGCATGGGAGCTTAACACAAGCCAAGGCGCAGACCCTCCCCTCCCCAACACCTCTCCTCCTCCATATATGCTTGGCGTAGCCCTGTCGGAGTACTGCTGCACCAACTACACCACGCCGTCGTGCTGCCGTTGGAGCAATCTTCCTCAACCTCTCCTTCCCCCTTGCTGGATCAAGAAGGAGGAGACGTCTCCCGTCCCGTACGTGTGTTGAACGCGGAGGTGCTGTCCGTTCAGCACTTGGACATCGGTGATCCGAATCACGTTCGAGTACGACTCCATCATCACCATCCCCTTGGCTAGCTTCCGCTCGTGATCTACAAGTGGTATGTAGATGCAAACTCTCTCCCTTGACTCGTTGCTTAGATGAACTCATAGATGGATCTTGGTGAAACTGTAGGAAAAATTTTAATTTTCTGCAACGTTCCCCAACAGTGGCATCATGAGCTAGGTCTATGCGTTGTTCTCTTTGCACGAGTAGAACACAATTTTGTTGTGGGCGTGGATTTTGTCATCTTACTTGCCTCTACTAGTCTTTTCTTGCTTCGGCGGTGTTGTGGGATGAAGCGGCCCGGACCAACCTTACACGTACGCTTACGTGAGACCGGTTCCACCGACTGACATGCACTAGTTGCATAAGGTGGCTGGCGGGTGTCTGTCTCTCCCACTTTAGTTGGAGCGGATTCGATGAAAAGGGCCCTTATGAATGGTAAATAGAAGTTGACAAAATCACGTTGTGGTTATTCGTAGGTAAGAAAACGTTCTTGCTAGAACCCAATTGCAGCCACGTAAAAGATGCAACAACAATTAGAGGACGTCTAACTTGTTTTTGCAGCGATTGATCATGTGATGTGATGAATGATGAATTGTGATGTATGAGATTATGTTCTTTGTAATAGGATTCACGACTTGCATGTCGATGAGTATGACAACCGGCAGGAGCCATAGGAGTTGTCTTTATTTTTTGTATGACCTGCATGTCATTGAAGAACGCCATGTAACTCACTTTACTTTATTGCTAAACGCGTTAGCCATAGAAGTAGAAGTAGTCGTTGGCGTGACAACTTCATGAAGACACGATGATGGAGATCATGATGATGGAGATCATGGTGTCAAGCCGGTGACAAGATGATCATGGAGCCCCGAAGATGAAGATCAATGGAGCTATATGATATTGGCCATATCATGCCACAACTATATAATTGCATGTGATGTTTATTATGTTTATGCATCTTGTTTACTTAGGACGACGGTAGTAAATAAGATGATCCCTTACAAAAATTTCAAGAAGTGTTCTCCCCTAACTGTGCACCGTTGCTACAGTTCGTCGCTTCTAAGCACCACGTGATGATCGGGTGTGATAGATTCTTACGTTCACATACAACAGGTGTAAGACAGTTTTACACAGCGAAAACACTTAGGGTTAACTTGACGAGCCTAGCATGTGCAGACATGGCCTCGAAACACGGAGACCGAAAGGTCGAACACGAGTCGTATGGAAGATACGATCAATGTGAGAATGTTCACCGACGATGACTAGTCCGTCTCACGTGATGATCGGACACGGCCTAGTCGACTCGGATCGTGTAACACTTAGATGACTAAAGGGATGTCTAATCTGAGTGGGAGTTCATAATTTGATTAGAACTTAATTATCATGAACTTAGTCTAAAACCTTTGCAAATATGTCTTGTAGATCAAATGGCCAACGCTCATGTCAACATGAACTTCAACGCGTTCCTAGAGAAAACCAAGCTGAAAGATGATGGCAGCAACTATACGGACTGGGTCCGGAACCTGAGGATCATCCTCATAGCTGCCAGGAAACAATATGTCCTAGAAGGACCGCTAGGTGACGCTCCCGTCCCAGAGAACCAAGACATTATGAATGCTTGGCAAACTCGCGCTGATGATTACTCCCTCGTTCAGTGCGGCATGCTTTACAGCTTAGAACCGGGGCTCCAAAAGCATTTTGAGCATCACGGAGCATATGAGATGTTCGAAGAGCTGAAACTAGTTTTCCAAGCTCATGCCCGGGTCGAGAGATATGATGTCTCCGACAAGTTCTACAGTTGTAAGATGGAGGAAAACAGTTCTGTCAGTGAGCACATCCTGAAGATGTCTGGGTTGCACAACCGTATGACCCAGCTGAACATTAACCTCCCAGATGAGGCGGTCATTGACAGAATCCTCCAGTCGCTCCCACCAAGCTACAAGAGCTTTGTGATGAACTACAACATGCAGGGGATGGAAAAGACCATTCCTGAAGTGTTCTCGATGCTGAAGTCAGCAGAGGCTGAAATCAAGAAAGAACATCAAGTGTTGATGGTCAATAAGACCACTAAGTTCAAGAAGGGGAAGGGTAAGAAGAACTTCAAGAAGGACGGCAAGGAGGTTGCCGCGCCTGGTAAGCCAGTTACCGGGAAGAAGTCAAAGAATGGACCTAAGCCTGAGACTAAGTGCTTTTATTGCAAGGGGAAGGGTCACTGGAAGCGGAACTGCCCCAAATACTTAGCAGATAAGAAGGCCGGCAAAACCAAAGGTATATTTGATATACATGTAATTGATGTGTACCTTACCAGTACTCGTAGTAACTCCTGGGTATTTGATACCGGTGCCGTTGCTCATATTTGTAACTCACAACAGGAGCTGCGGAATAAACGGAGACTGGCGAAGGACGAGGTGACGATTCGCGTCGGGAATGGTTCCAGAGTCGATGTGATCGCCGTCGGCACGCTTCCTCTACATTTACCTACGGGATTAGTTTTGAACCTTAATCATTGTTATTTAGTGCCAAGTTTGAGCATGAACATTGTATCTGGATCTCGTTTAATACAAGATGGCTACTCATTTAAGTCTGAGAATAATGGTTGTTCGATTTATATGAGAGATATGTTTTATGGTCATGCTCCGATGGTCAATGGTTTATTCTTAATGAATCTCGAGCGTAATATTACACATGTTCATAGTGTAGATGCCAAAAGATGTAAAGTTGATAACGATAGTCCCACATACTTGTGGCACTGCCACCTTGGTCACATTGGTGTCAAGCGCATGAAGAAGCTCCATGCCGATGGACTTTTAGAGTCTCTTGATTATGAATCGTTTGACACGTGCGAACCATGCCTCATGGGCAAGATGACCAAGACTCCGTTCTCCGGAACAATGGAGCGAGCAACCGACTTATTAGAAATCATACATACCGATGTGTGCGGTCCAATGAGCGTTGAGGCTCGCGGAGGATATCGTTATGTTCTCACTCTCACTGATGACTTAAGTAGATATGGGTATGTCTACTTAATGAAACACAAGTCTGAGACCTTTGAAAAGTTCAAGGAATTTCAGAATGAGGTGGAGAATCAACGTGACCGAAAGATAAAGTGCCTACGATCAGATCGTGGAGGAGAATATTTAAGTCACGAATTTGGCACACACTTAAGGAAATGTGGAATCGTTTCACAACTCACGCCGCCTGGAACACCTCAGCGAAACGGTGTGTCCGAACGTCGTAATCGCACTCTATTGGATATGGTGCGGTCTATGATGTCTCTTACTGATTTACCGCTATCATTTTGGGGATACGCTCTAGAGACAGCTACATTCACTTTAAATAGGGCACCATCTAAATCCGTTGAGACGACACCGTATGAATTATGGTTTGGGAAGAAACCTAAGCTGTCGTTTCTAAAAGTTTGGGGATGCGATGCTTATGTCAAGAAACTTCAACCTGAAAAGCTCGAACCCAAGTCGGAAAAATGCGTCTTCATAGGATACCCTAAGGAAACTGTCGGGTATACCTTCTACTTAAGATCCGAGGGCAAAAATCTTTGTTGCCAAGAACGGATGCTTTCTGGAAAAAGAGTTTCTCTCGAAAGAAGTAAGTGGGAGGAAAGTAGAACTCGATGAAGTACTACCTCTCGAACGGGAAAGTGGTGCAGCTCAGGAAAATGTTCCTGTGATGCCCACACCAACTGAAGAGGAAACCAATGATGATGATCAAGGTACTTCGGATCAAGTTGCTACTGAACTTCGTAGGTCCACAAGGACACGTTCCGCACCAGAGTGGTACAGCAACCCCGTCCTGGAAATCATGTTGTTAGACAACGGTGAACCTTCGAACTATGAAGAAGCGATGGCGGGCCCAGATTCCAACAAATGGCTTGAAGCCATGAAATCCGAGATAGAATCCATGTATGAAAACAAAGTATGGACTTTGACAGACTTGCCCGATGATCGGCGAGCGATAGAAAACAAATGGATCTTTAAGAAGAAGACAGACACGGATGGTAATGTCACCATCTATAAATCTCGACTTGTCGCTAAGGGTTATCGACAGGTTCAAGGGATTGACTACGACGAGACATTCTCTCCCGTAGCGAAGCTAAAGTCCGTCCGAATCATGTTAGCAATTGCCGCATACTATGATTATGAGATATGGCAGACGAACGTCAAAACAGCATTCCTTAACGGGCATCTTAAGGAAGAACTTTATATGATGCAGCCGGAAGGTTTTGTCGATCCTAAGAACGCTAACAAAGTATGCAAGCTCCAGCGATCCATTTATGGGCTGGTGCAAGCATCTCGGAGTTGGAATATTCGCTTTGATGAGATGATCAAAGCGTTTGGGTTTATGCAGACTTATGGAGAAGCCTGCGTTTGCAAGAAAGTGAGTGGGAGCTCTGTAGCATTTCTCATATTATATGTAGATGACATACTCTTGATGGGAAATAATATAGAATTTCTGGACAGCATTAAGGCCTACTTGAATAAGTGTTTTTCAATGAAAGACCTTGGAGAAGCTGCTTACATATTAGGCATCAAGATCTATAGAGATAGATCGAGACGCCTCATAGGTCTTTCACAAAGCACATACCTTGATAAGATTTTGAAGAGGTTCAAAATGGATCAGTCCAAGAAGGGGTTCTTGCCTATGTTACAAGGTGTGAGATTGAGCTCGGCTCAGTCACCGACCACGGCAAAAGATAAAGAAGAGATGAGTGTCATCCCCTATGCTTCAGCCATAGGATCTATTATGTATGCCATGCTGTGTACCAGACCTGATGTAAACCTTGCCGTGAGTTTGGTAGCTAGATACCAAAGTAATCCCGGCAAGGAACACTGGACAGCAGTCAAGAATATCCTGAAGTACCTGAAAAGGACAAAGGACATGTTTCTCGTTTATGGAGGAGACGAAGAGCTTGTCGTAAAGGGTTACGTCGACGCTAGCTTCGACTCAGATCCGGATGACTCTAAGTCACAAACCGGATACATGTATATGTTGAATGGTGGAGCAGTAAGCTGGTGCAGCTGCAAGCAGAGCATCGTGGCGGGATCTACGTGTGAAGCGGAGTACATGGCAGCCTCGGAGGCAGCGCATGAAGTGATTTGGGTGAAGGAGTTCATCACCGACCTAGGAGTCATACCCAATGCGTTGGGGCCAATCAAACTCTTCTGTGACAACACTGGAGCTATTACCCTTGCCAAGGAGCCCAGGTTTCACAAGAAGACCAGGCACATCAAGCGTCGTTTCAACTCCATCCGTGAAAATGTTCAAGATGGAGACATAGAAATTTGCAAAGTACATATGGATCTGAATGTCACAGATCCGTTGACTAAACCTCTCTCGCGAGCTAAACATGATCAACACCAGAACTCTATGGGTGTTCGATTCATCACAATGTAACTAGATTGGTGACTCTAGTGCAAGTGGGAGACTGTTGGAAATATGCCCTAGAGGCAATAATAAAAGTATTATTATATTTCATTGTTCATGATAATTGTCTTTTATTCATGCTATAACTGTATTATCCGGAAATCGTAATACATGTGTGAATACATAGACCTCAATATGTCCCTAGTGAGCCTCTAGTTGACTAGCTCGTTGTGATCAACAGATAGTCATGATTTCCTGGCTATGGACATTGGATGTCGTTGATAATGGGATCACATCATTAGGAGAATGATGTGATGGACAAGACCCAATCCTAAGCATAGCACAAAGGTCATTTAGTTCGTTTGCTAGAGCTTTGCCAATGTCAAGTATCTCTTCCTTAGACCATGAGATCGTGTAACTCCCGGATACCGTAGGAGTGCCTTGGGTGTATCAAATGTCACAACGTAACTGGGTGACTATAAAGGTGCATTACAGGTATCTCCGAAAGTAGCTGTTGGGTTGACACGGATCGAGACTGGGATTTGTCACTCCGTATGACGGAGAGGTATCTCTGGGCCCACTCGGTAATGCATCATCATAATGAGCTCAAGGTGACCAAAGTGTTGGCCACGAGATCATGCATTACGGTACGAGTAAAGTGACTTGCCGGTAATGAGACTGAACAAGGTATTGGGATACCGACGATCGAGTCTCGGGCAAGTAACGTACCGATTGACAAAGGGAATTGTATACAGGGTTTGATCGAATCCTCGACATCGTGGTTCATCCGATGACAACATCGAGAAGCATGTGGGAGCCAACATGGGTATCCAGATCCGGCTGTTGGTTATTGACCGGAGAACGTCTCGGTCATGTCTACATGTCTCCCGAACCCGTAGGGTCTACACACTTAAGGTTCGATGACGCTAGGGTTATAAAGGAAGCTTGTATGTGGTTACCGAATGTTGTTCGGAGTCCCGGATGAGATCCCGGACGTCACGAGGAGTTCCGGAATGGTCCGGAGGTAAAGATTTATATATGGGAAGTCCTATTTTGGCCACCGGAAAATGTTTGGGATTTTTCGGTATTGTACCGGGAAGGTTCTAGAAGGTTCCGGAGTGGGGCCCACCTGCATGGGGGGACCCACATGAACGTGAGTAGTGGGGAAAGGCCCCACACCCCTGGTCAAGGCGCACCAAGATCCCCCCTTAGAAGGAATAATATCATATCCCGAAGGGATAAGATCAAGATCCCTAAAAAGGCGGGATAACAATCGGTGGGTAAGGAAATGATGGGATTTCTTTCCTCCCACCTTGGCCAACGCCCAATGGACTTGGAGGGCAAGAAACCAGCCCCTCCACCCCTATATATAGTGGGGAGCCGCATGAGAGCTTAACACAAGCCAAGACGCAGCCCCTCCCCTCCCCAACACCTCTCCTCCTCCGTATATGCTTGGCGAAGCCCTGTCGGAGTACTGCTGCACCAACTACACCACGCCGTCGTGCTGCCGTTGGAGCAATCTTCCTCAACCTCTCCTTCCCCCTTGCTGGATCAAGAAGGAGGAGACGTCTCCCGTGCCGTACGTGTGTTGAATACGGAGGTGCTGTCCGTTCAGCACTTGGACATCGGTGATCCGAATCACGTTCGAGTACGACTCCATCATCACCATCCCCTTGGCTAGCTTCCGCTCGTGATCTACAAGTGGTATGTAGATGCAAACTCTCTCCCTTGACTCGTTGCTTAGATGAACTCATAGATGGATCTTGGTGAAACCGTAGGAAAAATTTTAATTTTCTGCAACGTTCCCCAACAGCAGGCAGTTGAGCAACAGGACGTTCAGGCCATGCCTCCCACTGAGCGTGTTGAGGAGCATCTTGATGACCAGCATTATGGGGGGCCATTCTCATTTCCAATACCATTCTGTATCAGCCAATTCTGTAGCTGCTACTGCTAAAGCTTTTCTGCAGTGAGGCCCTCTCCAAACATGGGGTGGGCAACACCACTGGCAGGCGGTGGGTCCTCATCTGCAGGGGGGACTTCAGGATCATGGGCATTCCAATATGCTCCCCTAAGGATAAACACAATAGCCATCCAGCAAGCACGATCACCACCTAACTGGTGAACCACAATGCTCTTGGGAATCAAGTGCATGTGGATAACTCTAACCTTGATCAGCACCACACTACGATCAATATTGGGATTGTTCCAGGAAACAAGACGACCATAATCATCCACAGGACGTTGTAGATAAAATCTGTCTGATAATAATAAGGAAATCCAATGTACATCAACCAAACCTCTGGTCCATAGGTGGTATTGCGCATATTCAGAGCAGCATTATGTCTAACAAAGGAGACTACCAAATCCTCATCCTCAAGCTGGAAAGTAGTATTGACCGCAGTATCTCTGATGAAGGAGTTGGCAAACGCAAATATACCGATACCCAGTGGGTGGTCAGAAGCTTCAGTAGTATGCATCCCAGATTCATGCAGAAGACCTTCAATGGTTTCACAGAGGCCCTCCCGGAGATGCAGCAACACGAATCTGCTTGCTTCCGCAATGGCGAGGAAGCTATTGTTGAGTGGTGGGATGGGGTTAACGGCTATGTCGGCGTGCAACTTCCGGTCAGCCGGCCCTGGTTCTACCGACCAGCCGACTGGCAGAAAGGGGATGGGGTTCACTGGATAGTTGGGCATGGTAGTGGGGGCGGTGGAAGGCGCGATGCGGGCGATCAGAGCAGTGGTTGGTGGTGGAGCAGCTAGAGCAGAGGGCTCTACTTCATTGGGAAGCGGGGTGGGCTGGGAGGGGGAATGCTTGTAGTCCGGGACGGAGGGGAGGGTTTTTTGTCTCCATTGCCACCGCTGGGCCCATCGCCGCCGCCAACAAGAGGTGGCCAGGTGTCCATAGTAACAACAGATGCTACATCATATGGTTGAGGTTGGGCGGCTGATCGGGCGAGTGGGGAGGGGGCAAGTTTGAGTGATTGAAGGGGGGTTGTTGATTTGATGCCTAGGCTGGTCAGCCGCAGCCGGATTTTGAAGATTAGGATCCATAAATGAGCTATGTGAATTCATAGGCCTTGTTTTGGTAGGACAATTAAAAGCATTTATGTCCCTGCGCAGAGCACATAAGGCAAATAAGCCGTGCATGGCAAATATTCTTGTGATGACCACATTGTAAGCATTTAGCACATAGCAGGCCCCAATTTTTGGCAATATCTGAAACTTCCTTTTGAGAATATCCCGCACGCGACAAATCAGCAATATGAGATTTAGATAGTGTCGGGGGCTAGGATGAATGCGGTGGGGCATACCTTTAGAGCAGAGGTAAGGAGGCTTTGCAGCAATTGTGGATAATCCATAATATTTAAAAACCAAAAACTGCCAATCACAATTGAATGCTCAGAGGATCCTGAAATGTCTGAGGCGCAATGAATATCCACATGCATGGGATCCGTGATGTTCTCCTCCACTATCAGCCCAGCCATACACGAGGGTGATGAGGAAGAACATGAGGCTTCCTTGCTGTTCTTGTCATGAAAATCCATGGAGGCAAGGGGAATTAGATCAAACTTGCTAAGCTCCTTAGCAGAAGTAGAACTGATTCACGTTTCCTGAAAGACCGGTTTGTTGTATCTGATGGCCATAGGTCTTCGAGCAGCGATGGGCTCCAAATGCTCATCAGCATGCCATTGATGATCAAAATGCCTGTACCCATTGAAACGACCATTGAAAAGATGAAAATGACAGACAAAATCCTGCCAAATACGATCTTTGAGGCCATGTATGAAATGACCCACTTTGTTACCGGCCATAGAGAAACGAAAAGATCTGTCATTGAGCTTATAAACCTTAAGCCCCTCAGGATGCCCACCAATACAGCATTGCAAGGCCAAACTCATAGAATCTTCAGAGAGAAGAAAAGAGGCCGAAGAGAATGAAACCACCAAGAAAAACTCCTTGGTGCTGTGAGAAGGAGAAAAGTGGACTGTTTCTCCAAACTGTCGACGTATCTGATCTGCTACTACAAGACAGGGATTGAAATCCCAATGCAATAGGCCTTCCATGGTGATAATTCGTGGTTAGATCCATGGTAGAGAGGAAGTAGGTGGGAGGGGGAGCAGGTGGGAGGGGGGAGGAGGAGAGCCATCTGTGCCTTCTGTCACCCTATGTTATAACTGTTGCATGATGAATTACATCCAACATAATTATCCATCATTGATCCATTTCCTATGAGCTTGTTTCATATTGATCCTTTCTTAGTTACTTCTCCGTTGCCACTTTATTGCTACAAAACTGCTACTGTTACTTTTGCCACCGTTACCATTACTTTCATACTACTTTGCCACTAAATACTTTGCCACTAAATACTTTGCTGCAGATATTAAGTCTTTCAGGTGTGGTTGAATTGACAACTCAACTACTAATACTTGAGAATATTCTTCGGCTCCCCTTGTGTTGAATCAATAAATTTGGGTTGAATACTCTACCCTCGGAAACTGTTGTGATCCCCTATACTTGTGAGTTATCAAGACCTTTTTCTAGCGCCGTTGCCGGGGAGCATAACTCTATTCTTTGAGTCACTTGGGAGTTATATTTGTTGATCACTATGAGGAATTTGAAAGATGAAAGAACCAAGATTTTCCCTCAACTACGAGGGGAGGTAAGGAACAACCATCTAGCTCTGGACTTGATTCACCTTCTGTTTTGAGTAAACTTGCGACACCTACACATGCTATTGATTCTGATACGTCGCATGTTATTGATGATGCCACTTCTTCTATGCATGATGCTTATGATGATAATACTTCTCTGCTAGATAATAATGTGCAATTAGGTGAATTTCTGGATGAACAACTTGCTAGGGTTAGAGAGAATGAAATTACTGAAACTGATGATATTAACGAAAGTGATGATGAAGATTCTCCCCTAGATATGAATTGCCTGTTGTGCCTGAGGGTTATGTTATGGATGAAGAAACTACTAGAGACCTTTTTGCTTGCAATGATAGATATGATCTTAAGAAACTGTAAGCTAATCTGAAAGAAAAGTCTTTGAATGCTAGAATGAAATATGACCCTGCTTTTGCTACTTCACCTATCTTTGTGACTGATAAGGATTATGAATTCTCTGTTGATCCGAAGTTAATCACTTTTGGTTGAATCTGATCCTTTCCATGGCTATGAATTTGAAACTGTTGTGGCACATCTTACTAAACTGAATGATATAGCCACCCTATTCGCTCATGAGGAAAAAAATCGCTATTACTATATTCTTAAATTGTTTTCTTTCTCATTAAAGGGTGATGCTAGGATATGGTTTAACTCTCTTGCTCCTGGTTGTGTGTGTAGTCCCCAGGATATGATTTATTACTTCTCTGCAAAATATTTTCCCGCTCATAAGAAACAAGCTGCCTTAAGGGAAATATTTAATTTTGTGCATCTTGAAGAAGAGAGTCTCCCACAAGCTTAGGGGAGGCTTCTCCGATTACTTAATGCTTTGGCTGATCATCCTCTCAAGAAAAATAAATACTAGATATCTTTTATAACGAACTAACCGGTGCTTCCAGAGACCACCTGGATAGTTGTGCTGGTTATGTTTTCAAGAAAAGGACTGTTGAGTAAGCTGAATTGCTATTGAATAATATATTGAGTAATGATAATGATTGGACACTTCCTGAACCAACTCCTAAGCCAACCCCGAAGAAAAGGGGTATTTTATTTCTCAATCCTCAAGATATGCAAGAGGCAAAGAAATCTATGAAAGAAAAAGGTATTAAAGCTGAAGATGTTAAGAATTTACCACCTATTGAAGAAATACATGGTCTTGATATCCCGACACATGTAGTAAAGATAAATTCTCTCTATAGATTTGATAAGTGTGAAATCCCATCTACCAAGTTTTCTTGTCAGTGCTTAGATGAGTTTGATAATTTTATTGTTAAACAGGAGAACTTCAATGCTTATGTTGGTAGACAATTGAAACGCAATGCTTATATGGTTGAACACTTGAGTGATTATATGTCTAGAGTTAAAGGTGATCTTAATCTTATTAGTAAACATCCATCTATGGTTACCACTCAAGTAGAACAGGTACTTAAGGCATAAGATGATTTTCTCAATGAATTAAATAATAAGATGAATGATAATGTTGTTAAAGTTATGTCTAGAGGTGGTAAAATGACCCAGGATCCTTTGTATCCCGAGGGCCATCCTAAGAGAGCTGAGCAAGATTCTTAAAGAACTAATGTTGATGCACCTAGTCCTTCTAAGAAAAAGAAAAAGAAAAATGATAGGACTTTGCATGCTTCCAGTGAACCTGTTATTGACACACCTGAGAATCCCAGATATTTCTATTTCTAATGCTGAAACACAATCTGGTAATGAACATGAACCTAGTGATAATGTTAATGATGATGTTCATGTTGATGCTCAACCTAGTAACAATAATGATGTAGAGATTGAACCTGCTATTGATCTTGATAACCCACAATCAAAGAATCAACGTTATGTTAAGAGAGACTTTGTTTCTAGGAAGCATGGTAAAGAAAGAGAACCATGGGTTCAGAAACCCATGCCTTATCCGCCTAAGCCATCTAACAAAAAGGATGATGAGGATTTTGACCGCTTTGCTGAAATGATTAGACCTATCTTTTTGCGTATGTGTTTGACTGATATGCTTAAAATGAATCCTTACGCCAAGTATATGAAAGATATTGTTACAAATAAAAGAAAGATATCGGAAGCTGAAATTTCCACCATGCTTGCCAATTATACTTTTAAGGGTGGAATACCAAAGAAACTTGGAGATCCAGTAGTACCAACTATACCATGCTCCATTAAAAGAAACTATGTTAAAACTGCCTTATATGATCTTGGAGCTAGTGTTAGCGTTATGCCTTTCTCTTTGTATCGTAGACTTGATTTGAATAAGTTGACACCTACTGAAATCTCATTGCAAATGGCTAATAAATCAATTGCTATATCCATCGGTATTTGTGAGGATGTACCTGTTGTGGTTGCAAACGTTACTATTTTAACAGACTTTGTTATTCTTGATATTCCCGAGGATGACAGTATGTCGATCATCCTTGGTAGACTTTTTCAAAATACTACAGGGGCTGTTATTGATTGCAACAAAGGCAATGTCACTTTTCATGTTAATGGTAATGAGCATACCGTACACTTCCCGAAGAAACAACCTCAAGTTCATAGTATCAATTCTATTGGAAAAATTTCAACAATTACTATTGAAGGTTTATAGTTCCCTCTTCCTACCGTCAAAAAGAAATATGATATTCTTATTGTTGGGGACATGCATATCCCCGTTGGGGTAATCTAGTGTTATTCGAAAATTCTCCGGTTTCATGTTATTCGGAAGAAGTTCGTTAACAAGACTTGATCAACCTTGTTAGTGGATTCCTTTTGATGAGCATGAGATGGATGAAGTTAGAAAGCACGACTCTCTGTACCCTCTTTTTACTTTCTGTTATCTAGTTTAAATAAAGCAAAAATAGTATTTTCTGTCTGTTTTCTGAATTATCTGTGCAATAACAAATACCCTGAAAATAAAAGTTCTCCACCTGAAAATTGAGTATGATTTTTTGTAGAATATTTGAGAAATTCTGGCACTTAGAACATACCACGGGGACCCACCATTTGGTCACGAGGGTGGAGGGCGCGCCCTACCCCCTGGGCGCGCCCCCTACCTCGTGGGCCCCATATGGCCCCCTGTCGGTGTCAAAACCGGCGGATCTCGGGTAGGGGGTCCCGATCTGTGCGTCTAAGGCTAATGGTAACAGGAGGCAAGGGACACAATGTTTACCCAGGTTGGGGCCCTCTCGATGGAGGTAAAACCCTACTTCTTGCTTGATTGATCTTGATGATATGAGTATTACAAGAGTTGACCTACCACGAGATCGTAGAGGCTAAACCCTAGAAGCTAGCCTACGATGATTATGATTCTGTCTCTAAGGACTAAACCCTCCGGTTTATATAGACACCGGAGAGGGCTAGGGTTTACATGGAGTCGGTTACAAAGAAGGAAATATAATATCTGGATCACCAAGCTTGTTTTCCACGCAAAGGAGAGTCCCATCCGGACACGGGACGAAGTCTTGAGTCTTGTATCTTCACGGTCCAACAGTCCGGCCAAAGTATATAGTCCGGCTGTCCGGATACCCCCTAATCCAGGACTCCCTCAGTAGCCCCTGAACCATGCTTCAATGACGATGAGTCCGGCATTGCAAGGCGGGTTCCATCTCCGAATACTCCAAAGTAATTATCGAACACTTGAATCGCGTCCGGATCCGCAAGACGATCTTCACATACCACCATAGAGAGCATAGCACTTCATAAATCTGATCTGCTAGCAATTTTTGTACGGCGTGACATGACACCACGGTCGAGTCATTATTCAAATCGTTTTCCCACAACCAGCCACAGTGCATATTGTGAGGCGGTTTCCTTTGCATGTCTTGCCGAAGCAGAGATCGTGTCACCTTATTACGGGATTCTCATCAATACGGGTATGGGTAGCCCAACCGCACTGTCAATTGCGGCGAGTGGGGAACGAGCGGGTTCCACCAGGCAAGTGGGGAGGCACAAAAGCTTTTTACTGCCTCTATAAAGAGATAGGGTCTCTTCCTTTTTTGCCCACGCCTTTTCCTTCCGCTAGTCCATTCCCCTTTGCTCGAGCCCTAGCACCCAAGAACTCTTCTTCTCCACCGAAGAGAGATTCCGAAGATGTCTGGATCTAGAGCAGGAGGCAAATGGATGGCCTCTACCGTCCGGGAGAGGGATATCAAAAACCTCCAAGAGTCCGGGTACTTGGCCAAGAAAATCAGCCATTGTCTTCCACCGGCGGGACAGATCGTCCCCACTCCGGAGCCCCACGAGAGGGTCGTGTTCCTTCCTCATTTTGTCCGTGGGCTCGGGTTTCCCCTTCACCCATTTGTTCCCAGCATTATGCATTATTATGGGATTGATTTTCATTACCTTTCCCCCAATTCTTTCCTTAACATCTCGACGTTCGTCGTTGTGTGTGAGGCTTTTCTCTGTATTTCGCCCCATTTCGGCTTATGGCTGAAAATCTTCAACGTGAAGCCCAAGGTGGTGAATCGTGAGCACGCAGAATGTGGCGGTGCCATGGTGAGAAAGATGCCCAAGGTCGTATGCCGACCGACGCCTTCAATGATTCTGTCAAGGAGTGGCAGCAGCAGTGGTTCTATATCACCGAACCGCACGGTAAAAAGTGGGTCGCTGCTCCCGAATTCAGATTCGGAGCCCCACTGCGCCTCACGTCCTGGCCCAAGAAGGGCCTGAAGTGGTCCTCATTCGACGAGCTGTCGATGCTCCAAACTCGCGTCCAGAGCGTGGTCGACAAGGATGTCAAACTTGTCAACGTAGTCCAGGTGATGTTAGTTCGCCTAGTTCTTCCTTGCTAGCGTCGAGCCTGCAATTTGTGGGAATATGACCAGGCCGAACACCAGACGCTACGGGAGCTCTATGGCTCCTCCCACAAGGACATCTGGAAGGTGCTCTTCAAGTCCGACAAACCGTGGCCGGGCTCCGCCGAGGACCGCCGGTATCAACTATGCCGTTCTGCGAGTCCGGTAAGTCATTGTTGTGCTGTGTCCATCCATGTTTTTGCTGACGTGTCCTGAGGGAGACGCTTTTATCATGCTTTCTATAATAATCCCAGGAACCGACGAAAAAGGTGGAGAGGATATACTATCCATCCCCACTGCCGGAGGAACCGGCCGGACCTCTTCACGATGATGCTGGTCCCAGCGCCTTACGAGGCGCCGAAGAAAGAGGTCTCCAAGAAGGTCAAGAAGACCCGGAGTGGCTGCCGTCTTCATGATGCTTCGGACACAAAATCTGAAGACTCCCACGACCATCTCTCCTCTGAAGATGAAGATGAGGAGGAAGAAGACGAGTCCCCCGCAGGGGGAGGGAAGAAAAGGACGGCTTCCTCATCCCTAGAGGCCGAATCACCAAAGAGGGGGAAAGGTTCCCTCCCTGAGGCGTCCACCACGGCTGCTGATAGCAGCCCGGAGTGGGATCCCAGGGCCCAGCCCCTGGTAAAGTCGTAAGTATACGAAACCCGCACACACCTACGTGCCTAAGGTCATTAGGATGTAGTAGTTTTAACTATCGCCATATTGTGTACAGCCCGGCGAGGTCCCACACCGGACAGTCCTCATTGGAGGATTTGCTGAGCTCCGATGCCCTGGCGAGCGAGACGCCTCCAGAGGCCCCTTCCCCGAAGCCTAGGTGCAACACTGAGGTGTCGTCTCAGCGGGGCCCGGACCAGGGGGGCATATCCCTGGGACCGGACACACGGGAGCAACGGCTCCCATGTTTGTCGATGGCGGGGGCAATCTTGGATTCGGCCCGCGGCCGAACACGGTCCTGGAGACCTTTGGGGCTCCTGGATCAGGCGAGCAGCTACCTTTGATGGGGGGAGGCCCGCCCGCTCCGCCAGCAACCACTGTCCAAGCAGAGTTGTCGGGTGGCCTATCGACGGCACTAAAGAGTGCGTCCATCGTCGATGAAGATCGCACCCTCATGGGTGCGGTGATTGAAAAGATTCAGTCCGCCGAGAGCGGACTGAATGAGTCCTGCCTTAGCCTTATAAAGGGCTTTGAGGTATGTTTTTAGAAACCTTTTGGAGATTGTCACAGTATGAGTAGTAGCCCCTGATGTACTGTCCGACGAAAGAGAGAGAAAGCCGGACAGGGGATCAAATCATCCGCTTTGCAGGAGACTCAGTTAATGACGTGTATCCCTTTATTTGAAAACAGGCGTCCGTAGAGACGACCGCCGCTCATAGTGCGGAGGTGTCCGGACTAAAGCAGCGTCTGGAACGAGCCGAAGAGGAACTTGGCCGTGTGAAGAAGCAGTTGGAGGACAAGCAAGGTATGTCGAAACATTGTGCTAAGTTGAGCACGAATTAGAAGTTGTGCTTGACTAAAATATTTGTATTGTATGCTCTAGGGGCGAGTGCCGAAATTGAGGCACTGAAGAAGGCTGTGGCCGAAGCCGACAATAAGGCCGCCGCTGAACAGGCTCTTCATGAGAAGCACGAGGCCAGGGTCATTGAAGCTAAGCGAGAGCTCCAGGAGGCCGTGAAGAAGAGCGAGGCCTTGGAGCAGAGTCTAGTAGGAAAAGAATCGGAACTCGCCCTTGCTCTCCAAGCCGTAGAGGATGCTCGGGAAGAAGCCCGAGGTGCTCTGAAGGACATTCAGGAGGCCCGGAAGGTTGCGGCTGGTAAGGCCTTTTGTACTCAAGGCCATTTTTGCATAGTAATGGGAGGAACGCTAAGCGACAAGCTGAATTCTTGTTTCTCCAGGGGCGTTTGCGGATCTGCCATGCAGGATATCAGATGCCGCCCAATTCTATCGGACCGAGGAGAAGAAGTCTGCGGAGAAGCGTTTCTAGTCGCAGTATTTGGCGCCGAATTATCCGGTGCCCTTTATCGATCAGCTGAAGCAGCTGGTCGAACTGCACCAGGCGGCCGAACTGGCCATGAAGGACTTGGTTGTCCGACTGTGGCCCGCGGAGCCAATTCCAAGCAGTTACTTCGGACTCGTGAAGCGGATTGTTGGTGCTTCCCGTCGGCTCGATGTCATTAAGCGATCGGTCTGCATAGAGGGTGCACGCATGGCGTTTACCCGTACGAAGGTGCACTGAGGGAAGCTTGATGCTGAGAAGTTGATGACTGAGGGACCACCGGAGGGTATGGAGCATCGCAAGCTCGAGTTGTACTATGAGGGTGTCCTGAAAGGAGCCCGCCTTGTGGCGGATCAGTGTACCAAAGACACTATATTTCCCTGAAGGCAGTCATGCCATTCTTTGTAATGCGGGATAATGGCACTTTTATTATTTATTGCCTGTTTATGTGAACTTTTGTTCTTCCTATGCGGCTGTTTAGTGTATATAAATCCTGAGAGTTGGCCAGTCGTCGGCTTCTGCCCCCACGTAAAAAGTATGGGGGTGTTCGGGACATACCTGAACACTCTTTATCCCATTGTTGGGTCCTTTTAAGGAGGTGTTCCTCACCATGAACCAGGCAATCAGACTATAGGGCTTTATCACTCTCACATAGCCATAGGAATTCGAGTATGGTGGGCGTATCCCCTGGTGTTCGGAAGACCGTACTAGGGGCTCTATCGGCGCCTGGTCGGAAGACTGATCCGTCGCACTTTGCATTTATAATGGCATTATGTGGAATAAATCTTTAAAGATTTTACAACCTCTCGAACAGCTGACCAGCTCTCGTTGTATCATGACAGTCAGTTTTCAGCTTTCTCTACTGAGGTGCTCATCCGGAAGAACCGAGACACAATCGCAGTAGTTCTCCCAGCGCTACCTTAGCCGATGGAGCGGAATGTAAGGTACCGAAACATGGGAGCCGGGCAAACCCAACTAATGACCCAAGACATGATTCGGAGCTGATGCATATAGTGCTATAAGTTCGGGGTGCCGAGCGACCGAAAAGGTGGTCAGCCTTTGTTGCCATATCATGAATACTATGAAGCCCCTGGCATAGTGGGGCATAACACGAGGCATGGGTGCCATTTATGACAGAAATGCGTCAATGAGGAACGACGGCCGGTAAGTGTTATTTAAGTCTACGCATTGTAGTAGAGTGACATATCTATGCATATGAGTACAGTTTATGATTATAAAAAGAGGTGTTTTTGGCGGAACCTGTCGTGGCCGAACTGGAGGAGGCTGTGTGTGGATCTGAAATGTATCCGGACTGCCTCCTTTGGGGGGGGGGGTTACTTATGTGCTCCTGCCTTGTGCGTCCGAGCTGATTCCACGTTGCCAGTCCTGTTCTGCGCTAAAGTTAGTCCGTAAAGACAAATGCTTAAAGGCAGCTGCATGTCCTGTGGTTGAACTGCGAGTGCCTGATCGGAGCCTGGCTGAACCAGGCTATCATGCCGTAAAGTAGCTCGGACTCCTGAGTTGGTGCCCGGGTAGTTGGCTGCCGAATCAAAATTTGATAAATAGGCACGACTCGCAATTCCAACAGCGGTATGATTTCCACTCTGAGGGTGGAGTTCGGCCTTTTCCCATAATTGTGACTATGTCACGTGGGACTGGCCTAATGTTGTACCCCGTTGAATCTAGCCAACGTGGTTCGTCCCGGTAGTATGTGGTAATTACTGTATAAGGGGACAATGCCGAAGACTTATTCTTCAGCGTGGTATTTGTTTGGCGATCTGAAGACAACCATTAGTATGGTGGGCCAGTTAAAACTTGGCCTTTGCACCTGGCATCTGTGAGGAGATGTTATTGATAGTTTTATGCCCGTGGGGGTTCGTGTAAGATGGAGCCCCAAAACTATTGGGTTGATAGTGAGTGCAATAAAATTGCTATGGCTGATGTTGTCCGGGCGGTCGATGTGGTCGGAGACGATCGGCCGTATTTTTTTTGCTGTGGGGGGATCTTCCTTTGACCTCACCATGTTTGATCGGTCTTTCGTTATTTCTAACCTCCCTTTAGTGTTTCCGGCGCGCGACCGGCCGTTTTGTTTTGGGGATCCGGCATTCTCTATTGGTATGCTCGGCCGCCATTCTGGGGGTACCATGAATTTCACATGGTTGATCATGTATTCTTCTTGTGCCGGATGGGCTTGAGCTGTTCTTTTTCCGCTGATCGAACTGGGGGCCGCTGAACTCGGCACCAACTTCCCTGACTTGGCGTTTATGACGATTGCGTCGAGGTTTGAGGATGCTGCCTCGTGTTTCCTGCGTATTGTCCTGGACCGTGGTGATGTATTGGTGATACGTATCCATCGTATCTATAATTTTTGATTGTTCCATGCTAATATTCTTCAACTTTCATATACTTTTGGTAACTTTTTATACTATTTTTGGGACTAACATATTGATCCATTGCCCAGTGCTAGTTCCTGTCTGTTGCATGTTTTATGTTTCGTAGAAAACCAGTATCAAACGGAATCCAAACGGGATAAAAACGGACGGAGAATTATTTTGGAATATTTGGGATTTTCCAGAGGAAGAATCAACGCGAAACGGTGTCCGGGGTGGCCACGAGATAGGGGGGCGCGCCCCCTACCCCTGGGCATGCCCTGGGATCTCGTGGGCCACCCGTAAGTTGGTTGATTCCCTTCTTTTGCTGCAAGAAAGCTAATTTTACATGAAAAATCTGGGCGAAAGATTCACCCCAATCGGAGTTACGGATCTCCAGATATAAAGGAAACGGTGAAGGGGTAGAATTAAGGAACGCAAAAATAGGGAGATAGATGAAATCTCGGAGGGGCTCTCGCCCCTCCCATGCCATGGGAGCCAAGGAACAGAGGGGAAACCCTTCTCCCATCTAGGGAGGAGGTCAAGGAAGGAGAAGAAGAAGGGGGCCCTCTCCCCCTTGTTTCCGGTGGCGCCGGAGCGCTGCCGGGGGCCATCATCATCATCGCGATCTTCACCAACAACTTCACCGCCTTCATCACCAACTCTTCCTCCCTCTAGACAGCGGTGTAACCTCTCTCTTACCCGCTGTAATCTCTACTTAAACATGGTGGTCAACGCGATATATTATTTCCCAATGATGTATGGCTATCTTATGATGTTTGAGTAGATCCGTTTTGTCCTATGGGTTAATTGATGATCGTGATTGGTTTGAGTTGCATGTTTTATTATTGGTGTTATCCTATTGTGCCCTCTGTGTCGTGCAAGCGTGAGGATTCCCACTGTAGGGTTTGCAATATGTTTATGATTTGCTTATGGTGGGTTGCGTGAGTGACTGAAACACAAACCCGAGTAAGTAGGTTGTTTGCGTATGGGATAAAAGGGGACTTGATACTTTAATGCTATGGTTGGATTTTACCGTAATGAATCTTTAGTAGTTGCGGACGCTTGCTACAGTTCCAATCATAAGTGCATATGATCCAAGTAGAGAAAGTATGTTAGCTTATGCCTCTCCCTCAAATAGAATTGCAACAATGATTACCGGTCTAGTTATCGATTGCCTTGGACAAATAACTTTCTCATACCAAAAAGCTCTCTACCAAAAAGCGTGCGTAGAGTTGTATCGGTGGTCGATAGAACTTGAGGGAATATTTATTCTACCTTTAGCTCGTCGTTGGGTTCGACACGCTTACTTATCGAAAACTGTTGCGATCCCGTATACTTGCGGGTTATCAAGACCTTTTTCTGGCGTCGTTGCCGGGGAGGCATAGCATGGGGTGAATATTCTCGTGTGTGCTTGTTTTCTTTATCACTAAGTAATTTTTATTTGCTGTTCTAAGTTGTTCTCTATCTTCAGTTATGGATATGGAACGCAAATACCAAAAAAAATAGTTGTACTTGCTACTCATGAAGATGGGGTAACTCCTAAAACCCCCGACTCTCATTATGCGGGAGATATTATGTACTACTTTGATAATCCTGAGAAAGCCCCATTCAACTTTATAATGGAAGACACATTGGATCAACGTGAATACTTTAGGGATTATCGCTCGACACAAAAAGGGAAACTATTATGGGATCAATTTATTATGTTGCGTTGGTACGCCTGGAATCTATGCTTGAGATATGATATTACTTGTTGCTCTAGGATGGAGGCTCCACACCTCCCCTTTTCATGCAAATTGAATGATAATGAAACCTTAGCTCCCTATGCTAATGGTATATATGATTACTATGATGTGGAACAAATAGAAGAATTTGTTTCTTTTAAGGATGACAATGATATTGAAGCTTTGTTTGAAAAGTATGAAGCTTTTGATGATGATGGTTATAGGCCGGGAAATCTTGCTATACTTGGATATTGCTATGAAAATTATGAATATAATTACTATGTTAATGCTTTTATGAAGAAAGTCAACGCTGTCCAAGAAGAGACTAATATTTTGCAGGAAGCTATGGAAGAAGAAATTGATGAAACAGTGAGCTCATTGGATGAAAAAGATGATGAGGAGAGCGAAGAACAAAAGGAGGAAGAGCGGATTAGCTACCCGTGCCCACCTTCTAATGAGAGTAACCCTCCAACTCATACATTGTTTAATTCCTGTTCGTGCTTACCGAAGGATGATTGCTATGATGATTGCTATGATCCCTTGAATTTGTTTGAAATATCCCTTTTTGATGATGCTTGCTATGCTTGTCGCCAAGATGCCAATATAAATTATGCTTATGGAGATGAACTTGCTATAGTTCCTTATGTTAAACATGAAATTGTTGCTATTGCACCCACGCATGATAATCCTATTATCTTTTTGAATTCTCCCTACTACATTTTATCGGAGAAGTTTGTGCTTATTAAGGATTATATTGATGGGTTTCCTTTTACCATTGCACATGATGATATTGATGAATGTAATATGCATGTGCCTGCTGCTCCTACTCGCAATTATTATGAGAGAGGAACTATATCTCCACCTCTCTATGTTTCCAATACGATAGAATTGCAAGAAACTGTTTCTACTATGCATTGGCCTTTATTTTGTGTGCATGAATTGTACTTTTATGACTTGCCGATGCATAGGAAGAGAGTTAGACTTCGTTGTTGCATGATATATGTTACTTTGTGCTCACTACTAAATTACAAATCATTCTTAATTAAAATTGGCTTTGATATACCTTGGGATCCGGGTGGATTCATTACTTGAGCACTATATGCCTAGCTTAATGGCTTTAAAGAAAGCGCTGCCTGGGAGACAACCCGGAATTTTTAGAGAGTCATTTATTTCTGTTGAGTGCTTTCATATAGTTTAAAAAGAGAGAGAGGGGAATCTAAAACTTTTCAAAAAGGAAGGTGAAAGTG
This sequence comes from Triticum dicoccoides, assembly GCF_002162155.2. NCBI lineage: Eukaryota > Viridiplantae > Streptophyta > Magnoliopsida > Poales > Poaceae > Triticum > Triticum dicoccoides. The sequence continues at coordinate 634,494,258 of NC_041391.1, forward strand.
AGAGAGACAAGCATTGTTGAAGTGGGAGAGCTCCTTGAACTTTGTTCATTCTCATGGAAACTTTGTGAATCTTGATTACAGAAACTTTTCAACAAAAATAACTATCCCCTTGTATAATTCCATTGTATTATAAAAATAATGTGCCAAGGTTTGCCTTTAGGATGTTTACAATGATTGTTGGTTTGTACGGTGCAGGACAGAAACTTTGGCTGTAGTGCACGATTTTACATTTTTAACTGAGACGTCAATTGGTTCGGATTCCTTCTGCACTGTCTTGCTATACAACTTGTTTATTTTTCCTAATTTTGGTAGAATTGTTGGGGTAAGAGAAGTATGGTGGATGTTCAGATTTCTACAGACTGTTCTGTTTTTGACAGATTCTGTTTTTGATACATAGTTTGCTTGTTTTGATGAATCTATCAATTTATATCAGTGGATTAAGCCATGGAAAAGCTATATTACAGTAGACAAAATGCAAAAACAAACTATGAATTGGTATGCAACAGTACTTAGAGTGGTGATTTGCTTTATTATACTAAAGAATCTTACCGAGGTTTCTGTTGAAGTTTTGTGTGGATGTAGTGTCTAATCGAGGATGTCTCGATATGAGGAAAAGGAAGAGAGGCAAGAGCTCAAGCTCGGGGATGCCCGAGGCACCCCAAGTAAATATTCAAGGAGACTCAAGCGTTTAAGCTTGGGGATGCCCCGGAAGGCATCCCCTCTTTCTTCAACAAGTATCGGTATATTTTTGTATTCGTTTCGTTTATGCATTATGTGCAAATCTTGGAGCGTCTTTTGCATTTAGTTTTCTCTTTTCTTTTATACACCATGCTGGTATGAGATAGTCGTTGGTTGATTTATAGAATTCTCATTGCACTTCACTTAAATCTTTTGAGTATGACTTTATAGAATGCTTCACGTGCTTCACTTATATCATTTGAAGTTTGGATTGCCTGTTTCTCTTCATATAGAAAACCGCCATTTGTAGAATGCTCTTTTGCTTCACTTATAATTGTTAGAGCATGGGCACATCTTTTGTAGAAAGAACTATACTCTCTTGCTTCACTTATATCAATTTAGAGAGATGACATGAATTGGTCATTCACATTGTTAGTCATAAAATCCTACATAAACTTGTAGATCACTGAATATGATATGTTTGATTCCTTGCAATAGTTTTGCGATATAAAGGTGGTGATATTAGAGTCATGCTAGTGGGTGGTTGTGGATTGTAGAGACACTTGTGTTGAGGTTTTTGATTCCCGTAGCATGCACGTATGGTGAACCGCTTTGTGATGAAGTTGGAGCATAATTTTGTTTATTGATTGTCTTCCTTATGAGTGGCGGCCGGGGACGAGCGATGGTCTTTTCCTACCAATCTATCCCCTAGGAGCATGCCCGTAGTACTTTGTTTTCAATGGCTTGTAGATTTTTGCAATAAGTATATGAGTTCTTTATGACTAATGTTGAGTCCATGGATTATACGCACTCTCACCCTTCCATCATTGCTATCCTCTTCGGTACCGTGCATTGCCCTTTCTCACCTTGAGAGTTGGTGCAAACTTCGCCGGTGCATCGAAACCCCGTGATACGATACGCTCTATCACACATAAGCCTCATTATATCTTCCTCAAAACAGCCACCATACCTACCTATCATGGCATTTCCATAGCCATTCCGAGATATATTGCCATGCAACTTCCATCATCATCATATACATGACTTGTGAATTCATTGTCATATTGCTTTGCATGATCGTAAGATAGCTAGAATGATGTTTTCATGGCTTGTCCATTTTTTGATGTCATTTCTATGCTAGATTATTGCACATCCCGGTACACCACCGGAAGCATTCATATAGAGTCATATCTTTGTTCTAGATATTGAGTTGTAAGTAAATAAAAGTGTGATGATCATCATTATTAGAGCATTGCCCTAGTGAGGAAAGGATGATGGAGACTATGATTCCCCCACAAGTCGGGATGAGACTCCGGACTTTATGAAAAATAAAAGAGGCCAAAGAAGCCCAAATAAAAAAAGAGGCCAAAGAAGCCCACCAAAAAGAAAAAAAATAATAAAAAAAAGAAAAGAAAAAAAGGAAAAAAATGAGAGAAAAAGAGAGAAGGGGCAATGTTACTATCCTTTTACCACACTTGTGCTTCAGAGTAGCACCATGTTCTTCATATAGAGAGTTTCTTGAGTTATCACTTTCATATACTAGTGGGAATTTTCATTATAGAACTTGGCTTGTATATTCCGATGATGGGATTCCTCAAATGCCCGAGGTCTTCATGAGCAAGCAAGTTGGATGCACACCCACTTAGTTTTCAGTTTGAGCTTTCATACACTTATAGCTCTAGTGCATCCGTTGCATGGCAATCCCTACTCACTCACATTGATATCTATTGATGGGCATCTCCATAGCCCATTGATACGCCTAGTCGATGTGAGACTTTCTCCCTATTTGTCTTCTCCACATAACCCCCACCATCATATTCTATTCCACCTATAGTGCTATGTCCATGGCTCACGCTCATGTATTGCGTGAAAGTTGAAAAAGTTTGAGATTATTAAAGTATGAAACAATTGCTTGGCTTGTCATCGGGTTTGTGCATGATTAAATACTTTGTGTGATGAAGATAGAGCAACAGCCAGACTATATGATTTTGTAGGGATAACTTTCTTTGGCCATGTTGTTTTGAGAAGACATGATTGCTTTATTGGTACGCTCGAAGTATTATTGTTTTTATGTCAAATGATAGACTATTGCTTTGAATCACTCGTGTCTTAATATTCATGCCATGATTAGACATATGATCAAGATTATGCTAGGTAGCATTCCACATCAAAAATTATCTTTTTTTATCATATACCTACTCGAGGACGAGCAGGAATTAAGCTTGGGGATGCTGATACGTCTCCGTCGTATCTATAATTTTTTATTGTTCCATGCCAATATTCTTCAACTTTCATATACTTTTGGCAACTTTTTATACTCCCTCCGTCCGGAAATACTTGTCAGAGAAATGCATAAAAATAAATGTATGTAGAACTAAAATACATCTATATACATCCATTCCTCCGACGAGTATTTCCGGACGGAGGGAGTACTATTATTGGGACTAACATATTGATCCAGTGCCCAGTGCCAGTTCCTGTCTGTTGCATATTTTATGTTTCGCAGAAAACCAATATCAAACGGAATCCAAACGGGATAAATACGGACGGATAATTATTTTGGAATATTTGGGATTTTTCGGAGGAAGAATCAACGCGAAACGGTGTCCGGGGTGGCCACGAGATAGGGGGGCGCGCCCCCTACCCCTGGGCGTGCCCTGAGCTCTCGTGGGCCACCCGTAAGGCAGTTGATACCCTTCTTTTGCCGCAAGAAAGCTAATTTTACAAGAAAAATATGGGCGAAAGATTCACCCCAATCGGAGTTACGGATATCCAGATATAAAGGAAACGGTGAAGGGGTAGAATTAGGGAACGCAGAAACAGAGAGATAGATCCAATCTCGGAGGGGCTCTCGCCCCTCCCATGCCATGGGAGCCAAAGAACAGAGGGGAAACCCTTCTCCCATCTAGGGAGGAGGTCAAGGAAGGAGAAGAAGAAGGGGGACCCTCTCCCCCTTGCTTCCGGTGGCGCCGGAGCGCTGCCGGGGGCCATCATCATCACCGCGATCTCCACCAACAACTTCACCGCCTTCATCACCAACTCTTCCTCCCTCTATGCAGCGGTGTGACCTCTCTCTTACCCGCTGTAATCTCTACTTAAACATGGTGCTCAACGCTATATATTATTTCCCAATGATGTATGGCTATCTTATGATGTTAATTGATGATCGTGATTGGTTTGAGTTGCGTGTTTTATTATTGGTGCTGTCCTATTGTGCCCTCCGTGTCACGGAAGCGTGAGGGATTCCCGCTGTAGGGTTTGCAATATGTTTATGATTTGCTTATGGTGGGTTGCGTGAGTGACTGAAACACAAACCCGAGTAAGTAGGTTGTTTGCGTATGGTATAAAAGGGGACTTGATACTTTAATGCTATGGTTGGGTTTTACCTTAATGAATCTTTAGTAGTTGCGTACGCTTGCTAGAGTTCCAATCATAAGTGCATATGATCCAAGTAGAGAAAGTATGTTAGCTTATGCCTATCCCTCAAATAGAATTGCAACAATGATTACCGGTCTAGTTATCGATTGCCTTGGACAAATAACTTTCTCGTAACAAAAAGCTCTCTACTAATATTTACTTTCTTGCATCTTTATCTAAATAGCCCCTACTTTTTATTTACGTGTTCTTTATTATCTTGCAAACCTATCCTATCACACCTACAAAGTTCTTCTAGTTTCATACTTGTTCTAGGTAAAGCGAACGTCAAGCATGCGTAGAGTTGTATCGGTGGTCGATAAAACTTGAGTGAATATTTATTCTACCTTTAGCTCCTCGTTGGGTTCGACACTCTTACTTATCAAAAACTGTTGTGATCCCGTATACTTGCGGGTTATCAAGACCTTTTTCTGGCGTCGTTGCCGGGGAGTCATAGCGTGGGGTGAATATTCTCGTGTGTGCTTGTTTGCTTTATCACTAAGTAATTTTTATTTTCTGTTCTAAGTTGTTCTCTATCTTCAGTTATGGATATGGAACGCAAAATACCAAAAAATCAGCTGTACTTGCTAGTCATGAAGATGGGGTAACTCCTAAAACCCCCGACTCCCAGTGGCTGTTGCTTCTTTTGTAGGCTCCTCGCAGTGGCCATAAGCCGTCGCTTAAAGCGAACTTGCTCCGCGGGATCCTCAGGCACGCCGAATTCATCATCGCCGAGGCTCACCTCATCTTCGGAGGGGGGAATGTAGTTATCCCTCTCCAAATATCCGTCTGTCACCAGTCCAGCCTGCTTGAAGGCAGGCTGATTGGGATTGTGTTCATCTTTGGCACCATCTGGATTGTTTTTGACTGCCGTGCCAGCAGTGTTATGGCGGGGCTTGGGGCGGCACTGATGATGTTCATACTTTGCTTTCTTCCTTGAGGGGTTATCCTCTATTGCCTCATCGCCATTGGTTTCTTTCGGAGTGTCCACCAAATATATATCATATGAGGAGGTGGTTGTCCACCGCCAAGTGGGTGGTGGTTCCTGCTCCTCTCCTGCATCGTCGTCCATACCGTTGATGTCTCCTGAGTTGAAGTCAAGCACGTCGGTTAAATCATCGACCGTGGCAATTAAGTGGGTGGTGGGTGGGCAACGAATTCCTTCGTCACCTGCTTCCCACTCAAGCCGGACATAGTTCGGCAAAGAGTCTCTTGACAAAGAGAGAGATTTTAACGAGTTCAGCATGTCACCAAAGGGCGAGTGCTGGAAGATATCCGCGGCAGTGAACTCCATTACCGGAGCCCAACCAGATTCGGCGGGCTCGGATGTGCGCGGACTGGAACCTACAGTCGGATATGAGTCCGGGGGTCCGGAGTCAAAGGCTTCCTTGGGGGTGAAGTCTGTGTTCGGCTCTACCGCTGATGGGTGTGCGGCCTCCGGGGCGGGGTCCATCCACCCGTCCTCGGGCGACGCGATCTGCCCCCGGATTTAGGTCCGGGGTTCCTACAGGGGCGATATCCCGAGCATTGTCCGACAGCAGGTCTAAGCCGTGCTCATTGTGACTGTCCAGCGCTCCTGGCTCAGGCCCGAATTCGTTGAAGATCAAGTCTCCATGGATATCGGTTGTGTAGTTCAAGTTTCCTAACCTGACCTGGTGGCCAGAGGCGTAGCTGTCGATCTGCTCCAGATGGCCAAGCGAATTGGCCCGCAGTGTGGAGCCACCGAACATGAAGATCTGTCTAGGGAGAAAAGTCTCACCCTGGACCATATTGTTGTTGATGGTTGAAGGAGCCATCGAGCCTTGCAGCAACGACACAGAGGAACTCTCAATGAAAGCACCAATGTCGGTGTCAAATCCGGCGGATCTCGGGTAGGGGGTCACGATCTGTGCGTCTAAGGCTAATGGTAACATGAGGCAAGGGACACAATGTTTACCAAGGTTCAGGCCGTCTCGATGGAGGTAAAACCCTACTTCCTGCTTGATTGATCTTGATGATATGAGTATTACAAGAGTTGATCTACCACGAGATCATAGAGGCTAAACCCTAGAAGCTATCCTATGATGATTATGATTCTGTCACTAAGGACTAAACCCTTCGGTTTATATAGACACCGGAGAGGGCTAGGGTTTACATGGACTCTGTTACAAATAAGGAAATATAATATCCGGATCGCCAAGCTTGTCTTCCACGCAAAGGAGAGTCCCATCCGAACACGGGACGAAGTCTTGAGTCTTGTATCTTCACGGTCCAATAGTCCGGCCAAAGTATATAGTCCGGCTGTCTGGATACCCCCTAATTAAGGACTCCCTCACCCCCTCCACTTATTCCAGCACCCACACACTTCATCTTCCTCCAGAAAAAATCATCCCTTAGCTCAAACTCGTGTCCTTGCTCGTTTTGCTGCCATTTTTGATCTCCATGCTAAATCTCCATTCACAAAACTGTTTTGGGGGATTGTTCTTTGGTATGTTTAAAGTAGTTTTAATGCATGATATAGCCTCTAGGCACTTGTGGGAGTAGTTGCTATCAATCTTGTTGAGTTTGGTTCACTTTTATTTTGAGTCACTAAAAATTTCAGAAATTTTTCACAGGAAGAAAAATGTTTAGAAAATGTACCAAGGTGGTTCAAGGAAGCAAGCACCAAGGCATGCGATACATGAGCCGGACCTTGAACCATGAAGAGAAGCTTCCGTGCGGCCCTGCGAATGGCCGTCGGACAAATTTATGATCCAAGATGGCTTCAAGGATGAGTTTGATGAGTATGTGCATAATGCTGATCTTGAGGACTTCGTATCAGATAAGTGTCCCCAATACTATCACCTCATTGATTCCTTTGTGCAGAGGTTTAACTTTACATCTAAGTGCAACACTCACACTGTTATATTTGACCTCTATGATAAATCATATACCATGGACCTTGAAGATTTTAACACTGCTTGTAAAATCCCTCAGTGGGGCATCTTTAGTGAACCTCGCAAATCTGAATATAATGATTTTCTTGCTAATATCACTGTGCAAGAAACTAGAGATATCACACAAGCTACCATAGGGAGCATTCATTTTCCTTCCATACATTACTTTTCTCTCTTTATAGGTAGATGCAGTAACGGTAAAGATGAGCTTTGTCACATGTGCGTCCTAGATCTTAGTGTCCTCAAGAGTGCGGTATTAGGTGATAAACGATATAACTTGGGGGCCATTGTTGCACGAAGGTTACATCTTAATGGTAAAAATGGAGATTTATTTGGTGGAATTTATGCAACTCGTTTAGCAGATTATCTTGGCGTATCCATAAATGAAAATGATATTGAGTTGCCACTTGCTTTTCTAGACTATAATGCTATGGTTCGCCATCAGTTCCTTGAGAGGAACGAACAGTCCCTCCAGTACTAACTAATCTTTGACAGATGGCGTGCTTTCCATATTACTCTTCCTGCTCCTACTTTCTTTAACTTTCAGGCAAATGGGAGATATTTCATAACCAGGGAGGAGGCAAATGAATATGAGAGGAGGACGGAGGTGGATCGCCTCCAGGATACAACTCTCCAGGCAGTAGCTGCCGCATCTCAGTACAACCCCGGCTACAACATTGGATATCCGCCAGGCCATCCGTGGCCATCGAGCAACTTAGGCCAAAACCCTAAGCTTGGGGGAGTAAGTATTTCTCACCGACATTACATTCATGTTCACACACTCATTCTAGTTGTCGGTGTTCATACTTTTTCATTGTACTATCCATGCTAGTTTATTTTCTTTTCCTACTTTCTTCTTGTGTATTTGAAAAACTTTGATAAAAGAACCCAAAAAAAATAGTTATAGCTTTTAGCTAGTTTAATTTCCATGCTTGTCGTAGTAGTAATTAAAAAGAAAACCCAAAAATATTTCTCATTCTTCTTTTGCTTGTTGGGAGCTTTCCCGTGTAAATAGTTTTTCTGTTTCTTTGAAATTATTTTCTTTTCTTTGGGGGTCAAGAGGAGAAGACCACGGTGAAAATGATGAGTGGCTCTTATATGCATTATTGTTGATCTAACAAAGAGGCCATATTACCTTGTCTTCTCCCTTGAATTAAATGTTTGCAGATTCCAACTTAGTCCAATGCACGTGCAGTATTATTATTATCCACACCGTTCGGTCGTGCAAGTGAAAGGAAATAATGACGATATATGGTGAAATGACCTATCTTGTTTTTGTAAATATGATTAGTTCATCGTTCCTGATTCAGCCTATTATGAATAAAACAAGTTTGCAATGACAATTAGAGATTATAGTTATTCATGTCGTGCTTAATTAGCTAGGAGTTTATAATGGTTTACCTTGCGTGCCAACATGCTATTAAAATGGTTGTGATGTGGTATGATAGGGTGGTATCCTCCTTTGAATGATTCAAGTGGCTTGACTTGGAACATGTTCGTGCATGTAGTTGAAACAAAATCAACATAGCCTCCATCATATTTATGTTCATGGTGATTTATATCCTACTCATGCTTGCACTCATTGTTGGTTAATCCTAATGCATATTCATGACTGTTGTCGCTCTCTAGTTGGTCCCTTCCCAGTCTCTTTCTAGGCTTCACTTGTACTAAGCGGGAATACTGCTTGTGCATCCACTTCCATAAACCCCAAAGTTACTCCATATGAGTCCACCATACCTTCCTATATGCGGTATTTACCTGCCGTTCCAAGTAAATTCCTATGTGCCAAACTCTAAACCTTCAAATAAATTCTGTTTTGTATGCTCGAATAGCTCATGTATCAACTAGGGTTGTCTATATCTTCCATGCTAGGTGGGTTATTCTCACGATGAGTGGACTCCGCTCATCAATCACGAGAAAATGGCCGGTAACCGAGATGCCCGGTCCCATGCTCAAATCAAATCAGAATAGTTGGACGGTACCCGTTGTTTCGGACCGGCCATGGAATGTGCTCTTTGGTGGTGGGGGAGTATAAACTTGATCATTCTGTTTGGGAACCGCCTATAATGTATGTAGCATGGAAGATATTGAGATCTCTTGGTTGTTATGTTGACAATGAAAGTATGCCTCTCGAAATATTATTTATCACTGTTTCAAAATTCAAGCTCTGGCACCTCTACAAATCCCTGCTTCCCTCTGTGAAGGGCCTATCTATTTACTTTTATGTTGAGTCATCATCCTCTTATTAAAAAGCACCAGTTTGAGAGCACCGCTGTCATTTGCATGCATTGTTATTAATTTACATTGAGTATGACTATGACTGGATTTCTTTTGCCATGAATTACAATGTCTAGTCAGTCCTTGATCTTCAGGGGTGCTCTGCATTTATGTTTTGCGGTCTCAGAAAGGGCTAGCGAGATACCATCTTGTTATATCATATTATGATTGTTTTGAGAAAGTGTTGTCATCCGAGATTTATTATTATTGCTCGCTAGTTGATTATGCCATTGATATGAGTAAATGTGAGACCTAAATGTTATTGTGAATGTGGTTAGTTCATAATCTTTGCTGAAAAATTGAATGTTGGCTTTACATACTTGCAACAACAAGATCAAACAGAGTTTGTAAAAGTTTTTCTTTATCACTTTCAGTTTGTCAACTGAATTACTTGAGGACAAGCAAAGGTTTAAGCTTGGAGGAGTTGATACATCTCCAACGTATCTACTTTTCCAAACACTTTTGCCCTTGTTTTGGAATCTAACTTGCATGATTTGAATGTAACTAACCCGGACCGACGTTGTTTTCAGCAGAATTGTCATGGTGTTATTTCTGTGCAGAAATAAAAGTTCTCAGAATGACCTGAAACTCCACAGAGTCATGTTTTGAATTAATAAAAAATATTGGCGAAAGAATCAACAGAAGGAGGCCCACACCCTGTCCGCGAGGGTGCAGGGCGCCCCCCTAGGGCGCACCTGTTGGGGAACGTAGTAATTTCAAACAAATTCCTACGTACACGCAAGATCATGGTGATGGCATAGCAACGAGAGGGGAGAGTGTTGTCCACGTACCCTCGTAGACCGTAAGCGGAAGCGTTATGACAACGCGGTTGATGTAGTCGTACGTCTTCACGATCCGACCGATCCAAGTACCGAACGTACGGCACCTCCGAGTTCAGCACACGTTCAGCTCGATGACGATCCCCGGGCTCCGATCCAGCAAAGCTTCGGGGATGAGTTCCGTCAGCACGACGGCGTGGTGACGATGATCATGCTCTACCGGCGCAGGGCTTCGCCTAAACTCCGCGACGATATGACCGAGGTGGAATATGGTGGAGGGGGGCACCGCACACGGCTAAGGAACGATCCGTAGATCAACTTGTGTGTCCTAGGGTGCCCCCCTGCCCCCGTATATAAAGGAGCAAGGGGGGAGGCCGGCCGGCCCCTTGGGGCACGCCAAGGAGGAGGAGTCCTCCTCCTAGTAGGAGTAGGACTCCCCCTTTCCTACTCCTACTAGGAGGGGGAAAGGAAGGGGGAGAGGGGGAAGGAAAGAGGGGGGCGCCGCCCCCCCTCCTAGTCCAATTCGGACCAGAGGGAGAGGGGGCGCGCGGCCCACCCTGGCCGCCCCTCTCTCTTCCCACCAAGGCCCATGTGGCCCATTAACTCTCCCGAGGGGGGGGGGTTCCGGTAACCCTCCGGCACTCCGGTTTTCTCTGAAATCACCCGGAACACTTCCGGTGTCCGAATATAGTCATCCAATATATCAATCTTTATGTCTCAACCATTTCGAGACTCCTCGTCATGTCCGTGATCACATCCGAGACTCCGAACAAACTTTGGTACATCAAAACTTATAAACTCATAATAAAACGGTCATCGTAACGTTAAGCGTGCGGACCCTACGGGTTCGAGAACTATGTAGACATGACCTAGAACTATTCTCGGTCAATAACCAATAGCGGAACCTGGATGCCCATATTGGTTCCTACATATTCTACGAAGATCTTTATTGGTCAAACCGCATAACAACGTACGTTGTTCCCTTTGTCATCGGTATGTTACTTGCCCGAGATTTGATCGTCGGTATCCAATACCTAGTTCAATCTCGTTACCGACAAGTCTCTTTACTCGTTACGTAATGCATCATCCCGTAACCAACTCATTGGTCACATTTCTTGCATGGCTTATAGTGATGTGCATTACCGAGAGGGCCCAGAGATACCTCTCCGACAATCGGAGTGACAAAACCTAATCTCAAAATACGCCAACTCAACATGTACCTTCGGAGACACATGTAGTACTCCTTTATAATCACCCAGTTACGTTGTGACGTTTGGTAGTACGCAAAGTGTTCCTCCGGTAAACGGGAGTTGCATAATCTCATAGTTACAGGGACATGTATAAGTCATGAAGAAAGCAATAGCAATATACTAAACGATCAAGTGCTAGGCTAACGGAATGGGTCATGTCAATCACATCATTCTCCTAATGATGTGATCCCATTAATCAAATGACAACACATGTCTATGGATAGGAAACATAACCATCTTTGATTAATGAGCTAGTCAAGTAGAGGCATACCAGTGACTATATGTTTGTCTATGTATTCACACATGTATCATGTTTCCAGTTAATACAATTCTAGCATGAATAATAAACATTTATCATGAAATAAGGAAATAAATAATAACTTTATTATTGCCTCTAGGGCATATTTCCTTCAGTCTCCCACTTGCACTAGAGTCAATAATCTAGTTCACATCGCTATGTGATTTAACACCAATATTCACATCTGCATGTGATTAATACCCATAGTTCACATCATCATGTGATCAACACCCAAAGGGTTTACTAGAGTCAATAATCTAGTTCATATCGCTATGTGATTAACACCCAAAAGAGTACTAAGGTATGATCATGTTTTGCTCGTGAGAGAAGCTTAGTCAACGGGTCTGTTATATTCAGAGCCGTATGTATTTCGCAAATATTCTATGTCCACAATGCTCTACACGGAGCTACTCTAGCTAATTGCTCCCACTTTCAATATGTATCCAGATTGAGACTTAGAGTCATCTGGATTGGTGTAAAAGCTTGCATCGTTGTAACTTTTACGACGGGCTCTTTTATCACCTCCATAATCGAAAAACATCTCCTTAGTCCTCACTAAGGATATTCTTGACCCATGTCCAGTGATCTAAAAATTGTATTCCTTTGCCAAACACAGAGCAAGGTATACAATAGGTCTGGTTCACAGCATAGCATACTTTATCGAACCTATGACTGAGGCATAGGGAATGACTTTTCAATCTCTTTCTATTTTCTGCAATGGTCGGGTCTTGAGTCTTACTCAAATTCACACCTTGTAACACAGGCAAGAACTCCTTCTTTGACTGTTCCATTTTGAACTATTTCAAAAATTTATCAAGGTATGTACTCATTGAAAAATCTTATCAAGCGTCTTGATCTATCTATATAGATCTTGATGCTCAATGTGTAAGCAGCTTCACCGAGGTCTTGCTTTGAAAAACTCTTATTCAAGTATCCTTTCATGCTATCCAGAATTTCCACATCATTTCCAATTAACAATATCTCATCCACATATAATATTAGAAATGCTACAGAGCTCCCACTCACTTTCTTGTAAATACAGGCTTCTTCAAAAGTCTGTATAAAACCATATGCTTTGATCAACTCATCAAAGCATATATTCCAACTCCGAGATGCTTGCACCAGTCCATAGATGGATCACTGGAGCTTGCACAATTTGTTAGCACCGTTAGGATTGACAAAACCTTCTGGTTGCATCATATACAACTCTTTAAGAAAACCATTAAGGAATGCAGTTTTGTTTATCCATTTGCCAGATTTCATAAAATGCGGCAATTGCTAACATGATTCAGACAGTCTTAAGCATAGATATGAATGAAAAACTCTCATCGTAGTCAACACCTTGAACTTGTCGAAAACCTTTTGCGACAATTCTAGCTTTGTAGATAGTAACACTATCAGCGTCCGTATTCCTCTTGAAGATCCATTTAATCTCAATGTCTCGCCGATCATTGGGCAAGTCAATCAAAGTCCATACTTTGTTTTCATACATGGATCTTATCTCAGATCTCATCGCCTCAAGCCATTTTGCGGAATCTGGGCTCACCATCGCTTCTTCATAGTCCGTAGGTTCGTCATGGTCTAGTAACATAACTTCCAGAACAGGATTACCATACCACTCTGGTGCGGATCTTACTCTGGAAGACCTACGAGGTTCTGTAGTAACTTAATCTGAAGTTTCATGATCATCATCATTAACTTCCTCACTAATTGGTGTAGTAGTCACAAGAACAGATTTCTGTGATAAACTACTTTCAAATAAGGGAGCAGGTACAGCTACCTCATCAAGTTCTACTTTCCTCCACACACTTCTTTCGAGAGAAACTCCTTCTCTAGAAAGGATCCATTCTTAGCAACGAATGTTTTGCCTTTGGATTTGTGATAGAAGGAGTACCCAACAGTTTCCTTTGGGTATTCTATGAAGACGCACTTCTCCGATTTGGGTTCGAGCTTATCAGGTTAAAAACCTTTTTCATATAAGCATCGCAACTCCAAACTTTAAGAAACGACAACTTAGGTTTACTTCTAAACCATAGTTCATACGATGTCGTCTCAACGGATTTAGATGGTGCCCTTTTAACGTGAATGCAGCTGTCTCTAATGCATAACCCCAAAATGATAATGGTAAATCAGTAAGAGACATCATAGATCGCACCATATCCAATAAACTGCGGTTACAATGTTCGAACACACCATAACATTGTGGTGTTCCAGGTGGCGTGAGCTGTGAAACTATTCCACATTGTTTTAATTGAAGACCAAACTCGTAACTCAAATATTCGTCTCCACGATCAGATCGTAGAAACTTTATTTTCTTTTTATGATGATTTTTCCACTTCACTCTGAAATTCTTTGAACCTTTCAACTATTTCAGACTTATGTTTCATCAAGTAGATATACCCATATCTGCTCAAATCATCTTGTGAAGGTCAGAAAATAACGATACTTGCCACGAGCATCAACACTCATTGGATCGCATACATCGGTATGTATTATTTCCAAGAAGTGAGTAGCTTGTTCCATTATTCCAGAGAACGGAGTTTTAGTCATCCTGCCCAAAAGGCACGGTTCGCAAGCATCAAATGATTCATAACCAAGTGATTCCAAAAATCCATCTTTATGGAGTTTCTTCATGCGCTTTACACCGATATGACCCAAACGGCAGTGCCACAAATAAGTTGCACTATCATTATTAACTTTGCATCTTTTGGCATCAATATTATGAATATGTGTATCACTACGATCGAGATCCAACAAACTATTTCCATTGGGTGTATAACCATCGAAGGTCTTATTCATGTAAACAGAATAACAATTATTCTTTAACTTCAAATGAATAACCGTATCGCAATAAACATGATCAAATCATATTCATGCTCAACGCAAACGCCAAATAACATTTATTTAGGTTTAACACTAATCCCGAAAGTATAGGGAGTGTGCGATGATGATCATATCAATCTTGGAACCACTTCCAACACTCATCGTCACTTCCCCTTCAACTAGTCTCTGTTTATATAACTCCTGTTTCGAGTTACTAATCTTAGCAACTGAACAAGTATCAAATACTCAGGGGCTACTATAAACACTAGTAAGGCACACATCAATAAACTGTATATCAAATATATACCCTTGTTCACTTCTCCATCCTTCTTATCCACCAAATATTTAGGGCATTTCTGCTTCCAGTGACCATTTCCTTTGGAGTGTAAGCACTCAGTTTCAGGCTTTGGTCCAGCTGTGGGCTTCTTCACGGGAGTGACAACTTGCTTGTCATTCTACTTGAAGTTCCCTTTCTATCCCTTTGCCCTTTCTTGAAACTAGTGGTCTTGTCAATCATCAACACTTGATGCTCTTTCTTGATTTCTACCTTCGTCGATTTCAACATCACGAAGAGCTCGGGAATCGTTTTCATCATCCCTTGAATACTATAGTTCATCACAAAGTTCTACTAACTTGGTGATGGTGACTAGAGAATTCTGTCAATCACTATCTTATCTGGAAGATTAACTCCCACTTGATTCAAGCGATTGTAGTACCCAGATAATCTGAGCACATGCTCACTAGTTGAGCGATTCTCCTCCATCTTTTAGCCATAGAACTTGTTGGAGACTTCATATCTCTCAACTCGGGTATTTGCTTGAAATATTAACTTTAACTCCTGGAAGATCTCATATGGTCCATGACGTTCAAAACGTCTTTGAAGTCACGATTCTAAGCCGTTAAGCATGGTGCACAAAACTATCAAGTAGTCATCATATTGAGATAGACAAACATTCATAACGTCTGCATTTGCTCCTACAATAGGTCTGTCACCTAGCGGTGCATCAAGGACATAATTCTTCTGTGCAGCAATGAGGATAAACCTCAGATCACGGATCCAATCCGCATCATTGCTACTAACATCTTTCAACACAATTTTCTCTAGGAACATATCAAAATAAACATATGAAACCAACAACGCAAGCTATTGATCTACAACATAATTTGCAAAATACTACCAGGACTAAGTTCATGATAAATTAAAGTTCAATTAATCATATTACTAAAGAACTCCCACTTAGATAGACATCCCTCTAATCCTCTAAGTGATTACGTGATCCATATCAACTACACCATGTCCGATCATCACGTGAGATGGAGTAGTTTCAACGGTGAACATCAATATGTTGATCATATCTACTATATGATTCACGCTCGACCTTTCGGTCTCCGTGTTCCGAGGCCATATCTGTATATGCTAGGCTCGTCAAGTTTAATCCGAGTATTCCGCGTGTGCAACTGTTTTGCACCCGTTGTATTTGAACATAGAGCCTATCACACCCGATCATCACGTGGTGTCTCAACACGAAGAACTTTCGCAAAGATGCATACTCAGGGAGAACACTTCTTGACAATTAGTGAGAGATCATCTTAAAATGCTACCGTCAATCAAAGCAAGATAAGATGCATAAAGGATAAACATCACATGCAATCAATATAAGTGATATGATATGGCCATCATCATCTTGTGCTTGTGATCTCCATCTTCGAAGCACCGTCGTGATCACCATTGTCACCGGCGCGACACCTTGATCTCTATCGTAGCATCGTTGTCGTTACGCCATCTATTGCTTCTACGACTATCGCTACCGCTTAGTGATAAAGTAAAGCAATTACAGGGCGTTTGCATTTCATACAATAAAGCGACAACCATATGGCTCCTGCCAGTTGCCGATAACTTCGGTTATAAAACATGATCATATGATACAATAAAATATAGCATCACGTCTTGACCATATCACATCACAACATGCCCTGCAAAAACAAGTTAGACATCCTCTACTTTGTTGTTGCAAATTTTACGTGGCTGCTATGGGCTTAGCAAGAACCGTTCTTACCTACGCATCAAAACCACAACGATAGTTCGTCAAGTTAGTGATGTTTTAACCTTCGCAAGGACCGGGCGTAGCCACACTCGATTCAGCTAAAGTGAGAGAGACAGACACCCGCCAACCACCTTTAAGCAAGAGTGCTCGTAACGGTGAAACCAGTCTCGCGTAAGCGTATGCGTAATGTCGGTCCGAGCCGCTTCATCTCACAATACCGCCGAACCAAAGTTTGACATGCTGGTAAGCAGTATGACTTGTATCGCCCACAACTCACTTGTGTTCTACTTGTGCATATGACATCTACGCATAAAACCTGGCTCGGATGCCACTGTTGGGGAACATAGTAATTTCAAAAAATTTCCTACATACACGCAAGATCATGGTGATGGCATAGCAAAAAGAGGGGAGAGTGTTGTCCACGTACCCTCGTAGACCGTAAGCGGAAGCATTATGACAACGCGGTTGATGTAGTCGTACGTCTTCACGACCCGACCGATCCAAGTACCGAACGTACGGCACCTCCGAGTTCAGCACACGTTCAGCTCGATGACGATCCCCGGGCTCCGATCCAGCAAAGCTTCGGGGATGAGTTCCATCAGCACGACGGCGTGGTAACGATGATGATGCTCTACCGGCGCAGGGCTTCGCCTAAACTCCGCGACGATATGACCGAGGTGGAATATGGTGGAGGGGGGCACCGCACACGGCTAAGGAACGATCCGTAGATCAACTTGTGTGTCCTAGGGTGCCCCCTGCCCCTGTATATAAAGGAACAAGGGGGAGGCCTGCCGGCCCCTTGGGGCGCGCCAAGGAGGAGGAGTCCTCCTAGTAGTTGTAGGACTCCCCCTTTCCTACTCCTACTAGGAGGGGGAAAGGAAGGGGGAGAGGGGGAAGGAAAGAGGGGGGCGCCGCCCCCCCTCCTAGTCCAATTCGGACCATAGGGAGAGGGGGCACGCGGCCCACCCTGGCCGCCCCTCTCTCTTCCCACCAAGGCCCAAGTGGCCCATTAACTCTCCCCGGGGGTTCCGGTAACCCTCCGGCACTCCGGTTTTCTCCGAAAGAACCCGGAACACTTCCGGTGTCTGAATATAGTCGTCCAATATATCAATCTTTATGTCTCGACCATTTCGAGACTCCTCGTCATGTCCGTGATCACATCCGGGACTCCGAACAAACTTCGGTACATCCAAACTTATAAACTCATAATAAAACTGTCATCGTAACGTTAAGCGTGCGGACCCTACGGGTTCGAGAACTATGTAGACATGACCTAGAACTATTCTCGGTCAATAACCAATAGCAGAACTTGGATGCCCACATTGGTTCCTACATATTCTATGAAGATCTTTATCGGTCAAATCGCATAACAACATACGCTGTTCCCTTTGTCATCGGTATGTTACTTGCCCGAGATTTGATCGTCGGTATCCAATACCTAGTTCAATCTCGTTACCGGCAAGTCTCTTTACTCGTTACGTAATGCATCATCCCGTAACCAACTCATTGGTCACATTGCTTGCAAGGCTTATAGTGATGTGCATTACGGAGAGGGCCCAGAGATACCTCTCCGATAATCGGAGTGACAAAACCTAATCTCGAAATACGCCAACTCAACATGTACCTTCGGAGACACCTGTAGTACTCCTTTATAATCACCGAGTTACGTTGTGACGTTTGGTAGTACCCAAAGTGTTCCTCCGGTAAACGGGAGTTGCATAATCTCATAGTTACAGGAACATGTATAAGTCATGAAGAAAGCAATAGCAATATACTAAACGATCAAGTGCTAGGCTAACGGAATGGGTCATGTCAATCACATCATTCTCCTAATGATGTGATCCCATTAATCAAATGACAATACATGTCTATGGTTAGGAAACATAACCATCTTTGATTAATGAGCTAGTCAAGTAGAGGCATACCAGTGACTATATGTTTGTCTATGTATTCACACATGTATCATGTTTCCGGTTAATACAATTCTAGCATGAATAATAAACATTTATCATGAAATAAGGAATAAATAATAACTTTATTATTGCCTCTAGGGCATATTTCCTTCAGCGCCCCTTCCTCGTGGATCACCTGGACCTCCACCGACCTCAACTCCAACTCTATATATTCACGTTCGAGGAGAAAAAAATTAGAGAGAAGTATTCATCGCGTTTTACGATACGGAGCCGCCGCCAAGCCCTGTTCTTCCTCGGGAGGGCTGATCTGGAGTCCGTTTAGGGCTCCGCAGAGGGGAATCCGTCACCATCATCATCATCAACCATCCTCCATCATCAATTTCATGATGCTCACCGCCGTGCGTGAGTAATCCCATCGTAGGCTTGCTGGACGGTGATGGGTTGGATGAGATTTACCATGTAATCGAGTTAGTTTGTTAGGGTTTGATCCCTAGTATCAATTATGTTTTAAGATTGATGTTGCTACGACTTTGCCATGCTTAATGCTTGTCACTAGGGCCCGAGTGCCATGATTTTAGATCTGAACCTATTATGTTTTCATGAATATATGTGAGTTCTTGATCCTATCTTGCAAGTCAATAGTCACCTACTACGTGTTATGATCCGGCAACCCCGAAGTGACAATAATCGGGACCACTCCCGGTGATGACCGTAGTTTGAGGAGTTCATGTATTCACTAAGTGTTAATGCTTTGGTCCGGTACTCTATTAAAAGGAGGCCTTAATATCCCTTAGTTTCCAATAGGACCCCGCTACCACGGGAGGGTAGGACAAAAGATGTCATGCAAGTTCTTTTCCATAAGCACGTATGACTATATTGGGAATACATGCCTACATTACATTGATGAACTGGAGCAAGATCTATGTCACCCTATGTTATAACTGATGCATGATGAATTACATTTGACATAATTATCCATCATTGATCCATTGCCTACAAGCTCATTTCATATTGATCCTTGCTTAGTTACTTCTCTGTTGCCACTGTTATGATGGCTACAAAACTGCTACTGTTACTTTTGCCACCGTTACCGTTACTTCCATACTACTTTGCTACTAAATACTTTGCTGCATTTATTAATTCAGGTGTAGTTGAATTGACAACTCAGCTGGTAATACTTGAGAATATTCTTTGGCTCCCCTTGTGTCAAATTAATAAATTTGGGTTGATACTCTACCCTCGAAAACTGTTGCGACCCCCTATACTTGTGGGTTATAACTAAGCTATTGACATAGTGCCAAGTGTCAGTTGCTATTTTCTGCTTGTTTTTTACATCACAGGAAATCAATATCGAACGGCATCCAAACGCAACGAAACTTTTTGTGGATTTTTTCTGGACCAGAAGACACCTGTTCGGTCAAAGAAGTACCAAAGGGGTGCTCCGAGGGGAGCACAGCCCACCAAGGTGTGCTTGGGGGCCCAGGCGTGCGCACCTTGGTGGCCTTCCACATCGCCTCTTTGTTCTATAAATACCCCAATATTCCAAAAACCTAGGGGAGTCGATGAAAATCAATTCTAGGCACCCCAAGTTCTAGAACCACCAAATCCAATCTAAACACCATCACGGAGGGGTTCATTATCCCCATTGGTGCCTCTAATGATGCGTGAGTAGTTCATTGTAGACCTACGGGTCCATAGTTAGTAGCTAGATGGATTCCTCTCTCTCTCTCTCTCTCTCTCTCTCTCGATTCTCAATACAATGGTCTCTTGGAGATCCATATTATATAACTCTTTTTTGCGGTGTGTTTGTTGGGATCCGATGAACTTTGAGTTTATGATCGGATCTATGTTTTTATCCATGAAAATTATTTGAGTCTTCTTTGATCTCTTATATGCATGATTGCTTATAGCCTCGTATTTCTTCCCCGATATTTGGGTTTTGTTTGGCCAACTTGATCTATTTATCTTGCAATTGGAAGAAGTGCTTTGTGATGGGTTCGATCTTATGGTGCTTAATCCTAGTGACAGAAGGGGAACCGACATGTATGTATTGTTGCTATTAAGGATAACAAGATGGGGTCTATTTCTACATAAATAGATATTATCTACATCATGTCATCACTCTTATCGCATTACTCCGTCTTTCCATGAACTTAATACAATAGATGCATGCCGGATAGCGGTTGATGTGTGGAGTAGTAGTAGTAGATGCAGGCAGGAGTCGGTCTACTAATCTTGGACGTGATGCCTATATAATGATCATTGCCTGGATATCGTCATGAGTACACTACAATAAAAAGACACATCCGTGACATTTTGGGCCGAACGAAATTTTATTTGTCTTACATATGACACTTCTATGACGATAATTGTGACAAAACCCTATATCATCATAGATGTGGTGGGATCCTACTTCTGTGACAAAAAATCATGACATAAAATGGGATTTTCGTACTGGGCAGACCGGAGACGTAGCTGCATGACATTCTTTGGGCCGTCCATGATGGAAAAAACCATGGTAGAAGCGAGGGCGAGGAAAATTTTAGGGAGTTCCCGGTTACGGTGGGAGGTCGGGGGCCGAGCGATGCGCGTTTCTCTCGTACACGTATGCACGTGTGTGCGAGGTGTTGGCTCTAACTGAACCCGAGCGAGGCGTTGGGCTCTAACTGAACCCGAGCGATTGCACTGCAGGCTACACGTTACTGAACCCGAGCGATCGACCGATGGCTGTTAACTGAACCCGATCGAGCGATTCCTTCGCTACTGTTGCTAACTGAAGCCGATCGATTGGATGAACAGTGAGTGTTCCAGGAGGGTTTGGATGAACAGAAAGCGGTGGCGTTGCCTCTGGATGAACAGGACCCCGTGGTGTGGAGGGCTGGATGAACAGTAGACGGTGGAGGGGTGCCCGTGGAGGGGTGGTTGAACAGGACCCCGTGGTGTGGTGGAGGGCTAGATGAACAGTAGATGGTGGAGGTGTGCCCGTGGAGGGGTGGTTGAACAGTAGCGGGTGGAGTAGCGCACGGTGGAGGCTGGATGAACAGGAGCCCGTGGAGGATAGAGGAGGTCGACAGTGGAGATGAACAGTATCCCGTGGAGTCCCATTTTGCGGTACGCCACACCCCTCCCGATGAACAGGACAACCGTTTCGACCGTAGCACTCCAACACAAGTCCGTTTCGTCCGTTTTACAGTACGCCACACCCCTCTCGATCAACAAGACCCCCGTTTCGACCGTAGGAGGTCCGTTTCGTCCGTTTTGCGGTACACCACACCCCTACTGATCAACAGGACCCCCGTTTCGACTGTAGGAGGTCTGTTTCCTCTGTTTTGCGGTATGCCACACCCCTCCCGATCAACAGGACCCCCGTTTTGATCATAGGAGTTCCGTTTCCTCCGTTTTGCGGTACGCCACACCCCTCCCGATCAATAGGACCCCGTTCCGAACGTAAGAGGTCCGTTTCCTCCGTTCTGCGGTACGCCAGGCCTCATTTCAATCGTTGTTCCGCCCAAGCCCTCCCGATGAACACGACCACACATTCCGTTCCGACCTAGCCGGTTGGCTCCCCATGAACACGACGACGACGCTATTTCTCCGTTCCGACCCAGCCATGTACGTATGCGCGAGTAGGCGTTCGAGACCCTGCCCGTATGTATGTACGTGGCCGTATTTTCTTTCTTGCACCCTGGCCGTTGTACGTACGTGTACATGCTACGTGCGCGCCTCTACTACGACACATGCGCGCCTCTACTACGACACGTGTGCGCCTCTACATCGACCAGTATATATGTACGTACACATTCGCGACCAGAATGACAACGCTATGTACGCTTCGACCAAGTGGGTCCCGACTGTCAGACACTTCCTTGCGTGCGAAGATGTAGCTGGTGGGTCCCAGCAGTCAGGGGGGCGAATCATTTTTTTTTTGCTCGGACGCACTTCCTTGCGTGCGAAGATGTAGCTGGTGGGTCCCAGCAGTTAGGGGGAAACGTTTTTTTCGTTAAATATGGTGGCCCGTCCGGTGGGTCCCCGCTGTCAGGTGGAGGAATAATTATTTTCTGCGTAATAAGGAGGCTCTTCCTTGCTGCAGCCGTGGACACAACTATCAGCCTCTCCACGTACAGTCCACGTCCGATGGAAGTCGTTCCTTGACCATGTTGACCACGCCGCGCCGCGAGCACCAGGGTGGTGGACGACGACAAGGCCTAGGAAGGGGACAACGGTGAGTCGGGGAAGACGCGGCAGCGGAAGCCCGCGCGGAGAGGAGTACAAGGGTTCACTGGTTCGGCTGCGGTGTGAGGCTGCCGTCGCAGCAGGGCCTGGCCAGCGGTGGGAATAGTAGGGGGCGGTGAGGCCTCCGCGACAGCACATCCGGCCACGGGAGGCAGGAGCATGCGGCACGACCGGCGCTGCTTTGGGCGGCTGGAGCAAGAAGACGAGAGGTTGAAGAAGCACTACGGCCGTTGGATGGACATCGTACGGTCACTGGAGCTAGAAACGTTTATATCGACTAAGTTGACAAAGCCATCCGTCCCCGTCAATTTAGTAGGCCCACAAGTCAGCCTCACACCAAGGTGGGTCCCAGCTAGCAGGGGGTATTCATTTTTTTTTGTGTAATAAGGAGGCAGTTCCGGTGGGTCCGAGCTGACAGCAAGGGAACGTTTTTTTGCGAAATACGTTGGCCCGTCGGGTGGGTCCCAGCAGTCAGGGGCAAATGTTTTTTTCGCAAAATACTGGTGGCCCGTCCGGTGGGTCCATGCTGTCAGGTGGAGGAATAATTATTTTTCATGGAATTCGGTCATTGACCACATTGATCACGCCACGCCGAGAGCACCACGGCGGTGGACGACAGCGAGGCCTAGGAAGGTGACGACGTGGAGCCAGGGAACACACGGCAGTGGATGCCCACGCGGAGAGGAGTATGAGGGTTCACTGGTTCGGCTGTGCTGTCATCGCCGCAGAATAACAGGTGGTGTGGGTGAGTGGAACTGGAGGGATGGCCTGGCCAGTGGTGGGAGTAGTATGGGGGCGGTGAGGCCTCCGTGGCAACACAGTCGGCCATGGGAGGCAGGAGCAGGTGGCACGACCGGCGCTGCTTTGGGTGGCTGGAGCAAGAAGACCAGAGGTTGAAGAAGCACTACGGCCGTTGGATGGACCTCGTACGGTCAGTCAAGCTAGAATCGTGCATATTAACTAAGTTTACAAAGCCCTTCGTCCCCGTCAACTTAGTAGGCCCACTATAGTGGGTTCCAGCTAGCAGGTGGAGTATTCATTTTTTGTGTGTAATAAGGAGGCACTTCCTTGCGTGCGAAGATATAGCTGGTGGGTCCGAGCTGTCAGCAGCGGTAACGTTTTTTTCACGAAATACAGAGGCCCTTTCGGTGGGTCCCAGATGTCAAGTGGATGAATCATTATTTTGCGCGTAATAAGGAGGCATGGACCCAGCTGTCAGCCTCTCCACGTACAGTCCACTTCAGATGCATGTCGGTCGTTGACCATGTTGACCATGCCACGCCGAGAGCACCAGGGCGATGGACGACGGCGAGGCCTAGGAAGGGAACAACATGGAGGCAGGGAAGACTCGGCAGTTGTTTCCCATGTGGAGGGGAGTACGACTGTACGAGAGTTTACTGGTTCGTCTGCCGTCGCGAGAGAATAACAGCAGGTGTGGGACTATGGGTGAGTAGAGGGATGGCTAGGCCAGCGATGGGAGTACGGTGGGGTGGTGAGGCCTGCGCGGTAGCACAGCCGGCCGCGGGGAGGAGGGAGCAGGCAGTCCCGCCGGCGCTTGTTTGAGCGGCTGGAGCAGGAAGAGCACAAATTGAAGAAGCATGACGGCCGTTGGATGGACATCCAATAGTATGCAGGCCATCAGTGGAAAGCCTCAAATCTGTGGAAAACAGCATACATCCCATCTGCCATTATTTAAAATAATTTACAGCCCATTTGTTAATTCTTACGGGTTTTTTGGAGCCCATGTTCTTTTTGTTAGCATTACAGCCCATATTGTGGACACGGTTAAAAAATTATACAAAATTTTGCATATGTCGGTGCGGTCTGAACTATTTTTAATCCCGAAATTTCGAGTCACATTCAGACTGATTTTTAAAATAAATGTATATCAATATAAAATCCAATAAATTGTCCACGCATAAAAGTCAATGCAATTTAAAATCTCGAAATGAAAAAAAGATATTTGAAACTAATTGCCGGTCTGATGTGTTTTAAAAATGTACAACCCATTTATCATTACTGATAGGCCATTTTCTCGGCCAGCCGAATGAATCTCTCCTCGTCCTGAAAGATTTGCACCTCAACAGGCCTGATAAAGCGACTTACTTGACAAATCACAAAAAAACTGGGCTAGCCATTTTCAGAAAGAAAAAAAACTACTGGGCTGGTCTGTGGTAAACATAAAAGAAAAGGCTGTTTAGATAGGCCAGAGTGTCCCGCACAGCCCAGTTGACACCCTGCTTCCGTCTCAAAAACAAATTAGATAAATGCCACTCCAATTATGGCGATTCATAAAAATGCCACTGCAATTTCCAAACTTTGAAAAATGCCACTGCAATTTCCAAACTTTGAAAAATGCCACTGCAATTTTTGCAAACTTTGAAAAACGCCACTACAGTTTGCAAACTTTGAAAAACGCCACTCCAGACTTCGAAAAATGCCACTAGAAATGGCATTTTTCAAAGTTTGGAAATTGCAGTGGCATTTCTCGGATACACCAGATTTTGAGTGGCATTTATCAAATTAACCCAAAACAAAAATAACTGGGCGAGCTGCTGGGTCCCTGGTGTCAGACGCTCGTTGTGCAATTCTCTCGTTTATTGACTATGTTGACAATGGCATGGGACCCAGATGTCAGAAATCCACTAGGAGGAGCCATTGTTTTATTGGCTTGAAATAAGGAGGCACTTGCTTGCGTACTGCCATGACCTTGGCGGGTCCTTGCTGTCATCCTCTCCACGTACAATCATCTCCTGATTGTGTACGCGTCAACTTGCTAGGCCCACAAGTCAGCCTCTAAACCCGTGGAGGACAAATACAACCCATTTAAAAAAATAACAGCCCATTCCATATGTTCAAACGGAAAGTTCAACATTCAGGGGAAAGTAACAGGTCTGATCCACATATAGAGTACTGAACTTCCATGTTGACAACCATCATAGCCAAGTTAACTATCTACTCCCACTAATACTCTAGTAGCATACAAGTACTAACTTACTCTTAGCTAACTAGACAATGTCGGCCGCCATCTCTGGTAGACGCTAAACGCCGGCACCAGCGTCCTGCGCCTCGCCTCGGACTTGTAAGAGGTGTGATAGGGCGTGTTGCTCGCGCGCGTTCGCCCTTTCCATGCCGGCGTGGTCCACCGAAGCTTCGGCTTCCAAGCGGGAAACCCACTTGACGAGGTGGTAGTAAAAATCGGCGTCGTGAACGCGTGCGTGCCCGACAGCCTCCAGGGCTATTTGCCGGGCGCCGCCCTCCACGTAGTCGGCCCAGTTTCGGGCACTCTGCTTGCGACTCAGAGCATCGGTGCGCTGCTGCTCCATGTCCCGCTGGCGGCGCAAATCAGTGATACGCTGCTCCTCCGCCAGGCGGTCGCGCTCCAACAACTCCTACTCCTCCGCCATGCGGTCGCGCTCCAACAACTCCTCGATCTCCGCATTGCCATCTAAAGACAGATAGAATGCCTCCTCCCTCCGTCTGCCTTCCGGTGAAAAACTGAACACTAGTTCCGACGGTGACCGCCTCCGACGTCGCCTACCATGGACGGGCGGGGGCATGGCGGACATGGCGAGCGACGTCGGGCCGGTGGGGGCTTGTGAGGATCTGGCGAGTTGGTCACGGTGGCACCCGGGAAGGCCGGGAAACAGTACTTATAGGAGGAAGGTAGTGCGACGGTCATCGGAATTCAATGCATAATGGCTTAGCGCGCCAGCTTGCCATGGAAAACTAGAGAAACTGAAATTATGACTATGCTGTCCCATCCCGTCTGGGTCGCACGCCGGCATGGCGGTCAAATGAATACACTCGAATCATCTCCCTCCTTGTCAATAATGATTCCACGGATTTAAAAAGCCCGCAACAATTAAAGCATATCTTTTTTCGCATCGGTTAGTTGCGTTAATTACGGCCGGCTACGTGCAGGCACTCAGAATTGCTCGCAGGCAGTACGCGAAGCAGCATGCAACGAGTCGCAGCCGAGGGCACGCATGCAGCCACTTAAATCGCTGGAATTAATTAGGCTTAAACTTCTGCATGCCGTTAATTATTGACATGCCTTGGTCTTGCTTCTTTGCTCACGGGACTAATAAACCCGGACGGAGGGAGTACCTTGGTTGGTGAGAGGTTTGAATTAAGCCCTGCAAACCGGAAAGGAGGTACTAGTACGTGCGTGATCCGCTATTTATTCGTGTAGGATCGAGTAGGTCGCTTCTTGAATTGAGCCCTGCAAACCGGAAAGGAGGTAGTACGTGCGTGATCCACTATTTATTTGTGTAGGATCGATAGTGTAGCTTGTCAGTTTCTTCAGAAGTAGGCATTTTTATCCGTGTAGGATCGATAGTGTAGCTTGTCAGTTTCTTCAGAGGTAGGCATTTTTATTCAAGAAACTGCCACTTTGCATCTTGCGTCGCAAATAAAACTGCCAGGAGCGTATTTGTAGGCTAGCTAGTGATCGATCAGTGACTTGTAAACACTGAGCGAATAGAAATAAGTAACTGTTAATACATCTCAATGATTCACAGATCATATACAAATATGTAGCTCCAAAAGCAAAGATCAGCCACTTCGGATCTTGCATCGTAACTAAAACTAACTAGTACAATTCCCATACTTAAGATCAACATGTTAATGCATCTCAATGATTCACAGATCATATACAAATATGTAGCTCCAAAATCAAAGATCTAGAAAAAACATTTGTTCTTCCTACTAACATGGATGCTTCTCTTGGCCAACATACAGTACAGACTGAAAGAAAATTTTGTTTGTGAAGTCTACAATTCCTCTTGCAAACGTAAGTGGTTTTACCAACAGTTGGAACCATGAGAATGAACCACACATGATGGAGGAACATCCACTGCAATATGATTTGGTCTTCTCTCGATCACACCGCGAGACTATTTTCGGAATACAAACTTTAACTTAGGCAAAATGATGCCCATTGTATAATCAGACCAAAGCAATGAAGCACCTAGTGTTGGCCAGTAAATACTATAGTACTACTTTTATGTAGTCCATGAAGTGACTATCCAATCTTTGTGTCTATTTTCAAATGGCACTACATGCAGTGACTAGACTATTCTCTTGTGCAGTTCAACCAAAATTGTGGACACTTTGTTTTTTTGCCAAATAGCAACGGCAGACATCTCTGTGTGCACAAATATCAAGAAGCTAGTAAACATATACCACACCATGTATTTTTGGTTTAAACATGTCGCTTCCGCTTAGCATCTGTCATGTTCTGCACTGGACAATCTGATATAGTTATGTTTTGCCCTGGACAATTTCATACTGAATTGATTTGCTGGTTCAGAGCAGAAATATAGCGCCTATTCTTCATCAGACCAAGGATGTCCATATTCGCAGTGATGGAAGAGGTGAAATCGATACAACCGAAATTGAGCATCCAATCATTGAATCTTGTCCTACACCTCCAATGTAGGTCCACCCTGCCAATAAATTCATATGCAAACCACTAGTATTACTATCTAATGACAGTACAAAAAGAGTAGCAAGATAGTAGCAAACCATGTACCTTTGTAATGAACAGCTCATAGTGCCACCAATTGGATATAAAGGTTTGGAAAAAACATGCTCCTAATGTTGAACCAGTTGGACTTTTTGTGCAGTTCCACTAAAATCGAGCATCCCTATTTGCATAGATATTGAAAGTGTGATTACTATAAAAGTGGCACTAGTTGAAGCATAGACTCAGAAATATAAGCATTCCAATTTCTTAATGGGAAAAGGTAGCAAGACTGTTTCTAACCACCTGTTTGAGGGAATAAATAAAGCAACAACGGCTGATGTCAGGAAGGCATACATAGTTTTTCTGAAAAACTGAGCCATTCCTGACCTTTCCTCTTCTTTTAAGCAAATTTTGTGCAGTTCTACTAAAATAAAATGCCATCACTGCCTTGACAATTCAGTGACACTGTACAAAAGGAAATGACTTAACATTACATCATGATGTCAGGTATGTAGTCGACATGCATTAGAGACAAACATACATACCTCCTCCAATAACATAATGAACATTAATTTTAACAAAGGTGTGACTATCTTTATCGGGGTAATTTGAGTGAACTCTACACCCTTTGTTCCTTAATATAAGACGTTTTCGCGGTTCAATTTAAAGTACCCAAACGTCTAGTATTTAGAAAAACAGGTAGTAGTTTTCTTGAGGACATATCTGGGAAAGCTTGCCACACTTTATTTATGTCCATACGCTAATGCAACACCATTTGAATACTATAAATATATACTAATCCAGTGGCTAGTGCAAAAGTAGTGTAGTTAGTTTATTGCAGGGTATGATACTTCTCCGTCGTATCTATAATTTTTGATTGTTTCATGCCAATATTCTTCAACTTTCATATACTTTTGGCAACTTTTTATACTATTTTTGGGACTAACATATTGATCTAGTGCCCAGTGTTATTTCCTGTCTGTTGCATGTTTTATGTTTCGCAGAAAACCAATATCAAACAGAATCCAAATGGGATAAAAATGGAAGGAGAATTATTTTGGAATATTTGGGATTTTCCAGAGGAAGAATCAACGCGAAACAGTGTCCGAGGTGGCCACGAGACAGGGGGGCGCGCCCACCCCCCCTGGGCGCGCCTGGCACTATCGTGGGCCACCCGTAAGGCGGTTGACGCTCTACTTTTGCCGCAAGAAATCTAATTTTATGAGTAAATTCTGGGCGAAAGATTCACCCCAATCGGAGTTACGGATATCCAGATATAAATGAAACAGTGAAGGGGTAGAAACAGAGAACGCAGAAACAGAGAGATAGATCCAATCTCGGATGGGCTCTCGCCCCTCCCAAGCCATGGGAGCCAAGGACCAGAGGAGAAACCCTTCTCCCATCTAGGGAGGAGGTCAAGGAAGAAGAAGAAGAAGGGGGGCTCTCTCCCCCTTGCTTCCGGTGGCGCTAGAACGGCGCCGGGGGCCATCATCATCACTGCGATCTTCACCAACACCTCCACCATCTTCACCAACATCTCCATCACCTTCCCCTTCTATCTACAGCGATCCAATCTCCCTCAACCCATTGTACCCTCTACTCGAACTTGGTGCTTTATGCTTCATATTATTTTCCAATGATGTGTTGCCATCCTATGATGTGTGAGTAGATTTTCGTTGTCCTATCGGTGATTGATGAATTTCTATGATTGCTTTGAGTTGCATGTTTTATTATTGGTGCTGTCCTATTGTGCCCTCCGTGTCGCGCAAGCATGAGGGATTCCCGCTGTAGGGTTTGCAATATGTTCATGATTTGCTTATGGTGGGTGGCGTGAGTGACAGAAGCACATACCCGAGTAAGTAGGTTGTTTGCGTATGGGATAAAGGGGACTTGTTACTTTAATGCTATGGTTGGGTTTTACCTTAATGAATCGTTAGTAGTTGCGGATGCTTGCTAGAGTTCCAATCATAAGTGCATATGATCCAAGTAGAGAAGGTATGTTAGCTTATGCCTCTCCCTCAAATAGAATTGCAATAGTGATTACCGGTCTAGTAACGTAGTCAATTGCTTAGGGACAATTTCACAACTCCTACCACCACTTTTCCAAACTCGCTATATTTACTTTATTGTTTATTTATCTAAACAACCCCTACTTTTTATTTAAATGTTCTTTATTATCTTGCAACCTATCCAACAACACCTACAAAGTACTTCTAGTTTCATACTTGTTCTAGGTAAAGCAAACGTCAAGTGTGCGCAGAGTCGTATCAGTGGCCGATAGGACTTGAGAGAGTATTTGTTCTACCTTTAGCTCCTCATTGGGTTCGACACTCTTACTTATCGAAAGAGGCTACAACTTTCTCGTATACTTGCGGGTTATCAAGACCTTTTTCTGGCGCCGTTGCCGGGGAGTCATAGCGTGGGGTGAATATTATCGTGTGTGCTTGTTTGCTTTATCACCAAGTAATTTTTATTTGCTGTCCTAAGTTGTTCTCTATCTTTAGTTATGGATATGGAACATGAAATACCTAAAATATTAGGTGTACTTGCTACTCATGTAGACGGGGTAACTCCTATAACCCTCGATTCTCATTATGTGAAAGATATTATGTACTATTTTGATAATCCTGAGAAAACGCCATTCAACTTTATAATGGGAGACACGTTGGATCAACGTGAATACTTTAGGGATCATCTCTCGACACAAAAAGGGAAACTATTTTGGGATCAATTTATTATGTTGCGTTGGTATGCTCGCCAACTATGCTTGAGATATGATATTACTTGTTGCTCTAGGATGAAGGCTCCACACCTTCCCTTTTCATGCAAATTTAATGACAATAAAACCTTAGCTTCTTATGCTAATTGTATATATGATTACTATGATGTGGAACAAATAGAAGAATTTGTTGCTTTTAAGGCTGCTTATGAAATTGAATCTTTGTTTGAAAAGTATGAAGCTTTTGATTATGATGGTGTTTATAGGCCTGAAAATCTTGCTATACTTAGATATTGCTATAAAAATTATGAATACAATTACTATATTAATGCATTTATTGAGAAAGTCTCTGCTGTCCAAGAAGAGACTAATATTTTGCAGGAAGCTATGGAAGAAGAAAGTGATGAAACTATGAGCTTATTGGATGAAAAAGATGATGAGGAGAGAGAAGAACAAAAGGAGGAAGATCGGATTGATCACCCGTGCCCACCTTCTAATGAGAGTAACTCTTCAACTCATACATTGTTTAATTCCCCTTCGTGCTTACCGAAGGATGATTGCTATGATCCCGTTGACTCTCTTGAAATATCCCTTTTTGATGATGCTTGCTATGCTTGTGGCCATGATGCCAATATGAATTATGCTTATGGAGATGAACTTGCTATAGTTCCTTATATTAAACATGAAATTGTTGCTATTGCACCCACGCATGATAGTCCTATTATGTTTTTCAATTCTCCCTACTACACTATATTGGAGAAGTTTGTGCTTATTAAGGATTATATTGATGGGTTACCTTTTACCGTTGCACATGATAATTTTGATGAATGTAATATGCATGTGCTTGCTGCTCCTACTTGCAATTATTATGAGAGAGGAACTATATCTCCGCCTCTCTATGTTTCCAATACGATAGAATTGCAAGAAATTGTTTATACTATGCATTGGCCTTTACTATGTGTGCATGAATTGTTCTTTTATGATATGCCGATGCATAGGAAGAGGGTTATACTTCGTTGTTGCATGATATATGTTACTTTGTGCTCACTACTAAATTACAAATCATTTTTAATTAAAATTGGCTTTGATATACCTTGGGATCCGCGTGGATCTGTTACTTGAGCACTATATGCCTAGCTTAATGGCTTTAAAGAAAGCGCTGCCAGGGAGACAACCCGGAAGTTTTAGAGAGTCATTTATTTCTGTTGAGGGCTTTTATATAGTTTAAAAACAAAAAAATAAAGAGGGGAACCCAAAACTTTTCAAAAAGGAAAGTGGAAGTGAGAAAGACAAGCATTGTTGAAGTGGGAGAGCTCCTTGAACTTTGTTCATGCTCACGGAAACTCTGTGAATCTTGATTACAGAAACTTTTCATCAAAAATAATTATCCCCTTGTACAATTACCTTGTATTATAAAAATAATGTGCCAAGGTTTTCCTTTAGAATGTTTACAATGCTTGTTGGTTTGTGCGGTGTAGGACAGAAACTTTGGCTGTAGTGCGCGATTTTATTTTAACTGGAAAGTCAAACGGTTATGATTCCTTTTGCAATGTCTTGCTGTACAACTTCTTTATTTTTCTTAATTTTGGTAGAATTTGTGGGGTCCCAGAAGTATGGTGAATGTTCAGATTGCTACAGACTATTCTGTTTTTGACAGATTCTGTTTTTGATGCATAGTTTACTTGTTTTGATGAATCAATCAATTTATATCAGTGGATTAAGCCATGGAAAAGTTATATTACAGTAGACACAATGCAAAAACAAAATATGAATTGGTTTACTACAGTACTTAGAGTAGTGATTTGCTTTATTATACTAACGGATCTTACCGAGTTTTTTGTTGAAGTTTTGTGTGGATGAAGTGTCTAATCGAGGATGTCTCGATATGAGGAAAAGGAAGAGAGGCAAGAGCTTAAGCTTGGGGATGACCTAGGCACCCCAAGTAAATATTCAAGGAGACTCAAGCGTCTAAGCTTGGGGATACCCCGGAAGGCATCCCCTCTTTCTTCAACAAGTATTGGTATGTTTTCGAATTCGTTTCGTTCAAGCGATATGTGCAACCTTGGAGCGTCTTTTGCATTTAGTTTTCACTTTTCTTTTATGAACCATGCTGGTATGTGATTTATAGAATGCTCATTTCACTTCACTTAAATCTTTTGAGTATGGCTTTATAGAATGTTTCATGTGCTTCACTTATATCATTTGAAGTTTGGATTGCATGTTTCTCTTCACATAGAAAACCGCCATTTATAGAATGCTCTTTTGCTTCACTTATATTTGTTAGAGCGTGGGAATATATTTTGTAGAAAGAATTAGACTCTCTTTCTTCACTTATATCTATTTAGAGAGATGACAGGAATTGGTCATTCAAATGGTTAGTCATAAAATCCTACATAAACTTGTAGATCACTGAATATGATATGTTTGATTCCTTGCAATAGTTTTGCGATATAAAGATGGTGATATTAGAGTCATGCTAGTGGGTGGTTGTGAATTGTAGAGACACTTGTGTTGAGGTTTGCAAGTCTCGTAGCATGCACGTATGGTAACCGTTGTGTGACAAATTTGAAGCATGGGGTGTTTCTTTGATTGTCTTCCTTATGAGTGGCAGTTGGGGACGAGCGATGGTCTTTTCCTACCAATCTATCCCCCTAGGGGCATGTGTAGTAGTACTTTGCTTCAAGGGCTAATAAATTCTTCCAATAAGTATATGAGTTCTTTCTGACAAATGTGAGTCCATGGATTATACTCACTTTTACCTTTACATCATTGCTAGCCTCTTCGTTACCGTGCATTGCCCTTTCTCACTTTGAGAGTAGGTGCAAACTTCGCCGGTGCATCCAAACCCCGTGATATGCTACGCTCTATCATACATAAGCCTCATTATATCTTCCTCAGAACAGCCACCATACCTACCTATCATGGCATTTCCATAGCCATTCCGAGATATATTGCCATGCAACTTCCATCATCATCATATACATGACTTGAGCATTTATTGTCATATCGCTTTGCATGGTCGTAAGATAGCTAGCATGATGTTTTCATGGCTTGTCCATTTTTTGATGTCATTACTACGCTAGATCATTGCACATCCCGGTACACCGCAAGAGGCATTCATATAGAGTCATATCTTTGTTCTAGTATCGAGTTGTAATATTGAGTTGTAAGTAAATAAAAGTGTGATGATCATCATTGTAGAGCATTGCCCCATGAAAAAAAGAAAAAAGAAAAAAAAAGGAAAGGCCAAAGAAGCCTAAATAAAAAAGGGGGCCAAAGAAGCCCACCCAAAAAGAAAAAAAAAGAAAAAAAAAGGAAAAAAGAAAAGGGGCAATGTTACTATCCTTTTTCCACACTTGTGCTTCAAAGTAGCACCATGTTCTTCATATAGATTGTCTCCTATGTTGTCACTTTCATATACTAGTGGGAATTTTCATTATAGAACTTGGCTTGTATATTCCAACGACGGGCTTCCTCAAATGCCCTACGTCTTCATTAGCAAGCAAGTTGGATGCACACCCAGTTAGTTTTCAGTTTGAGCTTTCATACACTTATAGCTTTTAGTGCATCCGTTGCATGGAAATCCCTACTCCTCGCATTGACATCAATTGATGGGCATCTCCATAGCCCGTTGATTAGCCACGTCGATGTGAGACTTTCTCCTTTTTTTGTCTTCTCCACATAACCTCCATCATTATATTCTATTCCACCTATAGTGTTATATCCATGGCTTGCACTCATGTATTGCGTGAGGGTTGAAAAAGCTAAAGCGCGTTAAAAAGTATGAACCAATTGCTCGGCTTGTCATCGGGGTTGTGCATGATGGGAGGATTCTGTGTGACGAAAATGAAGCATGGCCAAACTATATGATTTTGAAGGGATAAGCTTGCTTTGGCCTTGTTGTTTTGAAAAGACATGATTGCTTTATTGGTACGCTCGAAGTATTATTGTTTTTATGTCAAATGATAGACTATTGCTTTGAATCACTCGTGTCTTAATATTCATGCCATGATTAGACATATGATCAAGATTATGCTAGGTAGCATTCCACATCAAAAATTATCTTTTTTATCATTTAACTACTCGAGGACGAGCAGGAATTAAGCTTGGGGATGCTGATACGTCTCTGTCGTATCAATAATTTTTGATTGTTCCATGCCAATATTCTTCAACTTTCATATACTTTTGGCAACTTTTTATACTATTTTTGGGAGTAACATATTGATCCAGTGCCCAGTGCCAGTTCCTGTCTGTTGCATGTTTTATGTTTCGCGGAAAACCAATATCAAACGGAATCCAAACGGGATAAAAACGAACGGAGAATTATTTTGGAATATTTGGGATTTTCCGGAGGAAGAATCAACGCGAAATAGTGTCCGAGGTGGCCACAAGACAGGGGGTGCGCCCACCCCCCTGGGCGCGCCTGGCACTCTCGTGGGCCACCTGTAAGGCGGTTGACGCTCTACTTTTGCCACAAGAAAGCTAATTTTATGAGAAAAATCTGGGCAAAAGATTCACCCCAATCGGAGTAACGGATCTCCGGATATAAAGGAAATGGTGAAGGGACAGAAACAGAGAACGTAGAAACAGAGAGATAGATCCAATATCGGAGGGGCTCTCGCCCCTCCCAAGCCATGGGAGCCAAGGACCAGAGAGGAAAACCTTCTCCCATCTAGGGAGGAAGTCAAGGAAGAAGAAGAAGAAGGGGGGCTCTCTCCCCCTTGCTTCTGGTGGCGCCGGAACACCGCCGGGGGCCATCATCATCACCGCGATCTTCACCAACACCTCCGCCATCTTCACCAACATCTCCATCACCTTCCCCCTTATATCTACAGCGGTCCACTCTCCCGCATCCCGCTGTACCCTCTACTTGAACATGGTGCTTTATGCTTCATATTATTTTCCACTGATGTGTTGCCATCCTATGATGTGTGAGTAGATTTTTGTTGTCCTACCGGTGACTGATGAATTGCTATGATTGGTTTGAGTTGCATGTTTTATTATTGGTCTTGTCCTATTGTGCCCTCCGTGTCACGCAAGCGTGAGGGATTCCCGATGTAGGGTTTGCAATATGTTCATGATTTGCTTATGGTGGGTGGCGTGAGTGAGAGAAGCACAAACCCAAGTAAGTAGGTTGTTTGTGTATGGGATAAAGGGGACTTGATACTTTAATGCTATGGTTGGGTTTTACCTTAATGAATCTTTAGTAGTTGCGGATGCTTGCTAGAGTTCCAAGCATAAGTGCATATGATCCAAGTAGAGAAAGTATGTTAGCTTATGCATCTCCCTCAAATAGAATTGCAATAGTAATTACCGGTCTAGTAACATAGTCACTTGCTTAGGGACAATTTCGCAACTCCTACCACCACTTTTCCACACTCGCTATATTTACTTTATTGTTTATTTATCTAAACAGCCCCTACTTTTTATTTACGTGTTCTTTATTATCTTGCAAACCTATCCAACAACACCTACAAAGTACTTCTAGTTTCATACTTGTTCTAGGTAAAGCAAACGTCAAGTGTGCGTAGAGTCGTATATTAGTGGCCGATAGTTCTTGAGAGATTATTTGTTCTACCTTTAGCTCCTCGTTGGGTTTGACACTCTTACTTATCGAAAGAGGCTACAACTATCCCGTATAGTTGCGGGTTATCAGGGTACAGTACAATGGTTTTACTAAACAGATTTCAATAAACTCTAGCACTGGAAGGTTTCTATAAGAATTAACAGTACAAAATGTAATGGTAACAAGTTTCAGCATTGGTATACTAGCTGTGCATGAGCATTAAACCAAATACAAAAGTCTGAAGGTAACTAGCATTATTAATTAATGACAGTATAAAAAATTGCAAACCATGTACCTCCAAGGTAAATATCATTTCAAACTCGGGGGGACCTTAAAAATTGCTATCCCAATCTTGATAATCGATCAAACATAAAAACTTGATGGAACAAATCAAGAGAATAGCCGGAGGAGGAGGTGCCCACTCTTTGCTAACCCAATCTTGATAATCGATAAAACATAAAAACTTGATCGAACGAATCAAGAGAACAGCAGGAGGAGGAGGTGCCCGCTCTTGACCTTTCCTATTGTCTTCATAATTGTCTGTGTAGTTTAACCAAAATAAAATGACATCAGCGCCTTGGCATTTTGGTGACACTTTACAAAAAAAGTAACTTATCTCATGAAAGTGAGGTATGTAATCTATAAGCATTAACAGTGCAAAAAACTGAAGGTAGTAACAAGTTTCATCATTGGTATACTGGATATGCAACAGCATTAGAATGCCTTAGCTGAAAAATCTTTAATACATCCATAATCAACAGCTAACCCTAAAATAATCAAGTGACATTAAATGGCATTGCTTAAATTTATTGGTGGCATTAGACTGAGAGCGGCATTAGTTAAATGTGGCATCACTTTAGCAGTAGCATTGCTTGACTTGACTGCTGGCGTTATAATAACAGCAAAACAAAGTGGCAATAAGAGCATGGGAGGCCCATTCGGACAGTGGGCGCACCAGTACGATGTACCTCCACGGACGCAGAGTGGTGAGGGAGGTATGGTTGCCCAGAGCAACAAATATCCAGGCAGCATATGTGGATTAGATCCCATTTTTGTTCTCTTTAGCCACATTTTTCCTATGTGAGGACAACAAACCGATCGACCTGGTCATTCTCTATTGCGTTGTCATGCCTTTCTACCCTTCTTCAACCAAGAGACACGAGACTCGTTCCTTAGCTACTGATTTTCCCCTTTTGTTGCTCTGGGTCCGTGGAGGTTCGATGCCTACTCTCTTCGACAGTACAGTCTCCCTTCCTTTCCTTATTCATACCAGACATGGATTAGTCTGCATGCAGTAGGGTCTCCTTTAATAGGGCAAATTATGGTTTTCGTCTGCGTGGCCAGCAGAGCAGAGGATAGCAAATTGGGAAGATGGTGGAGTGGAAAAAGATCCACATGCAACAACGTGGCAGATGGGGCCATAGAACAAGGGTATGGTTCGAAAAGAGGTAGCATACCTGAGGGTCGGCGGGAAGTGGCTTCGCTCGTGGTCGTCGTCCTCCGCACACACTACGGCAGCGAGCTTGGGGATGAAGGCCATCCCACGCGGGCGCTAGGTCTGAGAGGACGGCCTTGTCGTTAGTGCGTGACCGCGCTCACCGATGACGAGTTTTCTTCCCCGGCGGATCTGTGACCAGCAGTGAGGAGGGAGACAGGGGCTGTCTTTTTTAGATCTAGAGAGAGGGTGGTAGTGTGAGAAGCAAGTGGGAAGCCCTTGGCAAGAAAGCGCTGAAGCTCCAGCCTATATATCTTTTTTATACTACTAGTACTGGAGGTGGAGTAGTGGTAGAGTAGTTTATATTTTCTCTGCATACAGTTCCAGTTAGTCGTGTTTCAAAACTGAACGGCATGACATTAAAAAAAAGGTTGATAACTAATGCGGCACCTCGGGCCAACGCGGCCAGATCGCATTTTGCATGAGAAATTAGACACCATGTTTCGTGGACATGTGGTCCCGTTCCAACATATCAGTGAGACGCTGGCGAGTAGTAGGATTATTTTCGAACGGACATGTAGGCCGGGGTGCCTCTTCGTGAACCGTTGCAAAATGGCAACCGTCCACTGACTCTTTGCCTTTCCCTCTCAATTTGGAACTGATGTCGCACGCTCTTCCTCTCCCTCCTCCATTTTCCTTTAGCCCTTCACCCTTTCTTCTGCCATTGTTCGATTGTCTTCTCCATGGAGGGAACAGGCCGGAAACGACCCCGTTATTCTTGTCCCGATCTGAAATATGACGTGGTGGAGGAACTCATTGATCGGTGCAACGTCATCACCTCGGCTAGCATGGCAGGTTCGTTCGCCCATTCTCGACTCAACTAATAACATCATTACAAGGAACCCAAGAGTCAAGGAGCGGTTTGATCTCCCCTATCTTCTTCGTCATGACCCTGATGACTGGCGCCGGCACGACGGAGGCCTCGCCCCGTGCAAGTTGATGCCACTTGATAATGATACGTATGATGTTAAGATGCCATCGCTTGAGGGCAAGTCTTGGGCAGGGCGAAATGGAGATTGGGTTGTTTACATTGGGTCCAACTGCAAGTGGGAACTTGTGAATGTGTACACTCGTGACCGGGTTCCACTTCCAAA
This sequence comes from Triticum dicoccoides, assembly GCF_002162155.2. Taxonomy (NCBI): domain Eukaryota; kingdom Viridiplantae; phylum Streptophyta; class Magnoliopsida; order Poales; family Poaceae; genus Triticum; species Triticum dicoccoides. The sequence goes on from NC_041391.1 coordinate 634,533,227, forward strand.
AATCTCAGCAGACTGCCCAGAGCTTGAGCTCACCAGTATTGAACGCACGTTCTAATACGATCATGGTGACTGTCTTCTACGGAAGATAGCAATTTGTCGAGTTCCCAACCGCTCTTGGAATTACGACAACTATGAAGTTGTTGCTATCTTCGACAATCTTGTTGCCGTCCTTGGTGGTTTGACTCGATGGATATTGCTCAAAAAACAGTTTATGTACACTGATGAGTACTGTGATGCAATTCAATACGAGGGCCTTGTGTTTGCTGCCACCACTCGTGGCACTGTTTTTGCATGGCATCCTTGTAGTTTCAGTATGTTTGTCTTCCATCGTAATTATAATTGTTTCATCCACATGCATGCGGGTTAGCAAGTTTCTTTTTACTAATTAACCTTCTTCTTGTGTTTCCAAGGTCCTGTGAACATTCCACTACCTATACTTGAAAAAGTTTATAACCAAGGGGGAGATGACGATGGTGATGATCACGAGCATGAGGACGAGCAGCTCCCATATACTCTTTGGCGCCTGGCAACTAATTCCGATGGATCACCTCTTCTTGTGTGTATACAGCCCACTGATGATGTTACTGCTAAGGAAGCAGGTGTAGTCTCCCATGGTCGCACTCTCCGGACCTATTCCAACACCCGTTGCATGGTATTCAGGGTGGATACTAGTGTGCTAGCGCCAACTCCTTCTCCCTGGTACAGAATTGATAGTCTTAGAGTAAACTCGCTCTTCCTTGGACAAAACTATCCAATGATGGTGAAAGGCGATCCAACTGCTGTTGACACAACGTTACTACCATTTATGAGACGCAACTGTGTCTATACCTCGGACATTTGGGTGGTTCCCTACCCTGGTACTGATATAGTAGGCCGCTTCAGCCTGGATGATTAGTCATGCGTTGGTCTCTAGATCGACAATGGATGGCCTGTCCTAGAGAATCACTTGTGGTTCAAAGCAAGCGTTTCCAACGCCAAGGAATGGTTGAGTTGAAGTTCATTTCATTGATTTTTATTTGTTGTGTGGTGAAAACTTTAGTATTTATAATGTATCCTCGTTGGTGATGTGGGTTGATGACCTGTTGTATGTAATAAAATGATATGCCTGTGATAAACTTACTAAATTTATGAATGGCTTTCGAGTCGCTTCTCTGAGTGAGTGGTGCGACGAGGCAAAAAAATATTTTCCGAATACATAATTGTATGTGCATTGCAACAGGTTATCGGATGAGGCCAATCAACAATAGTAGTACACTATTTGTACTAGCTTCACATGCTTCGCGCGTCGGGCGGGTGTTTTTACTATACCATATGTTAATGTGTTCGCTGTACGTAACCAGCACCTCGAATCCTCGATACTAGTACTATATAGTAGGAGTAAGTAGTAGGAGTAGTAGGGTGGCATTGGCCAGAACAAGCATTCACGTCCAGGAGTACGGCACACGCCACCACCACGACATCCATCTGACACCATATTATTTCTTGGAGTCCGTGCTAGAGCAATCTCTTCAACCTCGTTGTTTCTCTAACTTCAACCATCACGTGGCGGGCGAGGTGGGGTTTGCCGATAGTCGGGTTCCTTAACTGTGGTCCCACTTGTAAGGCCAACTCCAACGCACGACCCCAAAGGGACCTCCGTTTTGCACGAACTCCAACGATGATTTTGACTAGAAAAGCAAGACCAAAGAAAACAAGAACCACAAGAATACATTTTACTACTCCTGTAAGTTGGATTAGTGCCTTCTGGATGCATTCATTGTTGATCTGCGGAGGCTCGATCTTGCGTGCTTCTTTCTTCTTCGAGTGTAAAGAAGTAGACGTTGCTTCCTCGCATCTAGTCTCATGTCTAGCCTCTATTCTAGTAGGAGTATCAACAAGTGCACTAATCTCATCTCTAGCCTTTGTGCTAGCTAAAAGTGATAGAACATCTACTAAATTGCGCTCTGTCAATATATGGATGTACTCTTCTTCCCAATACAAAAACTTGCATCCATTCTACTCCCTCTGTTGCACAATACATGCCTTCTATTTGTCAAAAAATATATATGTATCGAGACATGTTTTAGTATATAGGTACATCCATTTTTGGACAAATGGAAGTCAAGTATTTTGGAACGGAGGGAGTACACAATAATTTTTTTTAATTTAGCACAACTAGTCTAATCCGAGAGCACAACCGAAGATTTGGTCGGGTTCTTCCTCCTTTTGCCGACACGTGGGACATCCAGCATCCAGGTCGTGTCATGAAAGAAAATAGAGTGGTAGTTGAAGCCACGAGATGTGCATCTTGGGTTAAACTGTAAATAGAATCTTACTACTCTTGAGTAACTCCAAAAGCGACCACCGAAGATCTTTATTGGATTTGTTTTTCATCACCAGCACGTCGAGGTGAAAGATGTGTAGGTTCAGTGGGTCCGCTTGCGTTTTCACTAACATGTGGGACCGCATGTGAGCAAACAGACGATGGGCTCCGCGCGTCCACTGGCTGGCTGAGAAGAGAGATAGAGGAGGGCTGAGCATGGACTGCAGGAAATTTGTTCTACGTACCTCGATATAGGCTCGATATAGTGGGGCGGCATGGGCCATAACTAGCATTCACGTCTAGCAGTACGGCACACGCCACCTGCACGAGTCCCATCCGACACCAATTTTCTTGGAGTCCGTGCTACAGCCATCTCTTCTCCCTCCTGTTTTCTCAGCCATCGCGCGGTGGGCGGGGTGGGGGTTTGCCGATAGTCGGTTTGCTCAAGTGCGGTCCCACTTGTAAGTGAAAATGCAACACCGCATGCATTCCAGCTTGAGCGGCGTGCCGGACCAACCGTGTGGGGGTGCGATGCGAACACGGCAGGTTTTTCCTTTTGAACTCGTAACTTGTAAAATTTGGTTTTGCTCCATGACGCGACCGATAGATAAAAAATAACGATTTTGCCTAGAGTAATGAGAAGTTTGGTTCTGGCACCGTTCATGCATGGAGTACGTATGAAAATTATGAAGTTGATGCTAAAGGTAAGATAATTACTATAGTATCAAATACTACTACATGGATTTGACGGAAATATAAAAATACATACGGATCCTCAACGACATCCTCACGCCCTAGTGCGCCGGGTCACGAACCGACGTGTGAGGAGCAGCGACGTTGGCGGCGAGCTCAACGTGCTTCTGAACAGTGCCGTCCAAGGTTTCCCTGTGGTCCAAGAAGGCCAGCGTCCTATCGTCCTCCTCTTGCATGTAGTAGTCCATGTGGACGATTTGCGCGTAGACATGGGTGATTATGTCGATGGTGTCTTGCTGCGCCAGGCGCTGCGCGGCGAGCGTGACCTCGAGGTGGACATTCTCCAGCGCGACGGCGGGCAGTCACAGGGCCACCAGTGCGTCGAAGAGGTTGTCACCATAGTGGCTGTTGAGGGTGGCAGGTGTCGGTGTCAAAACCGGCGGATCTCGGGTAGGGGGTCCTGATCTGTGCGTCTTAGGTTGATGGTAATATGAAGCGAGGGACACAATGTTTACCCAAGTTCGGGCCCTCTCGATGGAGGTAAAACCCTACTTCCTGCTTGATTAATATTGAAGATATGTGGAATACAAGAGTAGATCTACCACGAGATCATAGAGGCTAAACCCTAAGAGCTAGCCTATGATGGCATGATTGTAATTGTGATTGGCCTTCTAAGGACCATCCTCTCCGGTTTATATAGACACCGGAGAGTTAGGGTTTACATGGAGTTGGTTACAAGGAAGGAAATAGAATATCCGGATCGCCAAGCTTGTCTTCCACGCGAAGGAGAGTCCCATCCGGACACGAGCCGAAGTCTTGAGTCTTGTATCTTGACGCTTCTATAGTCCGGACGATGAATACAGTCCGGCTGTCCGGATACCCCCTTATCTAGGACTCCCTCAGTAGCCCCTGAACCAGGCTTCAATGACGATGAGTCCCGCATGCAGTCTTGTCTTCGGCATTGCAAGGCGGGTTCCTCCTCTGAATACTCCAAGGTTCCCATCACGACGAACAGTGTCCAGCGTCTTCCTCAATGTTACACTCCTCGGCTTCTATGTATCAATAATGACCACTTCCACGTGTCAAACGAATGTGAGGAGTCGAGGCATTTTTGCATTTGCCACCCTTCGTCCTTCGACCTAGCCGCCTATTTGAAGAGACGGGGATTCCCAGAGCCAAACCTCACTCCCCCTCCTCGAGCAAGCATCCAATAGAGCGCCCAGAAAAAACCATTCCAGCATGGCCGGTCGTCGCAACTCTTCTGCTCGCTCCCCTTGCCCTAAGTCGGGAGACTGGGGAGAGTGTTCAATTTCTCATAGCCTCTTGATAAAGTTACAAACCCAAGGTCTCCTCCCGCCGGCATTCATGGTCCCTGTGCGAGCCGGAGTGGCCACCTATAACGGCGGAGAACAAGCGGAGAGATCCCCCAATCCGTCTCCAGAGGAGCGAATATGCTTAATTCCGCATCTGTTAAGGGGCATCGGGTTTCCTATTCATCCATTCCTTCATAGGCTTCTGGAGTTCTACGGCCTCCATCTGCACAATCTTAACCCAGCCTCCATACTGCATATAGTAGGGTACGTCGCCCTTTGCGAGCTATTCCTAGGCTGTGAGGCTCATTTCAGATTGTGGAAGAAGTTGTTCTGCCTTGTCCCCCGCAACCAGGGAGAATCCCTATGTCAAGTGGGCGGGGCCGAAGTATGGCGTATTGCTGAGACCGGATACCTGTCTGGTACTCCCAAGAAGGCTCCAGAAAACTGGGCTTCAGAGTGGTTTTATATTGACGACGCTCCTCTTCCGGATCCAATCCGGACAGGACTTCCCAAGTTCAGTAACTCTCCGCCGAGGGCGCGTCTAAGCTGGCGCCCCCGAGGCCCCCAAGAATAGGATTCCAGGGAAGTACATTTCTTGATGAACGGGATAAAGTTACTGGCCAAATCCGGACTGACGATAGTCGAGGTGATGGCAATATGCATAATGTGGGGAGTGCAGCCGCTTCAATATCGGAGCAATCCCATGTGGCACTACAACGGGACAGACGATGCCACCCGTTGCAGCCGTAAGGGTCCGGACTCCCCCACCGCTCTGGCAAGGATACTGTCCGACCTGTACAAAGGAGCAGAGGAGGAATTCCTCCATATCAAACCGCGAGACGGATTCTCCATGTACAATCCCCCAAACTGGGTAAGTCGTTATTTATTTATGGGTTCACTCATTGTGGCCTTCTTTGCTGAAGTTCACCTGCGTCGATATTTCCAAGCAGGAACTGAGGAAGGACATGGAAGGAATCACCAGCCCTTCTCCGCAACCAGCAGACCCCGCAAGGGCCCTAGATCCAGGACTCGAAGAAGACCCAGATGCGGCCGTGGAGCTTGTCGACGGCATATTTTATAGGGCGAGCCGTGACGGCGCCCTAGTGGCTATTACCGTCGATTATCCTGGATTGTTACCTTTGTCGCGTGTAAACCAAGCCGAAAACTCGATCCCCCGAAGAGAATTCTCTCCTGATGTCACACCTTATCCCTGATATGTCATGCATTTGCAGAAGCGATGTTCGGAGCGCAGGGCCGAGCCCCTAGGGACCCGTCAGCCACAGCCGTCCGGATCGGGTAGGCTTAAGAGGAAGGCGATTAGAACCGACACGCCTCTACAGAGGTAAGAAAACAACCTGTCATGCAATTTTGTTGTCATCTGAAGTATAACAGCGCCCTTCGTACATTTTGGTAGGAAGAGGATTATCCGGACTGTATCCGGAGATCCTCCCAACCACACCTCCACCAGTCGGGCTCCAAGACCAACTTCGAGAGAGGAGGCGGACGTAGGGCCGACGCCGCATAGTCCTCCGACAGAGGACGCAAATATGCTCTCCGCCACCAATTCGGAGGTAGAGAGCGCCATGGATCGTCGGCGTCGACGGGCCGTGCTTCGCAACAACATCTTCTCCGAAGAGGCGTTTAATGCCTTCAATTCGGGAGACGCATACATCCGAGCTGCTCAAAGCGGACTCGCCCGGGCGACAGTCCAGTATACCAAAGATATACGGGTAAGAAAGCTTGAAGAGCATATATATAGTAGTAGCCCCTGAGACTTGAAACGGTTGAAACAACAGTTTTAAGTATCAATTCATGCGTAGATTCTTGTTGACAAGAATGAGCAATCGGCTCGGGAGCTAGAGGAGTGCAAGACTCAGCTGAGGGCCACAATTGCCAAGCTAGAGGAATCCCAGAAGGCCTCGTGTGGTAATATTTATCTAAATTATATGAAAATGCACCAGTTTGCAACCGGTTAGTATGACAAATTTAACAGAGAGTTCTGTAGACAACCCCGGAGTAAATCCGGCGGGCGGCGGGGAGGACGAGTCGCATCTCCAGAGGCAACTAAAGGCCGATGAGCGCATCCTGACGCAAGTGAAGCATGATAAGAATATGCTCCAAGATGCCAATGTTTGGTTGGACGTGGAAATGAAAGACGTCCGTGCACAGTTGGCGGACTCCGTGAAGGAGAACAAGAGGCTTTGCTGCAGCATTTATCGTAAGTGCCTAAATGAACTGTAGTATAGTTCGGCGAGGAAGCATATTGAAAAAGTTATGTTTGCAAGAATGCTGACGAGTTGCCCTGAGGAGGAGATGCCCGCATCTGCAGGTGATTTACTGCAGGATCTCTCAGAACTGCACGAGCGAGCTCGGCAGGTGATCCGGGGCATTGCGCGGTCTTTGTGGCCATCAAGCTCCCTGTCAAATGGCATGGGGGGCTTGTGGACATGCTTCAGGGAGCACGGCAGCGCTTCCGTTTGTGGAAGATATTCGCCTGTCGGCAAGGTGCAAGAGAAGCATCACTACTAGGAAAAGGCATGCTAGTGGCGCACCAGTTTTGCCTTCTAATGGCGCACTACTGGTGCGGCACTAGCATCACGCCATTAGAATTAAATTCTAATGGCGCACCACTGGTGCGCCATTAGTATCTGGTGTTCTAATGGCGCACCATGTAGTGCGCCATTAGTATAGGCCACGGTGCGCCATTAGTATTTTTGAATTTTGAAGGCGCGAAAATAGTAGTGGCGCACCGTCTAACCCCCACCGTGCGCCATTGCTATTTTTGAATTTTGAATTTGGATCTGGATCGCGATTTTTTTGCCCATTTTTTGCTCGTTTTTTTTGCTCGTTTTTTTGCACGATATTATTTCAAATTTTGTTCCCATTTTTGGATCTTGTATGTTCTTTTGCCGTGTTCTTTTGCCGGGGAGGAGTTCGCCGGAGAGGAGGAGGAGGAGGTGACCGCAGCATCGCCGGAGAGGAGGACGAGGTCGCCGGAGAGTTCACAGGAGCATCGGAGAGGAGGAAGGAGAAACCATGAGGGGATGGGAGGAGAGGAGGGAGGAGGAGCTCACCGGAGAGGAGGGAGGAGGAGCTTACATGAGAGGAGGGAGGAGGAGCTCACCGGAGATGAGGGAGGAGGATCTCACCGGAGAGGAGGGAGGAGAAACCGTGAGGGGAGGGGAGGGGAGGAGAGGAGAGGAGGGAGGAGGAGGTCGCTGGAGAGGAGGAGGAGGTCGCCGGAGAGGAGGAGGAGGAGGTCGCCGGAGAGGAGAAGGGTAGTATGGTGGAGGAGAGAAGGGAAGATGGAGTGGAGGAGTGGATGAGAGGTGGAGTGGAGGAGAGGTGGAGTGGAGGAGAAGAATGAAGAGGTAAGGAGAAGAGGACACGCCCAGCCATATATACGGCATACTAATGGCGCACCGCGGGTAGGTGCGCCATTAGTAACTTTATTTTATTTTTTTGATTTATTTTGAATTTTGAAGGAGGGAAAATACTAATGGCGCACCACGGGCATGTGCGCCATTAGTAACTTTTTTTGATTTATTTTGAATTTTTAAGGCGGGAAAATACTAATGGTGCACCACGGGCAGGTGCGCCATTAGTAACTTTTTTTATTTATTTGATTTATTTTGAATTTTGAAGGCGGGAAGATACTAATGGTGCACCATGGGCAGGTGCGCCATTAGTAAGTTTGATTTTTTTTGAATTTTTTTGCCTCTCCAGATCTTAAAAGGCCCGTAACTTTTTTTTTGTTTGGTTTTTGAGGATTTTGAAAATATTTAACGGGGTTCCCCCCCGTTAAATTTGGATGCAACTTTTCGAGTAGATGATTTTTCATATAAAAAACTCTTTCATTCGAGTTAGTATGCAAAAGTTATGCCCATATTTACAAAATCCAGAGAGATTTTGCAAATAAAGTCGAAATTCACGTTTGCAAATTTTCCCAACAACTAGACCACATATCACATGGGAAACTTATTTTCTTTTATTTTTTTGACATTTCCATCATTTTCTTTTATT
>NC_041391.1:634541880-634555963 GCF_002162155.2 Triticum dicoccoides
AGTGGTGCGCCATTAGTAGTTGAAATTAGTAATGGCGCACCACTCCCACGGTGCGCCATTAGTAGTTTTGGAAAAATTATAAAAAAAAAATTGACTAATGGCGCACCGTGGGATGTGGTGCGCCATTAGTATTTGCACACTAATGGCGCACCAACACATGGTGCGCCATTAGTATTTAGTAATGGCGCACCACATGTACAGTGCGCCATTAGTGTCCATCCCATCTATAGCCCTTTTCCTAGTAGTGCATGGGCGATGGTGAAGACGCGCTACACCAAGCTGGACCCGAACCATATGGCCGAAGTTGGACCGGCCGGGCCAGATGGGCAAGAAATTCCCGTGAGTCTGGTATATGACCAGGTGGCGTTAGCCGCAAAGTATTCTCAACAGGATTATAAGTTAGATAGCATGTTGGATGGTATAGAGGATGAATATAATCAGTCCAAATGACTGTGTAATTCGTTGGACATAAGTAGCCCCTAGCCGGATTAAAATCATTTGTCTTGGCGGACCTTTTCGCTTCAGCCCCCGGATCCTAAAGTCCGGGGTGTGTCCAAATACCCGCTTGGTTATTCAAAACCGGAGTATGCATGGAGACCAGGCGTAGGGGTCATAAGTGCTTGAACAGACAAGTACCCAACTAGTTATGTTATATTGCATGGTTAGCAAGAAACATCTTTCAGGGAGAATAGTTCCGTTAAGGGTTCCTTTCCCTGTGTAAGCATGTGTCAACGCACATGTCCCGACTGCGAACCAAAGCGCAGGACACAAAACTTTAGGGGATTAAAGTTATAATAAACGAAGACATCTTTTGTTCACCAACCGAATATTCTCTTAAGGAAACTAGCTTTCGGCTTCACCCAGTCTGAGGTACACATCTGGCTCAACCAGCAGTAACAATCGCAGAGGTGCTCCCCTTATGCCCTAGCCGAATTAACGGGAACGTAGGGCATAAACACAGGAGCCAGGCAACCCAGCTTGGCCACGTCTTAAGTCATATCGATGCATATAATGGTGAAGAAAAGGCACACATGGAAAAAGAAACACATGTGTGATGGGCAAGAAGCCCTTGAAGTAATTTATATTAAGCTTCTGTATAGGAAGCCCCCAGATAAAGTTTACACACATAGTGCGGCCGGAGTAATCCGGGAATCCGCACTGTATGAAATACTTGTGTGAAAAGAAACAGATCGAGAAGGTAAAAACGGAGGGAGAATAATTGAAAAAGGAGGGTTAAGGAGACGAACACTGAGCTCGGCGCTAGGCGTAGAATCTCCGGAGTCTGGCCGCGTTCCAAGGGTTCGGCTCGAGTCTGTTATCGGATGCATTATGTAAGCGGTACGCTCCTCCAGTGAGAACTTTGTCGATAATGAAGGGGCCTTCCCACTTGGGTTTGAGCTTGTCCTTCTTCTTCTTCTGTAAGCATAGAATAAGTTCGCCAATATTATAAGTTTTGGCCCGCACTTCTCTGCTTTGGTATCGTCGATCCTGTTGCTGATAGAATGCGGAACGGGCCTTAGCGACATTGCGCTCCTCCTCCAGGGCATCCAAATTATCCTGCCGATCTAACTTGGCTTCCTTCTCTTCGTACATGCGTACGCGTGGCGAATCATGTATTATGTCGCATGGTAGTACTGCTTCCGCGCCATACACCATAAAAAAGGGGGTGTCCGGTGGTGCGATTCGGCGTGGTCTGCAGCCCCCAGAGTACGGAGTCGAGCTCCTCGACCCACTGAGTATCCGACTCTGTCAAGGATCGCACTAGTCTGGGTTTGATGCCGCTCATAATAAGACCGTTTGCCCATTCGACCTGGCCATTTGTTTGAGGATGGTAGACGGAAGCATAATCGAGCTTAATGCCCATTTTGTCGCACCAAGATTTGACCTCATCGGCCGTGAAATTTGAGCCCCTATTGGTGATGATGCTGTGGGGGACACCATATCGGTGTACGACCCCGGATATAAAGTCTATAACTGGTCCGGATTCGGCCGTTTTCACTGGTTTGGCTTCTATCAATTTGGTGAACTTGTCAACCATGACCAATAAGTATTTTTTTCTTATGGCTTCCCCCTTTAAGGGGTCCAACCACATCCAACCCCCAGACCACGAAGGGCCAAGTTATGGGGATTGTTTGGAGAGCGGTAGGGGGCATATGGCTCTGATTGGCGAAGAGCTGGCAACCGATGGAGTGTTGGACAAGGTCCTGTGCGTCTGCTCGGGCCGTCGGCCAATAGAAACCTGTACGGAAGGTCTTGCTAACTAGTGCTCGAGCCGCAGTGTGGTGCCCGCCCAGAACGGCATGGATTTCAGCCAAGAGCTGCCGCCCTTCCTCTTCGGAGATGCACCTTTGGAGCACTCCGGTAGTACTTTTCTTATAGAGTTCTCCTTCATGGACTTTGTAAGATTTAGAGCGCCGGACAATGCAGCGTGCTTCATTTTGGTCTTTAGGGAGCTCCTGCCTATTTAGGTAGGCCAAGAAAGACTCAGTTTACGAGGTGATGACAGCCATTATTTCATGGGTTGACGATGTTATTTCAGTGGTAGAACCTCCGGCTATGTCTGATAGTTTGGAATCTGGGGATGTATTCGGATCCGTGCTGGTATTGCGGGACTCCCCTTCCCATACCACAAATGGCTTGAACAGCCTTTCCAGGAATATGTTAGGTGGGACAGGGTCGCGTTTAGCGTCGATGCGTGCAAGGACATCTACCGCTTGATTGTTTTCAAGAGCCACTTGGTGGAATTCGAGCCCCTCGAACCGAGCTGACATTTTAAGGACGACATTGTGATTGGCCGCCATTTTCGGATCCTTGGCATTAAAGTCTCCATTTATTTGTGATATTGCAAGGTTTGAATCCCCGCATACCTCTAGGCATTGAATGCCCATAGAGACTACCATCCGGAGACCGTGCAACAGAGCCTCGTATTTGGCTGCATTGTTGGAGTCTGTGTATAATATTTGGAGGACATACTGGACCATGTCCCCGGTGGGAGAAGTCAGGACTACACCTGCTCCCAATCCGGCCAGCATTTTAGAGCCGTCAAAGTGCATGATCCAGTTAGAATATGCGCCGTACTCTTTAGGGAGTTCGGCTTCCGTCCATTGGGCGATGAAGTCGGCTAATACTAGCGACTTGATAGCTCGCCGAGGCTTGTACATTATGTCAAACGGAAGGAGTTCGATGGCCCATTTAGCAATCCGTCCCGTGGCATCGCGGTTATTTATTATATCGTTGAGTGGTACTTCGGAGGCTACCGTAATCGAACACTCTTGAAAGTAGTGTCGTAGCTTTCGGGATGCCATGAGGACTGTGTATGCAATTTTTAGATAGTCTGGGTATCAGGATTTGTATGGGGTGAGGATCGTGGATACATAATAAACCGGATTCTGTACTGGGAATTTGTATCTGTCGACCTCTCGTTCGACAACGAGTGTTGCGCTTACAACTTGATCTGTTGCAGCTATGTACAGCAGCATAGGTTCGCCGATAGTTGGTGCTGTTAGAACTGGATTACTAGCCAATAAGGTCTTTATTTCATCTAGTCCGGCCGCGGCTGCATTTGTCTACACAAAGTGTTCGGTGCGCCGAAGGAGGCGATAAAGAGGCAATACTTTTTCTCCTAACCTGGAGATAAAGCGGCTCAAAGCAGCCACGCATCCAGCTAATTTCTGGATGTGTTTGAGGTCTGTTGGTATAGCCAATTGTGACAAAGCTCAGATTTTTGCCGGATTAGCTTCAATTCCTCTGTTGGAAACGATGAAGCCCAGCATTTTTCCAGAGGGGACGCTGAAAACGCATTTCTCCGGATTCAGCTTGATGTCGTATGTTTGTAAGTTGTCGAACATAAGCCTCAAGTCATCAATTAGAGTTTCAACGTGTCTTGTTTTTACGACAACGTCATCCATGTATGCCTCCACTATTTTGCCAATTTTCTTTTCCAGGCATGTTTGAATTATGCGTTGATAGGTTGCTCCAACATTCTTAAGCCCGAAAGGCATAGTGTTGAAGTAGAAAGGGCCGTATGGCGTTATGAAAGTTGTTGCAGCTTGGTCGGACTCTGCCATCTTTATTTGATGGTATCCGGAGTATGCATCGAGGTAACACAGCGATTCGTGTCCGGCTGTGGCATCAATGATTTGATCGATGTGAGGGAGGGGAAAGGGATCCTTGGGGCAATCCTTGTTAAGGTCTTTGAAGTCGACGCACAGGCGCCAGGATTTGTCCTTCTTTGGTACCATTACCAGGTTCGCCAGCCAATCTGGATGTTTGATATCCCTGATGAATCCGGCCTCAAGTAACTTGGCTAGCTCCTCCCCCATGGCTTGCCGTTTGGGCTCCGAAAATCGCCTTAGGGTCTGTTTAACAGGTTTGTATCCCTTTAGTATGTTAAGGCTATGTTTGGCCAATCTACATGGGATGCCCGGCATGTCCGATGGGTGCCAGGCGAAGACATCCCAATTCTCGCGCAAGAAGTCGCGCAGTGCGGCGTCCATAGCGGGGTTCAACTGTGTCCCGATGGAAGCTGTCTTCATGGGGTCCGTTGGGTGGACTTTTGACTATCTCATCTGCGGGTTTGAATGAGGTGGGCTTGGGTCACTTGTCAAGTATCACATTGACCCTGTCCATGGTGGCGCATAGCGTGGTTAATTCTTCTACCGCTAGGGCTTCGGATAATGCTTCCAAGGCCAGCGCTGCGGTTTTGTTTTCCGCGCGGAGTGTGACGTCCGGATCACTAGCTAGAGTGATGATCCCATTGGGTCCGGGCATTTTAAGCTTCATGTACCCGTAATGGGGTATGGCTTGAAAGCTCGCAAAGGCGTCCCGCCCTATAAGGGCGTGGTATCCGCTGTTGAAAGGAGCCACTTGGAATGTGATTTCTTGGGACCTGTAATTCTCTGGGGTGCCAAATACCACGTCGAGTCTGATTTTTCCTGCACACCGAGCCTCTCGACTAGGGATAATTCCCATGAAGGTCGTGCCACTTTGTTCAATGCGGCTTTTGTCAATCTCCATCTTTTTGAGGGTTTCTTCATAGATTAGGTTTAATCCACTTCCGCCGTCCATGAGTACTTTAGTGAGCCAAAAGCCATCCACTATTGGGCTAAGGACCAGAGTGGCCGGCGCCCGGACGGACCAGAATTGGGGTTCATCACTGGCATTGAAGGTTATAGCAGTGTCGTTCCACGGATTTACTTTTTGCCACATGGCAAATTTCAGTGGAGCTTTGATGCGCTCGCTTGCGCCTATTGTTTGAGGCGAAGGTCTCGAAGACTGTCAGCACCGTATTGTGTTCTTTTGCGGGATGTGGTTCCGCTTTATGGCTCTTGAGGAGATCCTCGCCACTCTTAGCTACCTGCCGGAGTATCCAACATGCTCTAAGGCTATGGGTCGGCGTAGCGTCCGGCGTGCTATGAAGCTTACACGGCCCGTTGAGCCATCCTTACAATATGGTTCCATGCCCTGGGGCGGGCTTTGGTTTCTTGGGAATTGAGTTGGTCGACTTACGAGAGTTCGGCCATTTAGTTCGGACAAAGGTTCCGGTGAGGGCCGTACTATCCCAAAATTATGTCTGGGTTTTCCAGGCACTTTCCATCGCACAGTACTTTTGTACTATGGTTGCCAAGTCCGTAAGGTGCTCCATGTCATGACGACTTATAGCAATGAGTCCTTTGTTCGTGCAGTTTCTGCAGAAAAGAGAGACTATGTCCTCCTCGTGGCAGTCCTTGACCGTATTAAGAGCAAGGAGAAATCTGGCCCAGTAACGATGTACCGTCTCCTCGGGCTCCTGCCGGGCACAGGAGGGACGGATTAAGTCCGAGCGGGCGTCATTGGCTGAAGCCGGATTTTGATCCGATCTGACGCCTGGGGGCACGGGAAGTACCGAGCCTGAGAGTTCGGGATCTGGAGTATTACCTGATCCCTTTCGCCCAGTGCCCGATTCTAAGTCCGGCACCTGGGTCATGTAGTCCTTTGGGTGGGGGTTTGGCTCACTGAATTCGGTGATCCGAACATAATTCGTCCTCAAAGTTGAGGGGCGACCCACATGTGATTCCTCCACTACCGCTATCTCATGGGTGGCCGGCGGGGATCTAATGTCCCTCTGGTCAGGTTTAAGCCCAATCCGGTCATAGTCCGTAGCGACTCCCAAGGCGGCGATGCGATCCAAGAGCTCGTTAAGAGAGGAGAGCTCCATCGGGTCCATCTGTTCGGAAAGCTCCGAACCAATGCAAAGGTTATGCGTGATGACCCGAGAGGCCATCGTCGGCGCGACAGCCGATGGGGCAGTCATAATGAATCCGCCAAGCCGGAGAGTCTGGCCTACAGCTAGCGCCCCCCCAGAAGTGATACCGTCCTTAACAACGAGACGAGCCATCGAGCCCTTGCAGCGGCGACACAGAGGAACTCTCAATGAAAGCACCAATGTTGGTGTGAAAACCGGCGGATCTCGGGTAGGGGGTCCCGATCTGTGCGTCTTCGACTGATGGTAATAGGAAGCGAGGGACATAATATTTACCCAGGTTCGGGCCCTCTCGATGGAGGTAAAACCCTACTTCCTGCTTGATCAATATTGAAGATATGTGGAATACAAGAGTAGATCTACCACGAGATCGTAGAGGCTAAACCCTAAGAGCTAGCCTATGATGGTATGATTGTAATTGTTATCGGCCTTCTAAGGACCATCCTCTCTGGTTTATATAGACACCGGAGAGTTAGGGTTTACATGGAGTCAGCTACAAGGAAGGAAATAGAATATCCGGATCGCCAAGCTTGTCTTCCACGCGAAGGAGAGTCCCATCCGGACACGAGCCGAAGTCTTGAGTCTTGTATCTTGACGCTTCTATAGTCCGGACGATGAATACAGTCTGGCTGTCCGGATACCCCCTTATCCAGGACTCCCTCAGCGGGCATCGCAGAGCCTGGGCACATTGGCTGGAGGCTTATGTCAAAGTCGTCCGCGAGCTTCTTGACGATGGTGAACTTGTCGAGGAAACCGACGAGGACCTCGTCGAACAAGGAGACGAAGCTGTCGTCCAAGTGGCCCCTCGCCCTGGCGGCCTGAAGAAATACTACCTAGAGACGTTCCTCGGTGTCGGGCCGCAGGCCGGCATCGTGGACCATCTAGCACATCCGGCTTATGCTCGTGCTCATCGCCTCCATGGGTCTAGCTTAGCTTCTAGTCAACTGATCTTGCAATTCGAGTGATCACTCTTGCCCTTGGTTAGCGTGCGTAGGTGCGTAGGATTTCATACTACTCCTCGGCCCTCTACTGCACCTACCTTTGGCTATATGATAGGTGGGCCAGCCACCCCCTGGGCCCACGTGTCATTCACCCAAAGGCAGTTGTCGTAAGTCAATGAAGCTGCGTCCCCCTCTGTGCCGGTGCAGTATAGTCATCTCACCGGACCTCTAGTTGGGGCCAAACGAGAGAAGTTTGATGTTTACTGGTTTATTAGTCCCCTTTGCATTTTGCGCCAAGTTTTGACCTTTGATTTAACTAATAAAATGTTAATGCATGTAAACAAAAATGTTGTGTAAGTCACCTTACGAAAACCAAATAATCCCAAAACACTTAGGCATGGTGCATTAACTCCATCCTTGTTTCTTATTTCATGATATATCAACCAATGAGAGATGTGGGCCGTGCATGCTTTCAATGACTTGAGACTCCCAAACATGACATGCCGTGTTTAGTTCATTGCATGTAATCCTATTAGTACTCTAGTTAGCAAAAAAATATTAAGTTCTCTCGTCGAAAGGAATAAAACACCATGTATTTATTTACAGAGAGAGTAGTACATTTTTTGTGACATGCATTACTAGATATTGCTAGTCAAATACTAAAATCCAGATGGACGTGGTAGTACTCCTAAATCCATATGGTGGTGCTACTAGTACTAGTAGTAGTACTACCAATGTAGTAGTAGGAGTACTAGCACTGTACTACCCGTTGGTCAAATTATTACATGCTGCTCCTCACAGTGAAGTGACAAGACCCTACGCCGGAGATGACACCTGAGTATAGGCGCCGTGTTCAGCATACCATAGTCAGCCTCACCGTCTGTGGTCACTATCATCATGGCTGTAGAGCTAGCCTGCTTACAACTAGCCCTGTTCGACATAATTTCTCGTGTGTAGATGCACATGCATTGCATGGAACACCCAGATTGGGGGTGGACGGCTTCGGCAGCGGCCATCGCGCCAGATTATTCCACGGCCTTCTAGATGTGGTGGGGAGGAGATAAGGCTGATTGTGAGAGACAAGGAGTTGTTTTTAAATAGGGAACAAGTGCGGGCATCTTTTTGCAAAAATGGAGAAGCTTGGTTAGTATGCGTCAGATCTAGATCTGACGGCTATTGGTGAAAGATGGGAGGCACAACATCATCACCAACTCAGGACCTGTTTGATTCGCAGGATTTTGAAAACGCAGGAATAGGACACGGCAATATTACAAGTTTCAAACTGATATTACCAATGTTAGGAGTAATGCTGCACCTATGAAGAGGGAATTACTAGGAAGTTTACGTAAGAACTTTCGTTACTTTAGGTGGATGCAGCTTTATCGTACAAACTAAAATCCACCACCCTGACAAGTCACTAATGGGCAAATAAGTTTTCGAGTCTCTGGCCACTTGATGTTTCAAAAACAAATTCAGCTTCTGCGGAGACTTTGTCATTTAGGCTTAGACACTTGCGGTGATCAGCACGCCATTCATTGTTGCGCCAGAGAACGCCAAACCTCATTACCTTGAGCAAACTTGCCTCCAGAACAAAGAACCTGGCCAATTTAATCTCAGATGTGCTGCCTTGGTAGTCGATCAAATCAATTTCTGTAAGATGGAGATCAAGGCATTCGATGAGATTGTTATAGTGCAGCACATTTTTCACTTTCGGGTCTTTTTTTATCTGCAAAAGAAGAGAACATATTAGAGCAGCTGGCTGCATAAGATTGCCGTGTCATCATGAGTTACCAATATCATTCGCTCATACGATAGGGTTGGCTGGCTAGTGATATTTTCTCTCTCTCTCTCTCTCTCTCTCTCTCTCTCTCTCTCTTTCTGTTTCCTCTCATTTAACTAGGAGCACGTGAAGAGCTTGGGCATTTTTCCTTCCATTATGTGGCAGATGCCATATTTCGCAAAAGTATGCCACATAATACGCATCATTGTCAAATCAAAATATTTTGGCACCGCTCTCGCGATGTGAGAGAGTTGGCACCGTTGTGCACACAGACCCACATGTATAAACAAATCAATCAAACCAACTACACCAGCCTCTCACTCTCCCAAACAAGTGTTTTTTATTGCCTTAGTCCTCTCTCTCTCCCATGAAGTGTTTTTTCATTGTGTGAGTTAATTTGGCACCGGAGCAAAGTAGGTGATCCAGATTGGGGCACCAGGTGAGCAATGGAGGGGCATCGATGCCAAATGCATCACAAGTGAATTTGGCACATGTTTTGGCCTACATAGCCCACTTTTGTACTCCCTCCGTCCCAAAATTCTTGTCTTAAATTTGTCTAAATACGGATGTATCTAGTTACATTTTAGTGTTAGATACATCCGTATGTAAACAAATGTAAGACAAGAATTTTGGGACAGCGGGAATACTACCTCGTATTTAGTATAAAATTTTGACCATAGATTTACCTAAGGAAATGCCAATGCATGTCACTAAAAATTACACCATTTGAAATTATGTTCAAATACGAATCCAATGATATAGTTCTTAGTGACATGCATTAACATTTTGTCAGTTAAATCAATGGTCAAATTTTAATACTACAAAATTGGAAGAGTAAACCAGGACGGAGGTAGTACTTGCTGTTAGGGTAACCATAGAGTTACTGGAGTAGTCTAAGTTACTTTCCACTATGACTAGCCTAGGCTACTATAGTAGTACATCATAAAAATGATGCAGGTGATCACGTGAGAAAAAAATACTAAAATCATTTCTTTCGGTGCAGTGCGTAGATGCAGTTTTGAACACTACACTTGTCATCGTAATTTGGGAAAATTACAAAAAAATTGAGCTACGTTGTGATTATCATTTACTTATAGGAAATAAGTTTCACCTCGATGAGTAGCTTCTCCGTGCACGAAAAGCATGTAAGGAATCCAACAACTTGATCCAGATTGGGGCTGATAGATTTTAGTGCTAAGATCTTCACTGTGCGCATGGACTGGGTCAAGCTTGTGGGAATCATTTTTCTGGAAGACGGTCGTAAATACATCAAGAAGAAATTTAGAAATGTGAATTTCATGAATACGGAGAAGAAGATGAGTGTTGTACCTGAATGATTATGGATTCAATAAAGAGTTCGGAGAATTTGGCAGACGACTACACCAACGCTGTCAATTTCGGTGTGTCAATGACCCTGATTTTTGTTGGACCTTCTAGATCCGATACAAGCAATCTCTCAAGGAAAGGCGCATTCTCAATGACCATAACGTGGAACAGCTGGAGTGATCTCTTCCCAATTGATGTCTTGTTGCGGGGCCAGCAGGACACATAAATCCATCAGAGATTCGTCGAGGCGATGTGGAGGCTAATGAACCCGTGGATCTGCTCAAGATGAAGGTACTCGAGCGCAGTACAGCTGCGGAGCAGGTGCTCCATTGCCTTCTTCGAGATGACAACGTCGAAGAGGTTGAGCTGCTTGAGTTGAGGGAGAAGAAGGGTGGGCGTGGCATTAACCTGGGGAAGATAGCAGGAGCTGAAGCTGGCGCGGTGCAGCGTTGGCGTGAAGTGGAGCGCAGACGGCGGCAGAGAGCGACATTGTCCAGCTTCAAAGCTAAGCTCCTCGAGTTGATCTAGGGCGGGGGATAAGAACCACTCGTCGAACTTGGGTTGGACCTTGCAGTTGGTACTGAACATGCGGATGTCAAGGCGTTTGGCTGGCCCAGGGTGCGATGAAAGGATCTTGGAGACTGCGGCCATGCGTTTGCAATCCCCGTTGCAGAGGCAGCTGTCGACGGTGAGGTTGAGGGGGATGCAGCGCCAGAGGGGGCGCCACCGCCGGGAGAGCAGGGCGGTCCGCACGACGGATTTGGTGGGGAGGAGGCCGATGATGACGAGCAGCATGTCGTCGGGGAGGCTGCTGATGAAGTCCAGGCTCGCCGGATGCGGTTTTGGCTCGATCCGCCTCCGCTTGTTGGCTGCCTCTTCGTCCATCTCAACCGGCAGCGACGCTGGTGTACACGTGTGCTGGTGTGTGTTGTGTGCTAGGTGTGCGCGACTGCGTCCTTCTGTGCATGCCGCCACGCAGTGGTGAATTGTGCACGAGTGCGTCCTTCGCGCGCAAGAAGTTTGTCCTCAATGCACCCTGAATTTACTAGCGTGCGGGGTGCTACCCCGAGTGGTTTCAACTTTGTTTACTTCACCGCGTGTCAGATGGGCCTCTAGTTTACATATTTTCACCCACTGCCACATAGGCCAGCACACGAAGATACAGAACACGAGCTGACAAGGCAGCATGTGGATTGGTTGACCGGTCAACTAAACAATATACGGAGCTATACGCTGACACAGTGAGCGTATAATCCGTCGGTATAGAGAGTTCGAGTGAGAGGGGATGCCCGTGAGAGATAGCAGAGAGAGAGAAAGAGCTACTCCCTCCGTTCAATAATGTAGTTCCAACATTTTTTAAGTCAAACTTTTGAAACTTTGACCAAGTTTATAAAGAAATTACTTATATCTACAATAACAAAGATAAATGATAGTATGAAGTAAGTACATGTTGTGATGAATCTAATGATCGTTCCAGATGTAAATGTTTTTATCCACACATACCTGGTCAAACTTTTCTGAGGTTTGACTTTTCAAAACATCCATATGCTTATGGACGTGACAGAGTCCCTAACTAGAGAGAGAGAGAGAGAGAGTGAAAAAAGTGTGTGTGCGTGTGTGAAAGAGACAAGGACAACACACGATAAAAGTAGAGAAAAAGCATGCGTGTCTTATGCAAACATATCACACATGCATCTTCGACAATGGAGGCAAGGTGAGGAAATAGTGTGTGGTTGTTTGGACCCGAGAAAGCAAGGCCCCTAGCACGTGGGCAAGAGGGGTCTGACAAACAAGGGAGAGAGGTCGAGAGAGACGTACAGAGAAAATGCAGATATGGGGAGGAGAGAGTGTATGTTTGTCCTAGAGAGATGCCCTAGAGATCGTGATGGGACTACGTGGGTGGGAGACCGAGTGACAAGGTGTGTGCGCGATAGAAGATGCCCCGAGAGATATCGAGATAGACGTATGGATGGAAGGAGACAATACGTGTGTTCCTGATGGCTAGTAAGAGATAATCATACTTAGGAGGGGGGGAGTGCTTGCGCCTATGATGGAGTGAGGGATTATGGTACTTAGGGGGGTGCGTGTCACATGGAGAGAGAACAAGGGGGAGAGTGTTGGATGGGTCTATATGTATAGCGCGAGCGAGACATGTGTATGTGTGAACCAGGGAGATATAAGGCCAGTTTGGCTTGCGTCCTGAGCATCTTTTGCCTGGCCTAGGGTTGTGGCTGGATTTCATGCATGCTTGTTTGGTTGCTACCCTGTGAAAAAGAAAGCCCGCCTGGCCTGGGTTCCCTTGCACTTTAATTAGCCTAGCTGAACTCCAGACACTGCAAGTAGCATGGCCCAGGCGACCGATTTCGAATGCCTAGCCATGCCTGGTCGTGCGGCCACGAGGCTAATAGCAACATGGATGGATATTAGCATTAAATAATTGATGCATGGATTTATTGATGGGACGTTGATGCTTTGCCTGGCCCAGGCATGAACCAAACGCTTCAGCACCACACAAGCCTGGCCAGGCAGAAATATTTTACATCTCACGTCCACACTAGGCAGTACCGGCCATCAAGGCATGAGGGTCAGGTCACGAACCAAACTGACCAATAAAGTTTGAGAGAGATTGAGGAGCCCCGATAAGGCTGAGTGGTGCGTCAGATAGCTGAGAGGGGGAAAGAGATATTCCATCCGCTCGATAATGCAGTGCATGAAATTTTTTTAGAAGTCAAACTTTGGAAACTTTGATTAGGTTTACGCAAATGTTATTTATATCTACAATACCAAAGATACATCATACAAAACTACATCTCATGGTGAATCTAATGGTATATATTTTCCGTACTAGATGTAATTCTTTTTCTCCACGTATGTGGTCAACCTTTGTGATGTTTGACTTTTCAATAAATCTATATGCTAAGGACCGAGGAGAGTGCCTCAGTCGAGACAGATCAAGTGCGTGTGAAGGAGACTGAGTAAGTGTGCAAAAAGAGTATGTGTGTGAAAGAGAAAGTGACAACAAATGATAAATTAGAGAGAGTGTGTTTTTTCGTTTCTTACGCGAACATATCACGCATGTATCTCCGAGATGGAAAAGTGAGGCAAGGAGGTACACGAAGATAGCTAGTGTGTGATTGTTTGCAATGGAGAGAGACACCCATGTAGCACATGTCCAATAGAGGTCTGGACAACAAGGAAAAAAGGTCGAGAGGGACACATGGATGGCATGGACGCATGGGGAGGGAGAGAGGGTGTGTTTGTGATAGAGAGATCCCCTCGAGGTCGTGAGGGGACTATATGGGTGGGAGATCGAGGGAGTGCGTGCGCGATAGAAAGATGCCCCGAGAGAAATCGAGATAGACCATGCACATGTTTGTGACGGAGACTAAGATTAGCTAGTCATATACATATAGGGGGGACTACGTTTGCCTACAATTGAGTGAGAGACCATCATACTTGGCTAGCTGGGCATGAGATTGTGTGTGTGTGCGTATGAGATGGAGAGAGAACAAGGGAGAGAGAAAGAGTTTTGGATGGGCCTATCGAGTGCGAGTGAGATATGCATGTGTATGTGTGACCCAGGTGGATGGAGAGTTTGAGAGAGGGGGGAAGAGCTCCGAGACGACATAGTGGTGCGTGAGAGAGTTACGGGCAAAGAGCCAAGGAATTTGTGTGCGTACGATGAGTGCACCCAAGATATCTAGCTTGGACTAGCTAGAGTATCATACATAGTGTGCGAGAGAGACCTATAGATGGTGTATATATGCATGCGAACTAGAAAGACCCCCCCCCCAC
>NC_041391.1:634556170-634557125 GCF_002162155.2 Triticum dicoccoides
AGAGAGAGAGAGAGAGAGCAGGAGTCTGGGAGAGGGGGAGGTCGCATTTTATGCATCAAAGACTGATATAAACCATGTTTCGATATAAACTTGCATTCAAATATTTAAATTGGAGAACATGTTGTCTGCAATCCACACATGAACGGATATATGCCTATATCAAAATAGTTCATTAATTTGACTTTCAACATGTTCATGGAGTACTATAATACTGTACAACATGCTACTCAATTTAGGTGTTCAATTTTGGATTTAGTTCACTATTTTGACCTACTGAACGAGCTATTTCATTGAATCGAGATATTTCATTTTGGGTTTGATTCGTGTTTTTGAGTGGGTCAACTATTTGTCATATAGTAAATCGCTAGCAACGAGCATGTAAAAACACATTACTCCCGAGCATCATCTCTCCATCTAAAAAAGAAGTGGCAAGCTAATATTTCAAAATATGATTCGAATCGACTTGGTAAGGTAGACGTGGATGCTCGTTCTCCCAAAATTTGCACGAACCGTTAAACATCCTCTTTGCTCGGTGGAATTCACCCGAGCAAATAAATGGGAGACGCGAAATTACCGTCCTATGTGGGACACGCATCAATTGGCCCGTTGTACATCGAGGGTAGGTTCGTAACTTCATCCAAGCGCGCCTTCTCCTCGGCCAAAATGACATGTGCCGAATAATTCATAAACCATGGTCGGCAAAACACGCCCTCCTCACCCGAAATAGCTCGCGCCCACTATTTCAAAACACGCTCTCCTCGCCCGAAATCGCTCGCGCCCACTATAGTTCAAAACACGCCCTCCTCGCCCGAAATCGCTCCCGCCCACTATTTGGGGAGAAGCAAAGTTACTCTACTATCCCTGACCCTCTGTACACAGACACAAGCCGAGAAGCCTATAGGCAAGGGTAGAACTATAACTCCCCCTCACATTTCAGACAAATGCATCCGTAAGA
>NC_041391.1:634557428-634600458 GCF_002162155.2 Triticum dicoccoides
CATTCATACCTCGTGGGCGAGAAATCACCTTCTCCCCGGGAAGCTCCCTTCTCCCGAGCCGCAAAACCTCAGCCCCACCTCCATGGCGGCCCCCACTGCACCAATTTCATAGCCTCCCTCCTCCCTAATGTCAGAGATGCTGTCCATTTGCCGTCGTGCACTGGGCCATGTGCCTCTTACTCCGTGCTGCTGGTGCTGCCTCGACGACGGCCGCGTGAACCGTACCGGAGCCGATTCACCCCCGTCGTTGTTCACGGCGCCGGAGTGGCTCCAACTTCGGATCCGTCCAGAGTCCTGGCGCTGCTTCCGCGTAGCCGTCGACCGTCGCGACATCGCTCTTTCCCTACCGCCGGTCGCCACCGCAACCGCGCCGGCCTCACCGACTCGGCAGCTGGACCTGCCTACTTCACCATGCTGCCAGATAGGTCACACCCTCATCTCAAATCACTTTATTTAGGCGTCAGTTGTCTGAATTTTTATTCTGGGCCAATCGATTCCCAATGGGAAGCAGAACCCCTCGAGGCGGTGGAGCTCCTAGACTGTCGGTTGGCTGGTGTCTAACATAAGGGTGCGGGGCCGCAAGTTCGCCGCGGAAGCAACGCTTAGATGGCTATCTTTTAGAGTTGCGTAGGTTGAAGGAACTGCCACCGCCGAATCTGGATGATGGGGAGTCTTTGTGGATTGGCCCGTGGGTGGCGCAACCACGGCAGTGCGGTGGGGCGGGGAGCGGGGTTTTGGCCGGGGCCACGGACGTGAAGGCAAGCTGTTGTGCCGTTGGTCGCTGGCTCTTCCGGGAAGATTCTGAACAGTGTCAGCCGGGAAGGACAAGACGGCCATCAAGCCATCCGGCGTAGATCGGATAGTACCAAAATAAAATAAAATCGTGTGACCCCAATTTAGTCTTCAGTCAACAGACGTGTGACCACTCTCGTACCTTGCTGTTGATCTCTTAGTGTATTTCTTCAGATCAAAGAGATATGTCGTTATTAACATTATGCATTATTTGCATCTTCAGACACACCGTCTTCCGACTCACCGCAGCTGCTCCAACAAGGGAAGCATACACCAGAAGGGAGCTATAGTCCCCACTCAACAGTTCCCTGCATCGAATGCGCGTGCCCGACATGTGCAGCCACAACAACTGCAGGGCCATCGACAAGTCAACACATGATGCTCACTCCTATGGATGGCAGCCAGATAGGTTGTACCCTCATCTTACTTGTGTGCAACATTTATGGCGTTGTTATTCATCTAAGCATGGAAAATAGATCATCACATTTCACTGTATATTCATGCTGATCTCTTACGGGTCTTGTTCAGGAGTTCACGCTGTTCCATAGTTCAGCTAAGATACTTGTTCTTTAGGTAACGTTGTTCCCTAGTTATCATCCATCAGCCGATGCTATCCCACAGGCTGGTGATTATAGTATTATACCACTTCTACTATTACCTATGTTGTTCTTTAATACTTTTGTGTGCCATCTAGTTAATCTCGAGTACAAATGATTCATATTATGTAGCTTTCATCTGTGTTCTCACTTTAGTTATGAGACCTGTTGCTGCTAGTTAACCCCAGTCCTACTATGTATGTCATCTCCTACAGGCACTCATTACATAAATATAAATACTAGTTGTTTTGCATGTATGTCAGATATAATTGCACACACTGATATATCCACAAGAACCTCACGGAGCAATGTAAAGGCCAATAAACTTGATGTCAATGATACCCAATATGATGGAACATGTAAAGGCGGTTCTTCAGAAGACTTGCAGAAAGATGATGAATCCTCTTCACCCCACAAGGTCCTTGCTCTAACTTGTCGTATGGGCATCTACTCTGTTGCAATGCCATGTGCTTAGCATGCTAATCATGCATGTAAATATGTCATGCCTTCCTGTTTTTCAGTACCTATTCCATTCATGATAACATGTTTTCAAATTCAAGTACTGCCATTCTACTATATCGCAATGCCATCTGCTTAATTTGGACATCATGCTTCTGAATATCTTACGCATTGTTATTCATCAGTATGTACTTCATCTGTCCGCCATACCATGTTTTTTTACATTGAAGTGTTGTTCTAGTGGTCTGTTGCAATGCCATCTTATTTTCCCAATCATACACGTGTATGTTGCCTTAGTTATTTCTGTACGTATTCCGCTAGCATATAGTTTTACATTTAACTAGTGTTTTTTTGTTGTGTTGTCCTGTCGTATCCCTAGCTCTTACACCATACTCCCTCCTTTCAGATTACATGTTGCCGAAATGGATAAAAAAGGATGTATCTAGAACTGAAATACACCTAGACCCATCCATTTTTTTCCATACGGAGAGAATACATGTCAATATGTCATGCCTTTCTATTCTTCAGTACCTATTCCATCTCTCTGCTGTCGCATGTTTTATAATTAAAGCACCATTCTTCTATACAAGGCATGCAAAGGGAAGACAACTATGTTAGAATCTGAAGGGTTACAAACAAGGCCTTTGCAAAAGATCCAAACGCCAGGAGATAATAAACCAACTTAAGTTTTTATAGATACTGCTCCAGCACAGAGAAACCCAACTCCTACTGATAATAAGCAGATTCCAGTGGCCAAAGAACTAGTCCGCTCCAGTCTAGCAAAAATATGTCAACTCAATTCTAAGAAGCGTGTGCGTATCCTTGCATCATGAAATTTTATAGCATGCTGATCATATTTTCTACATGTTTCTTACCCATCTCTCTTTTAGAAAATAAGCTTAACAGATAGAAGAATTTTTGCAATGGTATCGTTTATGAGGAAAGATTCTTGCAGGTATTCTCTGTGCTCCAATGTAGATGTAAGTACCTGTTGTATATCACTATATTTTTACATCAGCATGTATTTTGTTAATCGCTGTGAATCCAACCTTTATCTGAGCTAAATTTAGTTGTAGCAAAATGTATGATTAAAGGTCACAATGTTAATTTTTGTAAGGAAAACTGCCTGGTAGTTTGGCATCCTGAGTTGCATGAGTGTACTATCTCATATCAGTGGGTTTGAATACTTTGGTTCTGCAGTGGGTTTATCAGTGTTCTTTTACTGTGTTGTCCTGTCATATCCCTAGCTCTTACATCATACTCCCTCCGTCCGGATTAAATGTCGCAGAAATGGATAAAACTGGATGTATCTAGAACTGAAATACGCCTAGACCCATTCATTTATTTCCGGATGGACGGAATACATGTCAATATGTCATGCCTTTCTATTCTTCAGTACCTATTCCATCTCTGTTGTAGCATGTTTTATAACTGAATCACCATTCTTCTATATAAGGCATGCAAGGGGAAGACGGCTATGTTAGAATCTGAAGGGTTACAAACCAGGTCTTTGCAAAAGATCCAAACGCCAGGAGATAATAAACCAACTCCATTTTTCATAGATACTGCTCCAGCACAGAGAAACCCAACTCCCACTGATAATAAGCAGATTCCAGTGGCCAAAGAACTAGTCTGCTCTAGTACAGCAAAAGAATGTCAACTCCATTCTAAGAAGCATGTCTGTATCCTCATATCATGAAATTTTATAGCATTCTGGTCATATTTTCTACATGTTTCTTACCCATCTCTCTTTTAGAAAATAAGGTTAAACGATAGAAGACTTCCTCCGTTGGGATCGTATTCGAGGAAAATATCTTGCGGAATTCTCTATGCTCCAATGCTGATGTAAGTACCTGTTGTATATCACTATATTTTTACATTAACATGTATTTTGTTAATCGGCGTGAATCTAACCTTTATCTGATCTAAAATTAGTTGTAGCAAAATGTTAAAGGCGCCAATGTTGATTTTTGTAAGGAAAACTGCCTGGTAGTTTTCCTTACTGAGCTGCATGAATGTACTATCTCATATCACGCACGTTACTGAATTGTAGTGCTTCTCTAGTTGCCCATTCATTCATTGTGTCAATGTTGCTTTCGTACTACCTTACCTGGCTGATGATAGCTGTGCCATATTGTGTTAATTTGGTGTAGGCTAGTTGCCCAAACGTTTGTTGTGTCAATGTTGCTTTCCTATTATCTGACTTGGCCAATGATAGCAATGCTAGTGTGTTAATTTTGTGCAGGCTGCTGAAGATAAGAAGACAAACTCTGAAAATAGCAAGGAAAACCCATTGTTTCTTTCCAGTAAATCTAGGCCAGGTAATATGTCAATAACTCATGATTAATCTGTTTGGTTCCCGTCCTAATTTATGTTATGATGCAGTGGTCGAGACACTCTCCACTATCAATAATACAACCCTGCCAAAATCGCCATCTGAATCTGTTCAGTATCCTCTATCTCGAATGCAACGGAGTAAACGTATGTTTGTGATCCAATTAATGGCTGAAGCAATGATGGAAATGGTGGATGAATCAGAGGTGCAGAGTCATGCGACACAACAACTGATCAATGTTTTCAGAGACAGTGTAGCAAAGTAGCAAGAACTTGCCCACATGCTTATGGGCGTCATCTGTGCTGAGGTTGCAGATTGTGACGTTGTAGATGGTTAGGTTCTGCTCATTTATTAGCACCGGCATCAATCTTTGATTGCCCAGTGGATGTAATTTCCTGTAATATATGCTGGATGTGCAACGTTATTCCCTGTATGCCGTACCTTTGCTTGATCGGTTTTGGTCCTGTGCATAATTGCTCGTCGTAATGGGCTCCAATTATCTAATTTGTCCTAAAGACATGTACGAACTTTAGTGGGCCCATTAAGTTAATGGGATGTTACTAGGCCGAAAGTTAATGGTCAGCCCTCTTACCTCCCGGGTCGTTAACAGGACGACATGAAAGCGGGCAACAGGTGGCCCCAATTTATTTCATGGGTCGTTAACAGGCCGTTATTAAGTTTGGGCTACATATGGCCCAACTATTTTGTAGGCCTTTAGCAGGCCGAAAGAGACAGCGGGTTGTACTGGACCATGAAGACCATGGGCTGCTAAGAGGTCGAAAGTCAGGTTGTATTGTAAATGGCCCAACTGTGTTGTGGGCGTTTAGCAGGCCGAAAGAGAAACCGGGACGGTATTGGACCATGACGGGCATGGGCCGTTAAAAGGCCAAAACTAAGGTCCGACTACAAATGGCCCAACTCATTTATGGTCTGTTAACAGGCCGAAAGGCACACAGGGCCGTGAATTGGCCCAACACTTAAATGGGTTGCTAAAAGGCCAAAACTCAGGTCCGACTACAAATGGCCCAACTGATTTATGGGCCGTCAACAGGCTACAAGTGACACAAGGCCCAAAATTGGCTCAACACTTAAATGGGCCCCTAAAAGGCCGAAACTCAGGTCCGACTACAAATGGCCCATCAGATCTATGGGCCGTCAACAGGCTAAAAGACACATCGGGCCGGAAATTAGCCCAACATTTAAATGGGTCGCTAAAAGGCCGAAAGATGTACATCCTGAAAGTTGGCCCATCCATTAAATGGGCCGTTAACAGGCCGAAATCTCATCGGGCCGATATTGAGCCCAAATATATAGCGGGCTGTTAACGGGCTCGAATGGACGATGGGTTGCAATGGTGTCAAATCTTTAACAGGCCATTGACGGGCCAAATTGGCACATCTCATATGGGCCGTGGGCTTAAATGGACCTGACACAAGTAGGCCTTATATGGGCTAGCCTGCTAATTTTTACTGGGCCGACCTTTTTCACCGAAATGGGCCACTGTTGGGCCGTGCCACGTGTCGACCTATCATAGGCGCCTCTTGTCCAATGAGTGGATGACATCTGTCCCAACGATGAGGCAACACGTGTTTCCTGTGGCCAATGATGATTTTACACATGGAAAATCCCCATTGGTCCGGGCTGTTAACGGGTTATCGGATCCAAAACCGGACCCGATAGCTAAACGGCGTTCCGTTACGGTGGATGCCACGTGTCGATCACCCTTGACGAAAGCACTTCTATGACGCGCGATTTATTGTCATGGAAGTGGACACTTCCGTGATGATAATTTTGGTAATGTCATGGAACACTTCTACGACATGCACATGTATGACTATCTTGATTCTGTCATAAAATCCTCATGGATGTACATGCATGACAAAAAACGCGACCTACTGTGACAAACACGTATCATCACAGAAGTGTATTTTTTTGTAGTGGTATTTGAAGTTCTATCAATTGCCCAACAGTAAAAAAAATCCCACCATTTGCTATTTTTCTCGAGAGAAGCCACTGGTGAAACCTACGCCCCCCGGGTCTCTTCTTTAATATATTTGCCTCCGCGATCTATTTTCATTTGCTTTTATTTTCAGATCTATTAAACCAAAAATACGAAAATACTTTGATGCACTTTATTTTATTTGCGATCTATTTATCCAATCTATTACAACTTTCTCCCGTCCACTTGCCAATTTCTGGCGCGGTTACTCGAAAGGGATTGACAAGCCATTTAACACATCGGGTTGCGAGTATTTGTTATTTGTGTGCAGGAGTTGTTTATGTTGTGTTGCGCGGTTCTCCTACTGGTTCGATAACCTTGGTCTCATCACTGGAAATACCTACCGTCATTGTGCTGCATCATCCCTTCCTTTTTGGGGAAATACCGACGTAGTTCTGGCAGACATCAATGTACCACTACGTAGTTCAGTTTTGGCTATGTCTACCAAGGCCCTCCCCCATCATGGGTGCACCCAGATCAATTCATCCTCCCGTCCCGACCCGGTAGTAGTGGGCAGGGATGCCGCCGCCTTGGTTTGGAGGTCCACCATTGTGATAGCCACCCCTGCCAATAGGCCAGAACTAACAGGCCCCTAGGCAACAAACTGATCAGGGTGGGGGGAATGTTCAGGGGTCCAATCAGGGTTCTTCTAGAATTCAGGCCAACAAAACCCAACATAAGTAGAGGCAAGACCACCAGATGCCTAACCCAAGTGGTGCTGCTGCTCTTGGTTTGATGTCATATGTTAATGTTGTTTGCGCCAGATATGGAGAGCCTAGGCACCATATGGATAAATGCACTAAACCAAAAGCTTATTTCATCTGCAAGATGGTGAATCACAGGTGGAGAGTTGTCCCAGTAGAAAGAAACCTCACATTGTTGCAAGGTACTGTGGTAGTTCTGCTAGAGATCTAGAGTTTTACCATCTCGACATGCCTAACGTTAATGCTCAACACCTAGGATCACTGAAGAACATTGGAATATTGTATACTAAATATGGCAAGATTAATACACATGAATTATCTAACAGTTCTACGACATTTACAAAAAAGATTGGACCTCGCACATAAATGCACATGATTACTAGAACCTTCCTAGTTAAGTTCTCACATGGGATTACAATAGAGTAAGTGGTTGGCTATCCCTGTTTCGGTTTGACTAAGGAGAGTGTGGTTGTTAATTTAGAGGCCTGGAAAGGTGGTGTTGATGCTATTGCCTTAGTACAAGAGGTCTAGATTAAGATTAGGAAAATGAACCCAAAATGGTGTGAATGGACCATCATTGATCTGATCACATCTGATTTTGGTGTTCCTCACATATTGATTGGCACCACAGTTTTTCCAAAGATTCTATAAGACTATTAGGGTGAAGATTACTTGAAGGATTACACCAAGATTCCTGAGGATAGAGTGTTTAGAATAGATGGAGCATTCTCAAGGTACTGGTTGTGGTTGAGCCTCCAAGTTATGTGACTAAACTACCTGCTATTGAGGATCCTATTGAGGTTGTTAGACAAGAAACCATGGCTATGTATGGTATTTCTGATAGAAACAACAACAATATAGCTAAATATGATAGGTCCGGTAGAAGCTCTACGAAGAGATTCAATCAAGGTGACTGTTCACATGTCTCTGAGAACATCAGCTCAACTAGACATGTGGTGATGGACTTCGACAACAAATACTCGATGACTATGTTGGGCCCGAGCGTCCTACTTCTCTATGAAAAGGCCAGGTGTACGAATCTCTACAGAATGCAAGGAGAGATCTTATTGATCTTATTACAACAGATTACCCAAAATGAAGAATGATGCTTTAACCTGCTTGGAGAAATGGAGATGGTCAGGAAGATGGACAATTCGTTTATGAAAATGGCCATGATAGTAGAGACAGGATAATGCTGAGATGGCCAGGACATTAATGCTCAAGGCGCTGCTGCTGCTGTAGTTCATGTTTCTATTCATCATTGAGAAAGATCGATTTGAAGAGCAATTCCCTGATTTCCTTCCAATTACCGCAGTTTCAGGCAAGAGGTGGGGCCGTATACAAGCAACAAGACAAAGCAGTGGGATTCACTGTTATGCAAAGGGCTCATGAGATCAAACAAATTCGGAATCATGAGAAGCCTAAGAACATGACAAGTAATATCAACAAATATTTTATTTGTCTTTAACAATCCTTCCTTCCAGTCAATAGCTACTCCCTCCGTTCGGAATTACTTGTCACAAAAATGGATGTATCTATAACTAAAATACATCTAGATACATTCATTTTTTTACGACTAATTCCGAACGGAGGGAGTAGTAAAATAGGTCGTGACATTGACCGTCAATTTATTACACCCATTCTTGCTATTCCACCCGATTTAAATTTAGATATTGGTACTTTGGATGAGAGGACTCAAAAAACTGCCAGTTATGTTGCAAAAAAGTTCGATTTTTTGAATTGTTTACTATTTATTTTGATTTTACTGCTCACCGGGTTTAGATGAGCCCGGGTTCTAAATTTAATTGTTGTGTTTTTCTTTATTTTTAAGGGCACCTTAGACTAGTCAATTATGCCCTTGTTTTTCCTCCCCACCAAGGATGTGGGTGGTCATTTGTAGGAGTATAAACACCCCATGGTCACTTCCAAATGATCTCTCAGTTGAATGAAAAGTATTCCGACTAAAGGTGGGACTGGTGGGACCGTGGCCTTCCACTTTAGCAATAGGGCCGAGTGGGATTCCCATCAAATGGACCAATTGCTGCCAAAATTACACATGTAGGAGGTAAAAGGTAGAATTCACTCTACAATTGCAACCCAAACTTGATCAATAAAAAACAACTTTGCGAGATAATTAAGCACATTATTTACTTTGCCATTGCCAATGTTGCCTGTCGTAAAACCACAAGGGTGGTCGCCTTCAGTTTAGCTCCCGAAACTTCGTATAACATGGCGGCAAATTTCTGTTCCACTCAGAAGTTATTGTTACTGCAAAATTGTTGATATCCAATAACAAGCATACTGTTGTAATAAAGGTGCGTGAGTTACCTTTGATAGACCATAAAATATTCTTACGCGTGGAAATGCTAACTAAGGCTGGTGCTGAGCTTTCCAAGTCCTAACTAACCACGGTATGCAATGAATAGATAAATGAGCTTTCAGTGATAGGAGGATCCATTACCACCTCCCAAGGGTATCACATATATGAGACAAAAAATAAACTAAAACAAAACCGCGACCGTTGTAGGCTTGAACAGCCAAACCCACGGCCAAGGTCGGGGCCAGCGGCACGCACTCGGTCGGCATTGGCATTGGAGCTCGATCCGACGGTGGCATAATGCCCCGGCTATCATGGTTCTAAGGCTGACAGTAGAAAGGGGGTAGGTATGGAGAGGGAAGATCTTAGCTATGATGAAGGTGTACACACGATGTTTACGAGTTTAGGCCCTTCTCGGAGGAAGTAATACCCCTACGTCTCGGTGCCCGGAGGCAGTCGATTGGATTATATGTGTTGGATTACAGAGGGTGCGAACACTTGTGCCAGAGGGAGGGTGGCTTATATAGAGTGCGCCAGGACCCCAGCCCAACTCCATTACAGGGAACTAATGTACATAAAGTAGAGGCGTTACTGGTAACGCCAGCATTAAGTACTCTTAGTGCTCATGAAGACTAAGGAATAAATATATGGCCGTTGCATGCTCTCCTGACTACTGGTCTTTGATATGGTCGAGTGATCTTCCTTGTGGTCGAGTGGCGATAGGTAACCACCGTCGAGTGATCTGACTGTCGAGTGGATTGCACTCGACATATGAGACTGGTGCTCTTCTGTCGACTCTTGGTCTTTTCATCTTCCAGGGTAGTGACCTTGGGTAGGACGTATAGGTCGAGCCTATGACCCTACCCCAGGTCTGTATCCTTGTCAGTAGCCCCCGGATGGATTAAGGTGTGAGAGGAAAGAAAGACAACGTTGGACCTGTCTCGTGTCTCCGCGAGTGCTTTCTGTTAGACTGAACGCCTGCGTTGGTACTTCGGGGATGAATCAGTTGCCTTGATCCATTCAGTGATTAGTCGACTGAATTGATGACTTCATGTGTCGAGTGTCGCGTGGGGGTGCGAGATCTCGGGCGCGATTGCTTGCGGGAAGATCCCGGATTCCGCGGGATACGAAATTTCGGGGGCGCGCGCGAACAGAGGGGCGCCGAACAAAGGGGGAACCGGATAAGCAGTGACGCCTCGATCATCGTGCCGCCTTTTTTGCCACGTTCGCTGCGTGCGGAACTATAGCAGGATTTGACGGGATTGCCCGGACCCACGCATCAGTCACTCGGAAGTGAGCCTTTATAAGGCGACGGGGCCGGGGTGCTTGCACTGTGCACTACTGCCTCTTCTTCTTTCTCCTCTGCTCCTCCACCACACCAAGCGCCTCCGCCTCCGACGCCGCCGCCCTCAAGCCATGGTGATGGACAAGACAGCGGTGCTGGAGCGCGCCAAAAAAGCAACGGGGGCGGCGAAGGGCAAGAAAACAAGTCACGAATCGTTGTCGCGCTCGGGGCTGCCGCCGGGATGGATCCAAGGTGATTGGATCCGGTCTTTGATCCGGCAAGACGATCTGACCGATCTTCAGGAGTCCGGGCTGATTGCAGCGGAGGCGGCGAGGCTGCCGAAGGGAGAGACCGAGCCACAACCTTGACCGGGTGAGTGCGTCTTGCTCTCCACTCATGTCGATCGGGGGTTCTCGCTTCCTTCGCACCCTTTCTTCCGAGGGTTTCTGAACTTCTTCGGGGCACAGCTCCACCACTTTTCCCCCAATACCATTACGTGTCTAGCCGCTTTCGTGTCGATGAGCGAGAACTTCTTAGGGTGTCGACCGCACTAGGGTCTCTTCAAGCATATCTTCACTATTAGATCTCAGTCGGATAAGAAGGCGAAGTCGAGTGACTCGAAAACCCATGTTATCCAGATGTGCGGGGGCTTAGGCATTCAAAAGAGGAATAGGAGCACTTCTCCGGCCATGACCCTTCCTGAATCCGTTAGGGGTTGGCAATCGTCCTGGTTCTACTGTCAGGACGTTCCGACTCCAGGTCATTCGACCGGTCTTCCTCCTTTTTCATTCGCCCGTGTCCAAACTCTTGCTCCACTGAAGGTTACTGCCACCGAGACCATGGAGAGGAGGATGTTACTGGACCGAGTGGTCCAGCTCATCAATGACGGTGTCACTGGTCTGGACTTGTTAGAGGTATTTCTCGCTAGGCGTATCCAGCCTCTCCAGGCCCGTGACCATTCGATGTGGTTGTATTCTGGGTCGAGCGACACCACTCGGGTCCACCCGGAAGAAGTGCCGCTCGACACCGTGGCCTTGTGGTTGAAGAGTATTACGGGCACTCAAGATAACCCTAGAGGATCCAGGCGAGTCATCCCTTTCGGAAGCGACAACCCACCCGACAAGGTACGATCTTTGTTCCAACTATTTCCGCCTGCATTCCGACTGAACTCGATATTGGCCGACTCTTGTCCTGCCCAATTTGCTTCATAGGTATTCACTGAGATGTATTCCATGCCCAACGGCGAACAGAATTTTGTGCGGGACCAGGAGGGGGAGGACAGCACCGAGGAGAGTGGCGAGTGGGAGTCTCCGAAAGGGGAGGAGGAGGAGGAGAGCGAGGAGTCGGACAAGGAGGAAGAGGTCGACTCGCCGCCGTGCTCTGAGCATCGATCCAAGCAGCAACATGATCCGTTTGGCGGTCATGCGAAGAGTGCAACTCCAAGTTCCACCACCCAGAAGCATGCTCGGACGTCGACTCCGTAGCCGACGGAGAAGGTGGATAAACAGCCAAAAGTCGCCCCCTCCAAGTCCCGAAAGACATTGCTGTGAATCAAGATGGACGTCCCCGTTGCATCAGGGTGAGTATCTCATTTCGGTTTCCGTGAGTCAACTGAAAGTTCTCTCGATCCGACTGATCAGTCTTTGTGCCTTTTCAGCCCCGCTGTTGGGGATATAACTATTTGTGTAAGCCGCCCAGGAGGGGCCGGGTTACGCAAAGAGGAATCACCAGAGAGAATCCCAAGAAAAAGTATGAAGATGGCGGTTCATAGAGAGCTTAAGGCCCGCAGGCGACTTAAGGCCCGTTGTAGTAACCCGCTCTAATAATATTACTTGTATCATAAGGTAGACTTAACTAATCACCGAGCCGGACATTGTTTATGAGCCGGCCGGGACTCTGTAAGCCGCAGGGCGTCGACCCGTGTATATAAGGGGACGACCCACTGGCGGCGTAGGGCAAGAAACAACTGATCGAGAGCCAGGCATAGCGTATCTCGCTCCCTGGTCATCGAAACATCAATACCAACCCAACTAGATGTAGGCCTTACCTTCACCGTAAGGGGCCGAACTAGTATAAAACCTCTCGTGTCCTTTGTCCCGATTAACCCCTTCAAGCTTCCTAGTTGCGATGGATCCACAACTAAGTCCTCTCACGAGGACATCTGACGTGACAATTCCACGACAGTTGCCACCCACCGTGGGGCCAGCGCACGGTGGATTTGAGTTCTTGAAGGGCAACTTGGAAGGGCTCAAGGGATACGTAATGGGCCGGATGACCAAGAGTCGTCGCGGCAAGATCTACATCGATGACGAAGGCTGGGGCCCCGACACCGGCTCAATTGAGTACGGGTACCGGGTCCCCTTCGGAGGGATCCACGTCTTCATCGGCCGGATTGGTGAGCCGGGGCCTGAGCCGGACAACTGCACCGAGCTCGTCGAGACGGCTCAGCGTGCGAAACCCGCCCGAGTTCAACCCGGCATGAAGCGCGTCTTTCTAGACTGCATCCACGGAGAAGAGCTTCCTGAAGGTCCTGAAGATGGAGGTGAGACGGCCGTCCCCTCTAATAGTGGTTCGGCCACCGGGTCAATAGATTCTTTGTATCAAGTTCAAGATGGTGCGCTCGGGGGCTGTTCCGATGGCCTTAGTATTCCGGACCTCTGCGAGTCGCCAAATTGGGCAGGAGTCTTTATGGCTGGGACTCAACTCGGGCAAAACTCTACAGTCGCGGCCGCAATCACTTCTGGGTTAGGAGCAGCCGGGGCAGGAGGCCCTGTGCGCCTGCCGGCTCAAGTACTGATAGACCTCATGGACAAGCTTACGACCCTGTTAACCGCCACAGTTATCCCTGCAAACAAAGACCAACATGACGCGGAGGTAGCACGGGTACGTGCGGAGATAGCTCGGGCCAAGGAGGCCTTGGCAGCTGAGGATACTAGGCTAGCCACGGAGCGAGCGGCTCTCGACGCCCGGGCACAGCAGTTGCAGTCAGAGGCTTACCAACTCAGGATGAGTTTAAACGCGTCCAATGAGGTAATGAGGAGGAGACACCAGAAGACCCAATCCCGGTTGCCTCCGAATTATGATCCTAGGGTTCTCTTTGCTACACCCGTAGCCGGCCCAAGTAACCCACCCAATGCTAATCAGTTTATGACACCTGGAGCGGGAGGACTAGGTCAACCTCAGGAGATGCCACCTCATCACATGAGCACGACACCGCCGCGTTATGTGCCAATACCGGAGGGTCACGTTTCCAACCCCATGGAGAATTTAATCGCATCATCGGCGCGTCTGGCGGCTCTTCCAGTGGATGGTGATGATCCAACAGCGCTGGAGACCCGGAGGATCAGGGAACTTGGTCAGGCGGCTCTGGCTCAGCAAGAGACCTATTCTTACAGCCGGGATAGAATTCATTCAACCCCTCCACCTTGGTTAATGCCGCCTCGTCAGAACTGGAGTCAGAGTTACAGCAGGCACATAGGATCTGAAGTTTTGTCACGCGACGTCCAACGCCGTGACCAACGTGGAGGCTATAACCCGGTGCAAGATCAAGTACGTCCGGAGAAAGAGCGAGCGGAATATCCAAAGCCTTGTTTGGTACCGGCTTTGCGCAATGTGCGCCTGCCCAAAGATTTCAAGTGACCTCGAACGGTGCCGAATTACACGGCCGACTTACAGCCTGAAGCATGGATCGAGAGTTATGAGATGGCCATGGAACTGTTGGAGGTCGGTGACGCGGCAATGGCTAAATACTCCACCATGATGTTAGACGGAACGACCCAGTCTTGGCTAAAAGGTTTGCCACCTAATTTCATTGGTTCGTGGGAGGAGTTAAAGGCCCGTTTCATCCGGAACTTCAAAGACACCTGTAAGCAATCTATGACGATCGTGGACTTGACAAATTGTAAGCAGGGGGAAGGTGAATCTACCACCCATTGGGTATGCCGGGTCAAGGAAATAATTCATTCATCTGATAAGATGGATGCCGGCTCTGCACCCCTTATATTGGAAAAGAATTGCAGCTTCAAGCCGCTAAGGCAGAAATTAGGGCGTCTTAAACGTGACTGCAAGGATATGGGTACGCTAATGGCGGCTCTGGTCAAATATGCCGATTCTGACAGTGCTAAGGATCTCGAGTCTGACGGTGAAAAGACAGGGAAGGACAATAGAAAGGGCCAACGGCACAACCCGGAGAATCAAAATAGCAATAAGCATAAGGCAGATGATAACCCGGAACTTGTGGCTAATGTTAATACACAAGGTAAGAATCAGAGGCATAAGGGTAAGTGTCCTTGATCCGGCGGGTTATACACCTTTCTTTATAGCCTATGGAGTCTAGGCGGAGTGATATCAGGCCATGGGATATAACCTATCTTCGGTTTTCGAGCCTCTAGCTCTTATGATATATATGTTTTTGGACAATGTATATATTATATAAAGTAATAAAGCAGGACCTCTGTCCTTTTTTCACCCTCAAAAAAGTGTATATATCTTTTTGGCAGGTAGTGGAAACAACCAACAGGGACCGGATCATATCTGAATCCGGCTTTCCCTTTGACCGGCTTATGATCATATCGGAATCTAGCCATGATCACTTGGGGGCTTCCTGTTCAAACATAGGTCATATCCGAACCAAAGAGAACATAGCTGTCGATACCCACTTGATCGGCATACTTGCCAAACCTACTTGGGGGCTTCTTGATCATATTTGAATCATAGCTTAACCTCTTTAGGTCTGACGTGGATCGTATATGAATCCGCGTCATTAAACAAATCCTATGGTCACTTGGGGGCTTCCTGTTCAAACATAGGTCGTATTCGAACCAAAGAGAACATAGTTGTCGATACCCACTTGATTGGCATCGCCATGCCACTGGGGGCTATATGATCGTATCTGAATCTTAGCTTAACCCCTTTGGAATGGTTTACTGATCGTATCCGAATCAGAAGCCTGTAATAGTATTTTTATTGTTCCGATACCTTGTGGAAAGCATTTTACCGTGTTTTTTGTCTTGCCGGTTTAATATTCGTCACCCCAGGTTATTAAGTATCAGGTGAACATTATATGAGCCGGGAAGATCATTCAAGGATTGCAGAGTAAGGCAAGCAAAATTTAACACGCCAAGGAAGTAAGGGCCGGAAATATACAACCACGGCGGCTTACGGAAAGCGTTAAGTAATAAGAGAATGCACGAAGGCATGACAAGCATTAAGCAGTTTCTTTCTACTCTATTACAAGACTCCCTGAGTCTGAATTGATGAAGCATTGTTTTCGGCCAAACACCCGGCGATTTACTCCTTCGGCGGGCTTGAGGGCTCCGGGTTATCCTTCGCCGCTTCTCCGTCGGTTGTTTTTTCCTGGAAAGTTGACGAAGCCCAATCAATGCCGCTCAAAGCTTCAAATTCAGCTTCATCATCTATTAAACCGGCCGGGTCCACTTCAGGGGCAAAAGTATGCTTACGAATTGGAGGGATCAAGCTGATTTGATCATATGGAGCGTTTTGGATTTTTCGGTTGTTACTGTCATAAGCCGACGCATACTTGCTGAGGTCAGTATCATTTCTGATAAGAGTGGCCACCGGACATATGGCTTTGACACAGGCATGGAAGTCATGATCATCAAAGGCATTGCCATCTTCCTTTAGACTCGGATATCCAAGAGCGAGGTTGGCCGGGTCTAGTTCTAGAAGCCATGCTTTTGCCCCGCTCAAAGCGGCTACGGCCCCGGCTCTTGAAGATGAACGCCTTAAGTCTTGGATCCGCTGAGGTAGAAAGGCAAGGCTCTTCAAAACATCTTGCAAAAGGCGGGGGTGTGGAGTTGATAACGCTACAACGGCCACGGCACGTTGTGTCCCGGAGTATAGCTGTTCCACTAACGTGTAAACCGCTTTAAGCTTGATCAGCGTGTTCTGCTTCAGATTGACACTCCTGGAGCCTGTATGTGCACAAGCATAACGGTAAGCCGGAAGTAATTATTACACTAATCATTGTAAGGTTGCCATGATAAAGCTATGTCACAATAACTTACAAAAGATGGCTGAGACCATTTGGGATATTTGCTGTTTTAAGTTGGACAGCTCAGTTGTTGCTTCTGCAAGAGATGCTTCAGCTGTTTCGGCCCGAGTCACCAGGGAAGCCTTTTCTTCAGCCCAAATTTTCTTTTCCGACTCCAAATTCTTCTTTAGTTTCTAATTTTCAGAGACACTAAATTCAAATTTGGAGTTAGCTTTTTGTGTCTCAAGCTCTTGAGTTTCCAGACGACTCTTCAGGGCAGCGAGCTCTGATTCAAATTGACTTATGGCAGCCTGCATTGATACCGGGTTATGGTAAGGATTCTAGTAAGGTAAACATTTAAGTCCCAAGCACTTTACAAGTAAAGATACTTGGCACTTGGGGACTAGTGTGTATTGAAGAATTTTTAACTTTATCATGCCGCGTCAAACATATTAAGTCTCAAGCACCCTACAAGTAAGGATACTTGACACTTGGGGACTAATGTGTATTGCAAATTTAAAAGCCTTATGTTATACCGGTTTAAATAAATTCTTTTTAACCCGGATAAGTTAACAAGTAAAAGCAGACTTCTAAGTCTACAGCGTATTTGTTCATAAGCGGTAGACTTGGGGGCTAGTACAGTACATATAAGGCTCAGATAAAAGTATAAGTTATACCTCAGATTTATGCTGTATTTGTTTCACCATGTCAACTTCTAGGTCACGGCTATTATGCACTTGATTGAGATAGCCTGAGACTATATCGCCAATGCTTAGGTGAGTATAATCAGTAATGTCCTGCTTGGCTTTTCGGCATTGGGCAAACTCTTCTTTGGCGGAACATTTGGCAAGGACTGTGGGTTGCCCTGGTTCAACAAACTGGGACTTCACAATTTCAACTTCCGGGTCATTTCTCTTCACCGGGCTATGAATTTCCGGGTTATCAGAATCATGGACAGCGTCTTCTGCAGGCGGGTCAGAGGTTGACACCGGAATACCGAAAGCTGGCTCAGGCGGTGGCGGATGAGTGGAGCTGTCAGGAACGGATGAGTCAATCGTCGGTTCAGTAACCACCGGGTCTTGGGACGGCTTGTTCTTCTTTGCCCTCTTGCTGGGCTTCACCTGCAGGCTGTTAACAAAAGCAGAAGGATGAGTATGCAAGCACAGGTAAAACAAAAAGTGCATAAGTTCACATTACCCGGGAGCAGTTTTGAAAGTCGGCATATTTGACTGCATAGATTCACAAGAAGAAGGAGAGGTATCCTGATAATTGGAGTCAGATGAATTGAGAGGTTGACGAATTAAGCCTGCTAAAGGTAAGACAGAGCGTAAATCGGAGATAACCTCAGTCCGACGTTTCCTGGTTACATCAGGTAAGCCGGAGGAGAGTTTTCCATCCTTGTTGTTCCGGGTCTGCCTCTGGTTCTCAAGTTGTTGTTGCTTCAAAATAAATTGAGGATCTTGATAAGCAAGTGCATGTGAAAATCTTACTTTTCGGGTCACCCTTTGGGTCTTTCGCTTTGGCAAAGGCTCTGAGTCGGAGGAGATTATAGTTACCTCTTCATTAGCTGCTCGACTGTTCCCCGTATCCTCCTGAAAGGATAAAATGTCAGACAGGTGATAACAAGGGACTTAAGAAAGTTTAAAGATTACCTCTTCCTCATCCGAAGAGCTATCCTCCAATCTGAGTAAGTCGGAGGCGCTGGGTTTCTTCTTCTTTGAGATTCCCACCTTGCCAGCTTTCCTTTCAGCCTTCTTGGTCGTTCTGGCCTGTTTGGCAGCTTCATGGTCATATTTAACCTTCCAGAAGTCATTACCGGCCTGTGAAAAAAGTTAAGGAATTATGAGTATCAAGAAAGGTATAATATATTCATAAACATTTGTTACGACTGCTAACTTACCGCAGGGGCCGGGTTATTCTTGCAAAATGGAAGTAAGCCGAAGGCGTTGCTCGTCACAGTGCCCTCCTTCAGCAGTGACTGGGTTGTAGCATCCACCACGTCATCTGGTAAGTCATCAGGGCTATGGCGTTGCGGATCAGTCTTTTCTCCAGTATAAGTACACATTAAGCCGGGACGACGGCTTAATGGAAGTATACGCCAAGTGACCCAGACCCAGACTAGATCGATGTTGTTTAAACCATTTCCCAATAGAGCTTTAATCTTCTTGATGGTGGAGTTAAGAGGCACGCGTTCAAGGGTTGTCAGCTTATCTGGTAGCGGATGATTAGATTCAAGGCACAGGGCGCAAAAGCCGGGCAGAGGCTTTTCATCAGCCGGAGAAGTATCCTGATAGTAGAACCAGGTCTGGTTCCAAGATTTGGGGTGACTCGGTAGCTCAGCATAAGAGAAAAGACAGTCTCTCTGTCGCTGGATTGAGATACCGCCTAGCTCAAGGCTGGGCCCGTTGGCACGTTCATTTTGCCGGTTCATATAAAAAAGTTCCCTGAACAAAAGCAGACTTGGCTCCTCTCCCAGGTACACCTCGCAGAAGACTTGAAAATTGCAAATATTTGACACGGAATTGGGTCCGGTGTCTTGAGGTCTAAGGTCAAAGAAATTTAAAACCTCTCTGAAGAATTTTGAGCCAGGAGGAGCAAATCCACGGCTCATATGATCAGTAAAAATTATCACTTCCCCGGCTTTGGGGTGAGGTTTTTCTTCAGACGGGTCAGGGGCACGGTAAGACATGACATCTTTTTTGGCAAATGCCCGGACTTCACAAACTCAGCCAGTTTGCTATTGGTAACTATGGAAGGAACCCAGTTGCAAGTCACAGGGGCCTTGGTAGCTTTCGGAACCATTACATCAATTGGCCTATGAAAAAACAAGAAAGGTCCGGTTCAATTTTAAACCGGGGGAAGAATCTTGATTATTCAAAGTAGCGGTTTAATGAGGGGCCTAATGACATAAGGATGACTGTGCAACAATATTTAAGCCGCTACAAGTATCAAAGTGCAGTTTAAAATTTTTCCGGGTTATGCGGAGCAATTAAAGTTCTGTGTCATCTATTTAATCCGGACGCCTCATCAGTTGTGCTTCAGGGTGTTTGCCAGAAGAGATGTTCCGGGTGATAAAAACAAGTTTTACAGATAATAGTTATTATTCTGGATCAAAATATTGCTCTGAAAGGGAAATTTTCTAGACCTAAATAGGGCAGGGAAGTTCATGCATTCCAAAAGGATTTCTGAACAAGGGAAATGAGATTTATTTTCATGCAAGATCAACACAGATAGGCACCGCAGCAATTCTATGTGGTTCTGGCAATCTAAACAAAGCATTGGAAGGAACTAGCGAGGGTTTGGTATCAGACAGTGATGAACACCGATGAACTCAGCAGCGACCTAATGCAGATCTGAGAAAGGGAATGCGAAGAACTCACAGATGCGGATGGGCCGCGGAGGTTCGCCGTCGATCTCTGGTCAGAATCCGGTCGATGCAGCGGCCTGAGTCGGTGAAGACGAGAGGTTCGACGATGGCGGCGGCAGAGCTCGGGAGGAGGCGAGAAGAAGAAGATGATTGAGGGGAGAGACCTAGGTCGCTCTATTTATAAGGGAAGTCTGACCGAGCGGCGCAAAAAACAAGGAGATAACATTCATTATCCAGTGGCTCTGGCGCCTCGATTCTCGGGATGGTCAGTAAAGACAAAGATCCCTTGAAGATGTGACGTTATAAAAAATAAAGCTTTAAATGAAGATGACGTCACAGAGATTTAACCCGGAGTTAGATGATGACGTCACGGCGGGTTAAAATCCTTCATGCAAGATAAAAGACTGCAGGGCGGTTCATAAGGTATTTTAAGATTGACATGAACCGGTTCAAATCAATCTGGGGCCTAATGTTGGGGATATAACTATTTGTGTAAGCCGCCCAGGAGGGGCCGGGTTACGCAAAGAGGACTCACCAGAGAGAAGCCCAAGACAAAGTATGAAGATGGCGGTTCATAGAGAGCTTAAGGCCCGCAGGCGACTTAAGGCCCGTTGTAGGAACCCACTGTAATAATATTACTTGTATCATAAGGTAGACTTAACTAGTCACCGAGCCGGACATTGTTTATGAGCCGGCCGGGACTCTGTAAGCCGCAGGGCGTCGACCCGTGTATATAAGGGGACGACCCACTGGCGGCTTAGGGCAAGAAACAACTGATCGAGAGCCAGGCATAGCGTATCTCGCTCCCTGGTCATCGAAACATCAATACCAACCCAACTAGACGTTGGCCTTACCTTCACCGTAAGGGGCCGAACTAGTATAAAACCTCTCGTGTCCTTTGTCCCGATTAACCCCTTCAAGCTTCCTAGTTGCGATGGTTCCACAACTAACTCCTCTCACGAGGACATCTGATGTGACAATTCCACGACACCCACCTCTGCTGCCACTGACATGGACGTTGATATGGGACCAGAAGGTGACGAAGCCACCTCATGAGCTGGTAAGTTTGTTCAACTCAGTTCTATCTAACTGAATGAGTGGTCGATTGACTAAAAATTCCATATTACTCTTCTGGTGTAGCTCCACAAGATGTCGTTGTGCTCCCCGATGACAAAGAAGAAGAAGCACCTCCGATGTAGAGGAAGAAGAAGAGTTGGGGTTTGAGCAGAAGGAGACTTGAAGTCCAAATCCCTCAGTCGACACCTG
Source organism: Triticum dicoccoides (assembly GCF_002162155.2). Classification (NCBI taxonomy): domain Eukaryota; kingdom Viridiplantae; phylum Streptophyta; class Magnoliopsida; order Poales; family Poaceae; genus Triticum; species Triticum dicoccoides. The sequence goes on from NC_041391.1 coordinate 634,578,541, forward strand.
CACCGGAGGCGATAGCTCAGACGAACGTCATATTTGCTGACCCATTGACGACTGATCATCCGTCGGGGTCGACTGCACAGACGCCCGCCGCACCAATACAACTCCACTCGTCTGACCCGGTGGCTGCTTTGACTCCTCTAGAGCCATCTCTCTTTGCTACATATCAGACTCCACATCACTCGCCGAGTGCCGCTAGGGAAGCCCTTCGCCAGGCGAATGTTGTCATGGAGCAAGTGAAAGTGATGCATGAAGCTAGTCAGGTAGCTTACAATGCTAGCACTACCCTTCAGACCAATGTTCAGGTCGGTAAACTTCCAACTGAATTTTTGAATGTTGCTTTATATCTGATCACCCACTGGGTGTTCTTCCATTTAGGACTTCAGAAATCTCTGATTTTGCACTTTCTGAATCAGTGGGGGCATGTCGAGTGCACCCACTGGGTGTAGTCCCCGAGACCACGGTCGGCTGCTGGCAGTCGACTGGGGTCTGATGAGTGCTTTTTTTGAAGCTCTTTTGCTGAGTGTTCATCTGATCCAGTGGGGGCACGCTGAGTGCACCCACTTGGTGTAGTCCTCGAGACTACTGTTGAATATTTGATTCGGTAGTAGTCTGAGAATAAATCTTTCCCTTCACTGTTACTTATATGTGTCGACTGACATGCCTGTCTTTCTGGATGTAGAGGTCTTGTGATCTTGGAGGTCGTCTCACCGAATTGAAGAAGAAGCATATCAGTGTTGAACTTGATCTTGAACTGGCGAAGAAGAACCTGAAGAAAGCTCAAGAAGAAACAACCATCATGGGAGGTAACCACTCGGTCATTCTATCTGCTTTGTAGCTTCACACTTGGTGCTGGCTTTACTTTTAGTCTCTTGAACTGAGTGGATTCACAAAAGAAGATGTGCGTAGTGAAAATCGCCAACTTCAGTCTCGTCTGAAGAGTGTTGTTTCTTTAGAGAGGATGATGGAAGCTCTGGAGCAGAAGGACCTAGACTTGGCAGCTGCTCAGAAGGAAGCACGCGAGAAGACGAAGCTTGCGGACGAGAAGCTCACTTCAGTCGGCAAGTTGGAGGATGAGAATGCAACACTGAAGACGGCTGTATCGGATGCTAACCGCGAAGTCGAGCGGCTGAGGAAGGACAAGGAGAACTTGACCGCTGAAGTTGAAGGTCTCAATGTTGGGGAACGTTGCATAAAATAAAAAAATTCCTACGTTCACCAAGATCCATCTATGAGTTCATCTAGCAACGAGAGAGAGAGATGCACCTACATACCCTTGTAGATCGCGTGCGGAAGCGCTCAAGAGAACGGGGTTGAGGTAGTCGTTCTCGTCGTGATCCTATCACCGGAGATCCTATCGCCGAACGGACGGCACCTCCGCTTTCAACACACGTATGGTCAGCGTGACGTCTCCTCCGTCTTGATCCAGCAAGGGGGAAGGAGAGGTTGATGAAGATCCAGTAGCACGATGGCGTGGTGGTGGATGCAGTAGGACTCCGGCAGGGCTTCGCCAAGCAACTGCGGGAGGAGGAAGAGGTGTAGCAGGGGGAGGGAGGCGCCAAGACTTAGGTGCGGCTGCCCTCCCTCCCCCCGCCTTTATATAGGCCCCTAGGGGGGCGCCGGCCCTGGAGATCAGATTTCCAAGGGGGGCGGCGGCCAGGGGGGTGGAGTGCCCCCCAAGGCAAGTGGGGTGCGCCCCCCACCCAAGGGTTTTCAACCCTAGGCGCAGGGGGGCCCAAGGGGGGGCGCACCAGCCAACTAGGGGATGGTTCCCCTCCCACTTCAGCCCACGGGGCCCTCCGGGATAGGTGGCCCCATACGATGGACCCCCGGGACCCTTCCGGTGGTCCCGGTACAATACGGGTGACCCCGAAACTTTCCCGATGGCCGAAACAGCACTTCCTATATATAATTCTTTACCTCCGGACCATTCCGGAACTCCTCGTGACATCCAGGATCTCATCCGGGACTCCGAACAACATTCGGTTTGCTGCATACTCATATTCATACAACCCTAGCGTCACCGAACCTTAAGTGTGTAGACCCTACGGGTTCGGGAGACATGCAGACATGACCGAGACGGCTCTCCGGTCAATAACCAACAGCGGGATCTGGATACCCATGTTGGCTCCCACATACTTCTCGATGATCTCATTGGATGAACCACGATGTCGAGGATTCAAGCAACCCCGTATACTATTCCCTTTGTCAGACGGTATGTTACTTATCCGAGATTCAATCGTCGGTATCCCAATACCTCGTCCAATCTCGTTGCCGGCAAGTCACTTTACTCGTACCGTAATGCATGATCCCGTGACCAGACACTTGGTCACTTTGAGCTCATTATGATGATGCACTACCGAGTGGGCCCAGTGATACCTCTCCGTTATACGGAGTGACAAATCCTAGTCTCGATCCTTGTCAACCCAACAGACACTTTCGGAGAGTTACATTGTGATGTTTGGTACATTGTGACGTTTGGTACACCCAAAGCACTCCTACGGTATCCGGGAGTTACCCAGTTACATTGTGACGTTTGGTACACCCAAAGCACTCCTACGGTATCCGGGAGTTACACGATCTCATGGTCTAAGGAAAAGATACTTGACATTGGAAAAGCTCTAGCAAACGAACTACACGATCTTTGTGCTATGCTTAGGATTGGGTCTTGTCCATCACATCATTCTCCTAATGACGTGATCCCGTTATCAACGACATCTAATGTCCATAGTCAGGAAACCATGACTATCTGTTGATCAACGAGCTAGTCAACTAGAGGCTCACTAGGGACATGTTGTGGTCTAATTATTCACACGTGTATTACGATTTCCGAATAATACAATTATAGCATGAATAAAAGACAACTATCATGAACAAAGAAATATAATAATAATCCTTTTATTATTGCCTCTAGGGCATATTTCCAACAGTCTCCCACTTGCACTAGAGTCAATAATCTAGTTACATTGTGATGAATCGAACACCCATAGAGTTCTGGTGTTGATCATGTTTTTCTTTCGGAAGAGGTTTAGTCAACGGATCTGCAACATTCAGATCCATATGTACTTTGCAAATATCTATGTCTCCATCTTGAACATTTTCACGGATGGAGTTGAAACGATGCTTGATGTGCCTGGTCTTCTTGTGAAACCTGGGCTCCTTGGCAAGGGCAATAGCTCCAGCGTTGTCACAGAAGAGAGTGATTGGCCCCGACGCATTGGGTATGACTCCTAGGTCGGTGATGAACTCATTCATCCATATTGCTTCATGCGCTGCCTCCGAGGCTGCCATGTACTCCGCTTCACATGTTGATCCCGCCACGACGCTCTGCTTGCAACTGCACCAGCTCACTGCTCCACGATTCAACATATACACGTATCCGGTTTGTGACTTAGAGTCATCCAGATCTGTGTCGAAGCTAGCGTCGACGTAACCCTTTATGACGAGCTCTTCGTCACCTCCATAAAGGAGAAACATGTCCTTTGTCCTTTTCAGGTGCTTTAGGATATTATTGACCACCGTCCAGTGTTCCTTGCCGGGATTACTTTGGTACCTTCCTACCAAACTTACGGCAAGGTTTACATCAGGTTTGATACATAGCATGGCATACATAATAGATCCTATGGCTGAGGCATAGGGGATGACACTCATCTCTTCTTTATCTTTTGCCGTGGTCGGGCATTGAGCCGAGCTCAATCTCACACCCTGTAATACAGGCAAGAACCCTTTCATGGACTGATCCATTTTGAACTTCTTCAAAATCTTATCATTGTATGTGCTTTGTGAAAGACCTATGATGCGTCTCGATCTATCCCTATAGATCTTGATGCCTAATATGTAAGCAGCTTCTCCAAGGTCCTTCAGTGAAAACACTTATTCAAGTAGGGCTTAATGCTGTCCAAGAATTATATATCATTTCCCATCAAAAGTATGTCATCTACATATAATATGAGAAATGCTACAGAGCTCCCACTCACTTTCTTGTAAACGCAGGCTTCTCCATAAGTCTGCATAAACCCGAACGCTTTGATCATCTCATCAAAGCGAATGTTCCAACTCCGAGATGCTTGCACCAGCCCATAAATGGATCGCTGGAGCTTGCATACTTTGTTAGCATTCTTAGGATCGACAAAACTTTCCGGCTGCATCATATACAGCTCTTCCTTAAGATAACCGTTAAGGAATGCCGTTTTGACGTCCATCTACCATATCTCATAATCATAGTATGCGGCAATTGCTAACATGATTCGGACGGACTTAAGCTTCGCTACGGGAGAGAAAGTCTCATCATAGTCAACCCCTTGAACTTGCCGATAACCCTTAGCGACAAGTCGAGCTTTATAGATGGTGACATTACCATCCGCGTCCGTCTTCTTCTTAAAGATCCATTTGTTTTCTATCGCTCGCCGATCATCGGGCAAGTCAGTCAAAGTCCATACTTTGTTTTCATACATGGATTCTATCTCGGATTACATGGCTTCTAGCCATTTGTTGGAATCTGGGCCCGCCATCGCTTCTTCATAGTTCGAAGGTTCACCGTTGTCTAACAACATGATTTCCAGGACAGGGTTGCCATACCACTCTTGTCGTGGAATTATCACGTCAGATGTCCTTGTGAAAGGACTTAGTCGTGGAGCCATCGCAACGGGTTAGCTTGAAGGGGTTAAACCGGACAAGGGACACGGGATTTTTATACTAGTTCGGCCCCTTCGAGGAAGGTAAAATCCTACGTCTAGTTGTGATGGGATTATTGGGATCTCGATAACCAGGGAGCAAAACACGCTATGCCTGGCTCTCGAGTTGTTGTTTCTTGTCCCTGAACCGCCGCCGGGTCGTCCCCTTATATACACGGGTTGACGCCCAGCCGGTTTACAGAGTCCCGAGGCCGACTCATACAAGTGTTCGGCTCGGTCTCTCCTTTCCTTATCTTACAATACAAGCTATATGACTATGGAGGTTTACCACTATGGGCCCTAATCCGCCTTTGGGCTCTGGGCCTCTAAACTTCATAGTAAAGCACCACCTTCCGGGTCTTCGTGGGCTTCAATACGGTTGATTGTGAACCGGCCCCCTCCTGGGGCAATTTATACTCAGTAGTTATATCCCCAACATTAGGCCCCAGATTGATTTGAACCTGTTCATGTTAATCTTTGATACTTAGCAGAATCCTGTGAACGCCTTCCTTCATTTCTCGTAAACCGCCATGATGCCTTCTTTTATAAACTTTGTTAAACCGCCGTGACGTCATCCTCTGGATACAGCAACGGGTTATCATGACATCATTTCTGTAAAAAATAAATAAAAAGATTCCCTTTATTTAATGCCATCCCAGAAATCGAGGCGACAGCCGCGCCACTTGCCGCTTTGGACTCCTCGATTCTCGCACCTGTCACTTATCTCCCTGCCTTGTTATAAATACACCCGATGGGTACTTTCATTTTCTCCCCTTTCTTCTCTTCTTCTTCCTCACGACCGGAAGAAACCCTAGCGCCGCCGCCGTCGATCTTCGAATCTGCACCGACCAAGGCCGCTGCATCACCCTGTTCGTTCCAGAGACCCTGCCGCGCTCTTCCGCCGCCGTGTGACCCTGGTAAGTTTGCTTCCCTGTAACCCTAGATCTCCATTAGGGTTTCAAGTTCATCCATGTTCATCGCCGTTCATCAGTTCTTTTGTGTTCCTCCTTCTGGTCTTCCTGTTGAATATACATATGTGTACCTGATAGTTTTGAACTGCGGCTAGATCCATGTTGTTAGTTCACCATACCGTGGTATCTTACTGTTTCTGAATAGACTCCGTCTCGTTCGTCTCTGTTCCTCTTTAGCGCCATTGTAGGGCTCGGGAACATTTCCTTAGATTATCCATGGTAGATCCAAAATTATACTGCCATATTGTGAAACCTGTTTTTGTAACACTTAGCAGAAATTTGAAATTCTGGCCATCCTGCCTATAGGCGGTTTAACTCCTTAAAAATCAATCCGCCATATAACATTAGCCCTCTCTTAAACCGCCAACTGAACTCGCACAGTACCCTTCTCCGGTTTAACACTGAATTAGACGCCTTAAACCGGCACTATTTATTTTCAGTTCCTCATTCCGGAATGTCGAAGCAATTTTCTGCTTGCAATTGGGTTCCATCCCGGATCACAGAGACATAGATCAATGGTTACGTCATCACTGGCACTTTCTCCACTGGTGAGTTCCGGAATCGGAATGTCCACCTGAACCTCAAGAGGGAGAGGTGATTGTTTTTATGCAACATTTAGACAGGGGATTTAGTCCGCCTGGATAAAAAAAATTCCGGGATGTCCTTGCCAGCTTCCAACTCCATCTGCAAGATATTGGCCCGAACTCTATATCAAACATATGCAACTTTCAAGTATTCTGCGAAGTTTACCTTCAAGAAGAGCCAACCGTGGAGCTGTTCCAGGATTTTTTTCATCTGAACCGCCGCACAGAATTCTCAGATGGCCCCAACACAGAGCTTGGTGGCGTATCAATTCAAAAGCGGAAAGAAGTTGATTTCCCTCATGCCAAACATCATAGCCATCCTAAAGATTGGAACCAGACCTGGTTTTACTGCCGGAATACTGCTTCTGATGGAGAAAATCCTTTGCCGGGCTACCGCCCTCACCGGCTTAGCAACGGCCACCCAATGCCTCTGCTTACCATCGCGGAACGGAAGAATTTCGCTCCTCAACTCGCCAAGCTCCGGGCTCTGATGGCCAACGGTTTAACCGGCATTGATCTTGTCCACTGCTGGGTTTCATGGGGCATTCTGCCTTTGAGCCGCCGGCCCGGATTGATGCATGAGTATACCGGAAGTGTAAAAGATCCTCAACGGTATCATGAAGTAATAATGACCGAGCTTGAAATCACTGAATGTGTAAAAAGGATGCTTGATGAACCAGTCACTGCATGCAGCCAAACCGGTTTGGCTCCGTTTTGCATCTCCAATAAACCGCCGGCGGTAAGTTCATGTACATACTTTACTGATTTCCACATCGACCGTTTACTAACCTTTCCTTGCCTTAATTTCAGGCCAACAGCTCTTTCTGGAAACGTAATAAACCGGCCCGTGCTCCTCGTGTAAAAACCAAGGTCACCAAGAAGGCCGGAAAGAAGAAAGCTGCCGATTCTTCTGAACCGCCGGAGGAAGAAGAATCAGATGCTGAGGTAGAACTTGACTCGCTTGGCTCCTTTTTTATACATCTTATTGACAATGATCATCTTCACGATGATGCTGAAGCCAGCCATGCAGATCATGTTGAGGTAATTCTTCTTTCTTCCGACTCGGACCCAGTGCCGGTTCAAAGAACTCGCCGTACAGTTCGGAAAGTAAAACAATCTCACCCCCTTGCTCATTTGGATCCAAAATTTTCTTTGAAGAAACGGCAAGCAGAAGAACGTCGCACAACCCGGCATAGTGGTCAACAGATCACCTCGTCCGGTTTAGCTGATACGCCCCCCCGGAAACGCTGTCCAGAGGTGATTTGTTTTCCTGAAAAACAATACCCTTTTAAAGGTTTCTTCTGATGCCCTCTCAATCCGTCTGACCCGAATTACCAGGCTTCTTCTAGCTCGTCTGGCGGTTCATCGACCACCCAATTGCCTCCTCTCAAAGTAGTTGTCGGGTAAGTGTTACCTGATTTATAACTTTATTTTGTCGGTTTGTCATACTCTAACCTTTGGTGTTATAGCACCAAAGCTCGATTAAGCAAGAAGGCCAAGACCAGCGACCCTACTATTGAAGTTGATCCGAAAAAGACACCCGAGCATCATAACGAAAACCCGGAAGTTGCCATGGACAGCTCTGCTAGGCCGAATCAAGATGGTAATGGTAACCCGCCAGAAGCTGAACCGACTGCAGAGGCTGATACTTTAAATCCTCCTGCTCTCCCGAGCCCGAGAATGGAACAACGGGACTCAATTGCTGATCCGCCAAGTCCAGCTAACAAACCGCCAAGCCCTGTTCAGAACCTTGACTCTTTCAGCCCGGCCAAGGATGATGATGTTGTTGTTACAGGCACTGGATACACCGCCCCTGGTAATCCGGTTGCTTTGTCAAAGCATACTGCTAAAGATGAATTTCCTGCCATGAACAAAGGGAAGGGTAAGACTGATTTGTCTGCTTATACCGATCTCTCTGCGCAAGACCTTCATTCCGGCTTTCTGAACCGGCTGTATAGAAGCCGTGATTATGAAGCCGGTTTAGTAAATCTAATGAAGGAACGCTATGAGGTAAACATTGTACTTTAGAATTTCTGCACCTTCATTGCATTGTAGCCCCCAAGGGCCGGTTTGTCTTGAGAAAGTCAGACCGGTACTTTATATTCTTCCTGCTGTACCTTGTGAACTGTTCTTTGTCTTGATCAAATACACATTAGCCCCCAAGTGCCATGATTAAAACTTGTATTAATCCTTGGGACTTGAAGTATCCGCATAAAAACGATCTGCATTAGCCCCCAAGTGCTGAGTGTATAATTGGTTATACGCTTAGGACTTTGAAGAAAGATATTAACATGCTCTCTTACTGTTGCAGAGTGAAATAAATCAACAAACCTCACAAATTGTTGATCTTCGAGCAAACCTTGAGACCCAACAAGCAGAAACCACCAAGGACAAGGATGAGCTGAGAACCGCTTTGACCACCATGGAGCAACTTAAAGAATGGTTTAAATCTGAGCAGGCCAACTGGGACAGCGAGAAGGCCAGACTGGTGAAACGGACAGAGACTGCTGAATCGGCTCTTAAACCGGTGGCAGAAGAATTATCTGGACTGAAGCGCCAAATCAATGCCATGGCCTCTGCCATATTTGGTAAGTAGTGGTTGCCAAAAGTTGTATCCCTTTGAAATTTCATCGGTTTAACATGTATTTCTTGAACCGATATAGGAAATCGCATCGCTCACCTGGGTTCTGACATGTGGAAGAAGCTTAAAGCGGCATATACACTGATTGAGCAGCTGTATACCGGCACTCAACGGGTTATATGCGCAACGTCATATGATAATGTGGCACCAACACTTATAAAAGATACACTGGACCATCTTTCAATGACGATAGCACAAATAGAAGAGCTAAAGCGATCCGCTGCTCGGGCCGGCGCTTTGCTGGCGCTGACTCGAGCCAAGGCATGGATAGCGGACCTTGACCCGGCTGATATATCCAAAGGCTTCCCCAGTGCCCAAGAAAATGGCGAAGAATTTGACAATGACGCCCTGAAACGGGTAACAAGGGAGATGCGTCCTTTGGCGAGTCAACTAGCCGAAGAGGCGAACCTGACGGTTCACCGATCGTTCTATGATGCAGACAACAAATGGGTTGAAGCTGTGATTCCTGAAGTGCAGAGCCTCATTCCACCAATCCGTAAGCATACTTACGCTCCTGACGTTGATCCGGCTGAGCTTATAAGTGAAGAGGCTGTCTTTCAGGCCTTAACCCGGATTGACTGGACCACCAATGACTTCCAGTCAATGGATGAAGAGGAGGTTGAACCGACGCCAGATGATCCATCTACCTCACGTCAACCCGGTGACGAAGCTTAATCCGTCTAGGCGGTTGGTACATCAGGAACGATCAATGAATATTTCCATATTTTGGGCCTTGGAGTGCCGTGTAATAGGATAGCAAGAAACTTACGCTGATCTGCTGCCGGCGTGCAAGAGATATTTTGTGTTGATCCACCATATCAATATCAATTTTTGTTCCAAGTATCATAATATGCATTTCCTGTATGCATAAAAAGACAAAGGGTCCTGGCGGTTTACCGCCGGACGGGTCATAATGCCCAAAATATGCCGGATTGATAATCAAATCAGAATAATATGAAATTATACATACCGGTAGTACAAGATCCCTGGCTAGTTGACGAGCCAACTTGAATTGCGATAAGGGTGAAAAACCCAAATCTGAAGTATTTGTATCGCCATCATTTTCTGATGTCGTAGATTAAATCACGCTGGGTGATGATTCACGCCAGACGATCCGGGCCGTTGAAAGGAAATCAATGCCAAGCCGGGTTAGGAAAACTCCGGTTTAAAATAAAGGTCTATCAACGTAAAGTTGCAAACCAAGCCGGTTTAAAAAAATGCCGGTCTTAGAAGACGGTTGAACAAGCCAAAAAATCGGTTTAAAATTCAGCCAAAGTTCAAATGGAAACCGTGTAGTCGAGGCTTTTTGGGGGCTGCCAGGCCCAAATGCGAGGCTTTTTGTGGGCTGCCAGGCCACTGAGTTGAACCATTTAACAAAGCATTTTAAGATAGACCTCCAACTAGCTAATCACCGTTTTAACTTTGACAAGTTCAGGGTCTCAAGGAGAGTAACTATCAAACATTCGGAGGGCCGTGCTAGGATGACCTGGATAGGAGTGTGTTACTTGATGAAGGCAGGTTAACCCGGGGTTTTAGGTAAATATACCAGGCTTCCAAGCCGTGGGTCGATACCCAGCTACAAGGGTCCATTCAGACTTCTTGGTATTGGACCAAGGAGCCCCCAAGTAACGTGATGAGCGGTGCTAATTAGGTGCCTATGTTTGAGTTGTACATAGCATCCAAACTCTCTTTGGCCCTTTGGGTGTGAAGCTCCCAAGCTCTGTGGCGTGATAGCCGGTTCAAGGGATAATACTTCGCTTGGTCAGCTGAAGCCCCCATGTAACTCAAAGAATGTTTGAGAAAAAACAGCAGAGGCCCCGCTTTGAAGCAAGGATGCTGATTTATTTATTGATGATAATATATACATCGTCAAAATATGTACATAAAAGAAAGCCTATGGCTCAAGTGTAATAAGGCCGGAGGAGAGCTATGTTCCAGGGCCGCCGGGTCTCCTCCTCAGATTTGCCTGAGTCATCTCGAACGTCAATGAGGTAGTATGATCCGTTGTGCAGATTCTTACTGACCACAAAGGGTCCTTCCCAAGGCGGGGATAACTTGTGTATACCGGTCTGATCCTGGATAAGCCGGAGCACAAAGTCACCTTCTTGAAAGGCTCTTGTCCTAACCCGACGGCTGTGATAGCGCCGCAGGTCTTGTTGATAAACCGCCGAGCGTGCCAAAGCCATATCCCGCTTCTCATCTAGTAAATCCAGTGCCTCTTGGCGAGCTTGCTCATTGTCCGCTTCAACATAATTAGCAACCTCGGGGGAATCATGACGTATATCACTTGGGAGAACCGCCTCTGCTCCGTAGACCATGAAGAAAGGCGTATATCCTGTTGATCGATTGGGGGCAAGGTTGTTAGAATCACGATTTTGAATCGGATCGGAGCTCCAATGGTAGGATCGCAAATCGTAGAATTTTCACTATCAGGATCGTAAAAACGTAGATTCTATGAATTAAAATCGTAGAATCAGAGTGGTTTGTTTGGATCGTAAAGTCATAGAATCATATAACAGAATCGCGATTCTGACAACCTTGATTGGGGGTGGTGTTGATGCTCCACAACACAGAAGGTAATTCTTCCAGCCAACAACCCGGCGTCCGTTTCAATGGAATCATGAGCCGGGGTTTAAGACCCTTTAAGATTTCTTGATTAGCTCGCTTTGCTTTACCGTTGGATTGATGCTAGATCAAGCCGGATATGCTCTCTTTGACAGAAATCCTCCATCTCACCTTTGGAGAGGTTAGTACCATTATCCGTGATAATGTTGTGTGGATAACCAAAGCAGAAAATAATCTTTTTGAGAAATTGAACCGCCGTCGCTGCATCACAATTGCTGACAAGCTCCGCTTCAACCCACTTGGTGAATTTATCAACTGCCACCAACAGGTGGGTTTTCTTGTCTCGGGAACGCTTAAAAGGCCCCACCATATCAATCCCCCAAGTAGCAAAAGGCCAAGTGATTGGAATCATCCGTAGCTCCTGAGCCGGAACATGAGCTCTGCAGGAAAAATTTTGACAAGCATCACATCGCTTTACCAGATCCTCCGCATCAGCATGAGCTGTCAGCCAGTAAAACCCATGACGAAAAGCTTTTGCAACCAGGGACTTTGAACCGGCGTGATGACCACAATCCGCTTCATGAATTTCCGGGAGGATCGCTTGGCCTTCTTACGGAGAAACACAACGCTAAATACGCCTGAAACGCTACAGTGGTGTAACTTCCCATTGTGAATAACCATGGATTTAGAACGCCGGACTATCTGTCGGGCCAGGACTTGATCATTTGGTAGCTCACCCCGGTTCATATATGCCAGATACGGAATCGTCCAATCCGGCACGACGTGTAAAGCAGCCACCAGCTGCGCCTACGGATCAGGAACAGCCAGATCCGCTTCTGTAGGCAATTTAACAGACGGGTTATGCAATATATCCAGAAAGGTGTTAGGAGGTACCGGTTTACACTGAGATCCAAGTCGGCTCAAAGCGTCTGCTGCTTCGTTTTTGCACCGATCAATATGCTCAACCTGGTAACCTTTGAAGTGACCCGCCACCATATCTACCTCACGCCTGTGAGCCGCCATGAGTGGATCCTTAGAATCCCAAGTACCAGAAACTTGCTGAGCCACCAGATCAGAATCGCCGAAGCAACAAACTTGAGTTAAGTTCATCTCCTTAGCCACGCGGAGACCATGAAGTAGGGCTTCATATTCAGCTGCATTGTTAGTACAAGGAAATATCAATCGGAGGACATAGCAAATTTTATCAACTCGGGGGGAAGTAAGGACAACTCCAGCCCCCGAGCCTTCCAACTGCCTTGATCCATCGAAATGAATGGTCCAGTACGTATTATCCGGTTTCTCTTCCGGTGCTTGTAACTCAGTCCAGTCATTGATGAAGTCCACAAGAGCCTGTGACTTAATGGCTGTGTGAGGCACATACTTCAAACCATGTAGTCCAAGCTCAATTGCCCACTTTGCAACCCGGCCAGTTGCTTCTCTGTTTTGGATGATATCGCCCAAGGGAGCCGAACTAACCACTGTGATGGGGTGACCTTGAAAATATTGCTTGAGTTTCCGACTGGCCATAAAAACCCCATACACCAACTTTTGCCAATGTGGATAGCGTTGCTTTGACTCGATCAGGACTTCACTGATGTAATACACTGGACGTTGAACCGGATATTCCTTCCCAGCCTCTTTACGCTCTACAATGATAGCCACACGGACTGCTCGAGCGTTAGCAGCCACATATAATAGTAAAGGCTCATGATCAACTAGGGCTGCCAGAACTGGCGGTTCAACCAATTGCCGCTTTAACTCCTCAAAAGCCGCATCGGTTGCATCACTCCAGACGAAATTATCCGTTTTCTTCAGCATCTGATACAAGGGAATGGCCTTCTCACCCAAACGACTGATGAACCGGCTGAGAGCTGCGATCCGGCCTGCGAGACGCTGAACATCATTGATACATGTCGGTTTGGCCAAGGATGTGATTGCCTTGATCTTTTCCGGATTAGCCTCAATGCCCCTGTTAGACACCAGAAAACCAAGCAGCTTGCCTGCCGGAACACCAAAGACACACTTATCCGGATTAAGCATCATTTTGTAAACCCGGAGGTTGTCAAACGTCTCTTACAGATGAGCTATCAATGTCTCCTTTTTCCTGGATTTCACCACAATGTCATCCACATAGGCATGAACGTTACGCCCAATCTGCTTATGAAGACAATTTTGCACACAATGCTGATAGGTTGCTTGAGCACTCTTGAGCCCAAAGGGCATAGAAACATAGCAGAAGGCTCCAAAGGGAGTGATGAAAGTTGTTTTCTCCTGGTCCTTAACTGCCATTTTGATCTGATGGTACCCTGAGTAAGCATCCAAAAAACCCAGGCGCTCACAACCCGCCGTCGCATCAATGATTTGATCAATACGCGGGAGAGCAAAAGGATCAGCTGGGCAAGCCTTATTTAAGTCCGTGTAATCCACACATATGCGCCAAGTCCCGTTTTTCTTAAGAACCAGCACCGGATTAGCCAACCATTCAGGATGAAAAACTTCAACAATAAACCCAGCCACCAACAGTCGGGCTACCTCCTCCCCAATTGCCTTGCATCTCTCTTCATTAAAGCGACGAAGGAATTGCTTGACAGTTTTAAACTTCGGATCAATGTTAAGGGTGTGCTCAGCGAGTTCCCTCGGCACACCTGGCTTGTCAGAAGGCTTCCATGCAAAGATGTCCCGGTTCTCACGGATGAACTCGATGGGCGCGCTTTCCTATTTCGGATCCAGATTGGTGCTGATGCTGAACTGTTTGGACGAATCGCCAGGGACAAAGTCAACAAGCTTCGTCTCATCTGCCGGTTTGAAGTGCAGGGTTGGGTCGTGCTCAGTGGTGGGCTTCTTCAGAGGGGTCATATCTGCCGGATCAACATTTTCCTTGTAAAATTTTAACTCCTCTGTAGCACAAACCGACTCAGCGTAAGCCACATCACTCTCTTCGCAATCCAAAGCGATTTTCCGACTTCCATGAACTGTGATGGTTCCTTTGTGACCCGGCATCTTGAGCTGCAAGTAAATATAACATGGCCTCGCCATAAATTTTGCATAAGCCGGTCGCCCAAACAGTGCGTGATACGGGCTATGGATTCTCACCACCTCGAAAGTCAATGTCTCAGACCGGGAATCATGCTCATCTCCAAACACAACTTCCAAAGCAATCTTGCCCACTGGATACGCCATCTTTCCTGGTACTACACCATGAAAAACCGTATTGGACGGTTTAAGATTCTTATCAGTCAGCCCCATGCGACGGAATGTCTCATAATACAGAATGTTAATACTGCTTCCTCCATCCATAAGTACTTTGGTGAACTTGTAACCTCCCACCTGAGGTGCCACCACCAGAGCTAGCTGACCCGGATTGTCAACCCGGGGCGGATGATCCTCCCTACTCCACACGATAGGTTGTTCCGACCAGCGCAGATAGCGTGGAACTGCCGGTTCAACCGCATTAACAGCCCTCTTATGCAGCTTCAGATCTCGCTTGCACAGACTAGTGGTGAATACATGATATTGTCCACCATTCAGCTGCTTCTGGTTACTCTGGTAACCTGACTGCTGTTGATTACCTTGATTGCCCTGCTGGTTATTACCGCTTTGGTTGTTCTGGTTATTCTGATTGTTTTGAAATCCAGAGCCTGAACCGCCGCCACCATGAAAACCTGGACCTGAACCGCCCGACGGGCCCTGATCATATCGGAAGAGATCAGAGTTTTTGAATTGCCTCATAATATTGCAATCCTTCCAGAGATGAGTTGCGGGGGCTTCCTTGGTTCCGTGCTTTGGACTGGGCTGATTCAAC
Organism: Triticum dicoccoides; assembly: GCF_002162155.2. Classification (NCBI taxonomy): domain Eukaryota; kingdom Viridiplantae; phylum Streptophyta; class Magnoliopsida; order Poales; family Poaceae; genus Triticum; species Triticum dicoccoides. The sequence continues at coordinate 634,593,774 of NC_041391.1, forward strand.
AAGCGCTCAAGATTCATCGATCCACCAGGCTGGGGAGGTTTACCTTTACGACGCTGCACGTTAGCATTAGCCACAAAATCTGAATCCGCTTTACGCTTACGATTATTCCCATGGCCTCCCTGGTTGTGCTGTTGTCCCTTCACACCGCCATTCCTCTTTCCCTTCTCCGGTTTCTCATTATCAGAATCGGGATCCTTGGTATTATCAGAATCGGCATATTTTACCAAGGCTGCCATGAGGGTTCCCAGGTCATTGCAGTGACATTTGATTCGTCCCAACTTCTCCTTTAGTGACTTAAACCGGCAATTATGCTCCAGCATGATAATCTCTTGGCCGGCGTTAATTCGGTCGGCCGAGTGCAAAACTTCTGAGACCCGGCGCACCCAACGAGTTGTGGACTCGTTCTCGCCCTCAACACAAGCATCCAGATCTACAATGGACATGGGTTGTTTGCACGTATCTTTAAAATTGGCTATAAACCGGGTCTTCAACTGATCCCATGACTCGATGGAGTTAGCCGGCAGATTCTTCAACCAGGTACGGGCAGTTCCTTCCAACATCATCGTGAAGTATTTTGCACAAGCTGCCTCATCTACATCCAGCATCTCCATTGCCATCTCGTAAGTCTCGACCCACGCCTCAGGCGGCTGATCCGCCGTGTAATTAGGCACCTTGCGCGGACCCTTGAAATCCTTGGGCAGACGCACGTTACGGAGGGCCGGAATGAGGCACGACACTCCCCAGGAACTGAAAGCAAGCCCGGTGCCTCTGTCAACCGATATTGCTGACTGAACCGGGGCGGGTTGATGACGACCCAAAACACCATCCCTTCGTGCCTTGCCATGATCCACTACTTCCTGAGCATTACGACGCCGCGCGCTGCTAGATACTTCCGGTTCGTCCATCCGCCTGCTATAGCTTGGGCTCGGACGAGGAGTTGAATGAATTCTATCCCGGCTGTATAAATAAGCCTGCTGCTGCATTACGGCGGTTTGAAGGAGGTCTCGTGCTCGCCTTGTCTCAACTACCTCTATTGAATCTCCTTCCATCGGGATGGCGGCCAGGCGTGAGGCCGCAGCAATCATGTTATCCAGGGGGCTTGAAAAGTGACCCGGCGGCGTAGGCATATACTGTGGCGGATTAACCGTCCGTCGGGGCAACTCCATTGCTTGTGGCTGATCCGGGGCGATCCTAGGCGCCTCGGCTCGGTTTGCGGCCGCCGGATTGCTCGGCCCAGCGCCTGGTGTCTGAAAGAGATTGACCCCTTCGTAAACCGGCGGCAATCGTGACCGATATTTCTTCGCATCACATCCTCTGACGCAGTCCGATCTAACATGAGTCGGTAATTATGTGCTTGTATCTGCTGTGATTGAGCATTCAAAGCGGCATGTTCCTCAGCCATCCTATTGTCCTCAGCCACCAAGTCCTCCTTAGCCGGCGCAATTTGCTCCTTCAGTCTTGCAACCTCTGCATCATGCTGATTTCATGTTTCCGGGATAACTGTCGCAGTTAACAAGGCCTCCCAAGCATCCATTAAACCGGCGAGAACCTGCGCCGGCCGGCGTGCCGAAGTACCTGCCCCGGCCGCTTATCCGGTATCTATTGCCGCGGTAGATGAAGACTGCAAAACGGGTTGTGTGCCGGCCATGTAAATAGCAACCCGGCTTGGTGCTTCAAGGAGATCCGAAATACTGTTGCCATCGGAATACCCCTCGGGCATGCTGTCATGAATCTAGTACAAGGACTCAGTTTCACCAGTGGATGATTCGCCATCGGAGTATACCGCCGTCTCGTCCTCAGACACTAGTTCAGATCCGATCCCATGGACACATCCTACGAACGCACGCTTCACGGCGGGCGTAACCCGGGCTGGACTCGCACGCTGAGCCGTCTCGACGAGGTCGGTGCAGGTGTCTGGCTCAGGGCCCGGTTCGCCGATCTTGCCAATGAAGACATGAATTCCGCCGAAGGGAACCCGGTACCTGTACTCGATTGAGCCGGCTTCGGGGCCCCATCCTTTGTCATCGATGTAGAGCTTGTCGCGACGACTTTTGGTCATCCAGCCGATCACGTACCCCTTAAGTCCTTCAGAGCAGCCCTTCAAGAACTCGACACCATCGTGCGATAGCCCTACGGTGGGCGCCAACTATCGTGGAATTATCACGTCAGATGTCCTTGTGAAAGGACTTAGTCATGGAGCCATCGCAACGGGTTAGCTTGAAGGGGTTAAACCGGACAAGGGACACGGGAGTTTTATACTAGTTCGGCCCCTTCGAGGAAGGTAAAAGCCTACGTCTAGTTGTGATGGGATTATTGGGATCTCGATAACCAGGGAGCAAAACACGCTATGCCTGGCTCTCGAGTTGTTGTTTCTTGTCCCTGAACCGCCGTCGGGACGTCCCCTTATATACACGGGTTGACGCCCAGCCGGTTTACAGAGTCCCGAGGCCGACTCATACAAGTGTTCGGCTCGGTCTCTCCTTTCCTTATCTTACAATACAAGCTATATGACTATGGCGGTTTACCACTATGGGCCCTAATCCGCCTTTGGGCTCTGGGCCTCTAAACTTCATAGTAAAGCGCCACCTTCCGGGTCTTCGTGGGCTTCAATATGGTTGAGTGTGAACCGGCCCCCTCCTGGGGCGGTTTATACTCAGTAGTTATATCCCCAACAATTTTGGTGTGGAACATGTCCTCGTGGACCTACGAATTTCAGTAGCAACTTGATCCGAAGTACCTTGATCATCATCATTAATTTCCTCTCCAGTCGGTGTAGGCACCATAGGAACATTTTCCTGAGCTGCACTACTCTCCGGTTCAAGAGGTACTACTTCATCGAGTTCTACTTTCCTCCCACTTACTCCTTTCGAGAGAAACTCCTTTTCCAGAAAGGATCCGTTCTTGGCAACAAAGATCTTGCCTTCGGATCTAAGGTAGAAGGTATACCCAATGGTTTCCTTGGGGTATCCTATGAAGACGCATTTTTCCGACTTGGGTTCGAGCTTTTCAGGTTGAAGTTTCTTGACATAAGCATCGCATCCCCAAACTTTTAGAAATGACAGCTTAGGTTTCTTCCCAAACCATAATTCATACGGTGTCATCTCAACGGATTTAGACGGTGCCATATTTAAAGTGAATGTAGCTGTCTCTAGAGCGTATCCCCAAAATGATAGCGGTAAATCGGTAAGAGACAACATAGATCGCACCATATCCAATAGAGTGCGATTACGACGTTAGAACACACCGTTACGCTGAGGTATTCCAGGCGTCGTGAGTTGTGAAACGATTCCACATTTTCTTAAGTGCGTACCAAATTCGTGACTTAAATATTCTCCTCCACGATCCGATCGTAAGAATTTTATCTTTCGGTCATGTTGATTCTCTACTTCATTCTGAAATTCCTTGAACTTTTCAAAGGTCTCAGACTTGTGTTTCATCAAGTAGACATACCCATATCTACTTAAGTCATCAGTGAGAGTGAGAACATAACGATATCCTCCGCGAGCCTCAACGCTCATTGGACCACACACATCAGTATGTATGATTTCCAATAAGTTGGTTGTTCGCTCCATAGTTCCGGAGAACGGAGTCTTGGTCATTTTGCCCATGAGGCATGGTTCGCATGTGTCAAATGATTCATAATCGAGAGACTCTAAAAGTCCATCAGCATGGAGCTTCTTCATGCGCTTGACACCAATGTGACCAAGGCGGCAGTGCCACAAGTATGTGGGACTATCGTTATCAACTTTACATCTTTTGGTATTCACACTATGAATATGTGTAACATTACGTTCGAGATTCATTAAGAATAAACCATTGACCATCGGGGCATGACCATAAAACATATCTCTCATATAAATAGAACAACCATTATTCTCAGAATTAAATGAGTAGCCATCTCGTATTAAACGAGATCCAGATACAATGTTCATGCTCAAACTTGGCACTAAATAACAATTATTGAGGTTTAAAACTAATCCCGTAGGTAAATGTAGAGGTAGCGTGCCGACAGCGATCACATCGACCTTGGAACCATTCCCGACGCGCATCGTCACCTCGTCCTTCGCCAGTCTCCGCTTATTCCGCAGCTCCTGCTGTGAGTTACAAATATGAGCAACAACACCGGTATCAAATAACCAAGAGTTACTACGAGTACTCGTAAGGTACACATCAATTACATGTATATCACATATACCTTTAGTGTTGCCGGCCTTCTTGTCCGCTAAGTATTTGGGGCAGTTCCGCTTCTAGTGACCCTTCCCTTTGCAATAAAAGCACTCAGTTTTAGGCTTGGGTCCATTCTTTGACTTCTTCCCGGCAACTGGCTTACCGGGCGCGGCAACATCTTTGCCGTCCTTCTTGAAGTTCTTCTTACCCTTGCCCTTCTTGAACTTAGTGGTCTTATTGACCATCAACACTTGATGTTCTTTCTTGATTTCAACCTCTGCTGACTTCAGCATTGAAAATACTTCAGGAATAGTCTTCACCATCCCCTGCATATTGTAGTTCATCACAAAGCTCTTGTAGCTCGGTGGGAGTGACTGAAGGATTCTGTCAATGACCGCCTCGTCCGGGAGGTTGATCTCCAGCTGGGACAGGCGGTTGTGCAACCCAGACATTTTGAGTATGTGCTCACTGACAGAACTGTTTTCCTCCATCTTACAACTATAGAACTTGTCGGAGACTTCATATCTCTCGACCCGGGCATGAGCTTGAAAAACCATTTTCAGCTCCTCGAACATCTCATATGCTCCGTGTTGCTCAAAACGCTTTTGGAGCCCCGGTTCTAAGCTGCAAAGCATGCCGCACTGAACGAGGGAGTAATCATCAGCACGTGACTGCCAAGCGTTCATAACGTCTTGGTTCTCTGGGATGGGTGCTTCACCTAGCAGTCCTTCTAGGACATAGGCTTTCTTGGCTGCTATGAGGATGATCCTCAGGTTCCGGACCTAGTCCGAATAGTTGCTGCCATCATCTTTCAGCTTGGTTTTCTCTAGGAACGCGTTGAAGTTCATGTTGACATGAGCGTTGGCCATTTGATCTACAAGCCATATTTTGCAAAGATTTTAGACTAAGTTCATGATAATTAAGTTTATCTAATCAAATTATTTAATGAACTCCCACTCAGATTTGACATCCCTCTAGTCATCTAAGTGTTACACGATCCGAGTCGACTAGGCCATGTCCGATCATCACATGAGACGGACTAGTCATCATCGGTGAACATCTCCATGTTGATTGTATCTTCCATACGACTCATGTTCGACCTTTCAGTCTCTTGTGTTCCGAGGCCATGTCTGTATATGCTACGCTCGTCAAGTTAACCCTAAGTGTTTATGCATGTGTAAAACTGTCTTACACCCGTTGTATGTGAACGTAAGGATCTATCACACCCGATCATCACGTGGTTCTTTGAAACGACGAACTTTAGCAACGGCGCACAGTTAGGGGGAACACTTTCTTGAAATTATTATAAGGGATCATCTTATTTACTACCGCCGTTCTAAGTAAACAAGATGCATAATACATAATAAACATCACATGCAATTATATAAAGTAGTGACATGATATGGCCAATATCATATAGCTCCTTCAATCTCCATCTTCGGGGTTCCATGATCATCTTCATCACCGGCATGACACCATGATCTCCATCATCGTGCCTCCATGAAGTTGCTCGCCAACTATTACTTCTACTACTATAGCTAACGGTTTAGCAATAAAGTAAAGTAATTACATGGCGTTAAATCATTGACACGCAGGTCATACAATAATTAAGACAACTCCTATGGCTCCTGCCGGTTGTCATACTCATCAACATGCAAGTCGTGATTCCTATTACAAGAACATGATCTCATACATCACAATATATCATTCATCATTCATCACAACTTCTGGCCATATCACATCACATGACAATTGCTGTAAAAACAAGTTAGACGTCCTCTAATTGTTGTTGCATCTTTTACGTGGCTACAATTGGGTTCTAGCAAGAATGTTTTCTTACCTACGAATAACCACAATGTCATTTTGTCAACTTCTATTTACCCTTCATAAGGACCCTTTTCATCTAATCCGCTCCAACTAAAGTAGGAGAGACAGACACCCGCTAGCCACCTTATGCAACTAGTGCATGTCAGTCGGTGGAACCTGTCTCACGTAAGCGTACGTGTAAGGTTGGTCCGGGCCACTTCATCCCACAATACCGTTGAAGCAAGAAAAGACTAGTAGTGGCAAGCAAGTTGACAAGATCTACGCCCACAACAGATTTGTGTTCTACTCGTGCAATAGAGAACTACACAAAGACCTAGCTCATGATGCCACTATTGGGGAACGTTGCATAAAATAAAAAAAATCCTACATTCACCAAGATCCATCTATGAGTTCATCTAGCAACGAGAGAGAGAGATGCATCTACATACCCTTGTAGATCGCGTGCGGAAGCATTCAAGAGAACGGGGTTGAGGTAGTCGTTCTCGTCGTGATCCTATCACCGGAGATCCTAGCGCCGAACGGACGGCACCTCCTCGTTCAACACACGTACGGTCAGCGTGGCGTCTCCTCCATCTTGATCCAGCAAGGGGGAAGGAGAGGTTGATGAAGATCCAGCAGCACGACAGCGTGGTGGTGGATGCAGCAGGACTCCGGCAGGGCTTCGCCAAGCAACTGCGGGAGGAGGAAGAGG
>NC_041391.1:634600759-634603197 GCF_002162155.2 Triticum dicoccoides
GGGCCCAGGCCCTGGAGATCAGATCTCCAAGGGGGGGCAGCGGCCAGGGGGGTGGAGTGCCCCCCAAGGCAAGTGGGGTGCGCCCCCCACCCTAGGGTTTTTAACCCTAGGCGCATGGGGGGGCAAGGGGGCGCACCAGACCACTAGGGGCTGGTTCCCCTCCCGCTTCAGCCCACGGGGCCCTCCGGGATAGGTGGCCCCACCCGGTGGACCCCCGGGACCCTTCCGGTGGTCCCGGTACAATACCGGGTGACCCCGAAACTTTCCCGATGGCCGAAACAGCACTTCCTATATATATTTCTTTACCTCCGGACCATTCCGGAACTCCTCGTGACGTCCGGGATCTCATCCGGGACTCTGAACAACATTCGGTTTGCTGCATACTCATATTCATACAACCCTAGCGTCACCGAACCTTAAGTGTGTAGACCCTACGGGTTCGGGAGACATGCAGACATGACCGAGACGGCTCTCTGGTCAATAACCAACAGCGGGATCTGGATACCCATGTTGGCTCCCACATACTCCTCGATGGTCTCATCGGATGAACCACGATGTCGAGGATTCAAGCAACCCCGTATACTATTCCCTTTGTTAGACGGTATGTTACTTGCCCGAGATTCGATCGTCGGTATCCCAATACCTCGTTCAATCTCGTTGCCGGCAAGTCACTTTACTCGTACCGTAATGCATGATCCCGTGACCAAACACTTGGTCACTTTGAGCTCATTATGATGATGCACTACCGAGTGGGCCCAGTGATACCTCTCCGTTATACGGAGTGACAAATCCCAGTCTAGATCCATGTCAACCCAACAAACACTTTCGGAGATACCTGTAGTGCACCTTTATAGTCACCCAGTTACGTTGTGATGTTTGGTACACCCAAAGTACTCCTACGGTATCTGGGAGTTACACGATCTCATGGTCTAAGGAAAAGATACTTGACATTGGAAAAGCTCTAGCAAACGAACTACACGATCTTTGTGCTATGCTTAGGATTGGGTCTTGTCCATCACATCATTCTCCTAATGATGTGATCCCGTTATCAACAACATCCAATGTCCATAGTCAGGAAACCATGACTATCTGTTGATCAACGAGCTAGTCAACTAGAGGCTCACTAGGGACATGTTGTGGTCTAATTATTCACACGTGTATTATGATTTCTGGATAATACAATTATAGCATGAATAAAAGACAACTATCATGAACAAAGAAATATAATAATAATCCTTTTATTATTGCCTCTAGGGCATATTTCCAACACTCAAGACCAGGACCGGCAAGCTAGAGTCTCATTTAGAACAACTTGCAGCAAAGCTTGTCCTGAAGCTTGAAGGTATGTCCATCCAGTTAAATAACCATTGTCGACTGGGTTTTGTAATTCTGTCGACTCATTGTTCGCTGTGATGAAGCAGAATTTTGTCACGACTTCGAGGCTGAAACTGGACGGGTCGAGACAGGTCCCGACCCTATCAATTGCCCCATGAGAGATGAAGTTGTGATGAACTTGCTTCGACTGGAGTCTCGCTTGGATGGTGCAGTCGACTATCTGGCTCGGCTGAAGGCGGCGATGGTCCGAGTGGACGCCGAGCTCTGGCCCCATGCGGAGATGGCTCGAGATCTCGAGTCTTTGATGACTCGACTGAACCAGATCGCAGGCCGAGTGCAAGAATGGAAGAAATCTTCTGTGCATTGTGGGCCTGACGTCGCCTTGTCTTTGCTCCGAGTGCACTGCAATGAGGCCAAGGAGGACAAGCTGGCGTATCTCAAAGTGGCAAACACCAAGAAGCACTCCTTCCCGGACTTCATGGCTACTTTCCTTGAGGCAGCCACTTGCATCACCGACAGCATCGATCTCGACAGCTTCTGCAACCCGACCAGTCCTTCTCCCGCTGAGTGATTTAAAAAACATTCTGCCACCACCTCGATTTGCCTCGCAATGCCGAGTGGATTTGTAATCGATAAAACTCCTTCGGGCCTGGCGCCCAAGCACTTTATTTTGCGGTTAGGAAACTTCGGATTTATCGCCTCACATATTGCGTCTGTCTTCAAATGAAATTTGCCTTTCCCTCGAATTATTGTCTGTTTGCTTAATGCAGCTTCTTGAGAAGGAAAGCCAGTCGACCGGTCCGGGGATACTCGAGTATCATCGTTCAGCTCATCAGCAAGGTGCTCAGCAATGGTCTTGACGTTCCAGTCGACCAGTTGGGTGATCCTTGAGTAGCATTGATCAGCTCATCAGCAAGGCACTCAGCAATGGTCTTGACGTTCCAGTCGACCGGTTGGGTGATCCTTGAGTAGCATTGATCAGCTCATCAGCAAGGCACTCAGCAATGGTCTTGACGTTCCAGTCGACCGGTTGGGTGATCCTTGAGTAGCATTGATCAGCTCATCAGCAAGGCACTCAGTAATGGTCTTGACGTTCCAGTCGA
>NC_041391.1:634603504-634603735 GCF_002162155.2 Triticum dicoccoides
CTCATCAGCAAGGCACTCAGCAATGGTCTTGACGTTCCAGTCGACCGGTTGGGTGATCCTTGAGTAGCATTGATCAGCTCATCAGCAAGGCACTCAGCAATGGTCTTGACGTTCCAGTCGACCGGTCGGGTGATCCTTGAGTAGCATTGATCGGCTCATCAGCAAGGCACTCAGCAATGGTCCTGACGTTCCAGTCGACCGGTTGGGTAGGATTTTTAAAACTTAGGCGAG